>NC_134354.1:6502148-6810898 GCF_048569485.1 Anomaloglossus baeobatrachus | reverse complement strand
TTCGCTCAGTTCATCGGTTATGACATGGGAGACAATCTGATCCAGGTGTCGGGGGGCCGTCGCTGCCTGTTCCCCACAGATGGAGGCCAAATTCTGGTGGAGCACACACAGTTCGAGAAAGGTAATGTGATATCAGATGACCTAGGATGAGATGGACCTCAGCGTCTCCTGCGCTCCTCTGGTTGGTGAGGGTCCGAGCCGTTGGACTTGGTAGGACCCCCTAGGTCGGGAGATTTAGGCTCACGCTCATCTCTATTTTCTTTTGTAGGTTCCAACTACGTGAAAGTGAAGATACAAAAGGACGGCCATGAATTCCTGGTGCATATTGTAAATCCAAGGAAAGCGCCCCCTGGTGGTCAGGATGACCGGCGTCAGGAGGACGGTATACAGTCTTCAAGCAGGCCTGTAGTACCTACATAATCTACAGGAGGGGCACTAACATTATGGCCTGTTCTGCAGGGAGCCAGGCCTCTATGACTAAAGGCGCCAGCGATTTTGGGTCATTTACAGCCACTCTGCACAGTGGGATCCGGCTATCTCTGAGCCACTACGGCTCCTCCGGACATGGACCAGGTACTGGCACCATTGAGATTGGCCACATGATAGACAGCAGCTAGTGAGCAAGCAGAACTGTAGTATAAAGCGTGGAGGAGGACAATAGCAATAAGACAGGACTGGGATCCTGAGCATATCACAGTATCGGGGTGATGAGTCTGCTGTAGATATGATAGTGCTATTATAGTGGGGAGGCAGAAGTGGGCTCCCATAGACTCCACTGGTCATAGTGCAGTATGCAGGGTGTATTCTTTCTTCTTTTTTCTTTTAACAGTCTTATTTGCCTAGATAGGTTCTCCAGTGTCTTCTTTGCCTAGATAGGTCCTCCAGGGTCTTCTTTGCCTAGATAGGTCCACCAGGGTCTTCTTTGCCTAGATAGCTCCTCCAGGGTCTTCTTTGCCTAGATAGGTCCTCCAGGGTCTTCTCAGTCTAGGTAGGTCCTCCAGGGTCTTCTCGGCCTAGATAGGTCCACCAGGGTTGTCTTTGCCTAGATAGGTCCACCAGGGTCTTCTTTGCCTAGATAGGTCCTCCAGGGTCTTCTTTGCCTAGATAGGTCCTCCAGGGTCTTCTCAGTCTAGGTAGGTCCTCCAGGGTCTTCTCGGCCTAGATAGGTCCACCAGGGTTGTCTTTGCCTAGATAGGTCCACCAAGGTCTTCTTTGCCTACATAGGTCCACCAAAGTCGTCTTTGCCTAGATAGGTCCTCCAGAGTCTTCTCAGCTGTTTTCTTGATAGTATCCAGCCATTGAGTTGCTGGTCTTCCTCTTCGCCTTGTTCCTCCCATTCTTATGACCATGATGTCCTTCTCCAGCAATTGCTCGCTTTGTATGATGTGTAGATGGGTCGTAGCTCAGTAGCCCTTGCTTCGAGTGACGTTTGACTTGATTTGTTCCAGAATTCATTTGTTGTTCTTCTTGCCATCCATAGTATTGATAACATCCTTCTCCAGCATCACTTATTAGAAACGTTGATGCGTCTTCTGTCTGTCTTCTGTTTGTTTATCAGCCAGATTTTGCATCCATGTTAATAGAGAACAGACCAGACTATGTACGAGCCAAGACCAGACTATGTAGGAGCCATGTCATCATCACCAGTGAAATGCTCCTCGATTTGAGGACCTTGTCCAGTGACGCCATTGTTGATTTGCCCGTAGCTCTTCTCCCCTTGACTGTCATCGCTTCCTCTTGAGTAATCATTGATCTGAGGAGGTTGAAGTCGTTTACATCTTCCAGTTTGTCTCCGTCCATCTCACGTGTCCCGGTCGTACCCGGCAGTAGTCAGTATCTAACCATTTCAGAAAGCTCTCATGATCAAGCAGCAGACATGCTGCCATTCACAAGAGTCAGAACACCATCGACATAAAATGTAAAAGCATAAACTGAGAAAAATGAAAGAAATAAAGAGTAAATAGAAATCCATGCGGGGCTTGTTAAAAAGTTGCATGTATGTTCAAGTATTAATTAAATACAGTGTATAGTCTAGTGAACAAAGCTGAGCTCTAATTGACACCTATCAGTGTAGTAATCGTATGAAATAATGCTCAGCTAAATGCCATTCGCATAAATGCTGCACCGTGGTTCAGGTAGGAGAATAGCAAAAACCTTACACAGGGTCTGTGACGGTTCTTCTACACGACGCGCGTTTCGTAGTGTGTTTTACTTCCTCGGGGGAAAGTGTGAGAATGAGTGTGGGTTGTAGGAACGCAGGATATTTAAACTGGAAAAATGTAGAGCTGGCGCAGAGGGATTTCAAATTTACCGCTATACAATGGCTGGATATTGCAGCTCACAGATCATGTGACTGGTCCTCGCAACACATGACCTTACCCTGCTCTAGTGGCATGGTGCGCCCCTTACCCTGCTCTAGTGGCATGGTGCACCCCTTACCCTGCTCTAGTGACATGGTGCATCCCTTACCCTGCTCTAGTGGCATGGTGCGCCCCTTACCCTGCTCTAGTGGCATGGTGCGCCCCTTACCCTGCTCTAGTGGCATGGTGCACCCCTTACCCTGCTCTAGTGGCATGTTGCGCCCCTTACCCTGCTGTAGTGGCATGGTGCGCCCCTTACCCTGCTCTAGTGGCATGGTGCGCCCCTTACCCTGCTCTAGTGGCATGGTGCACCCCTTACCCTGCTCTAGTGGCATGGTGCGCCCCTTACCCTGCTCTAGTGGCATGGTGCGCCCCTTACCCTGCTCTAGTGGCATGGTGCGCCCCTTACCCTGCTCTAGTGGCATGGTGCACCCCTTACCCTGCTCTAGTGGCATGGTGCACCCCTTACCCTGCTCTAGTGGCATGGTGCGCCCCTTACCCTGCTCTAGTGGCATGGTGCGCCCCTTACCCTGCTCTAGTGGCATGGTGCACCCCTTACCCTGCTCTAGTGACATGGTGCACCCCTTACCCTGCTCTAGTGACATGGTGCGCCCCTTACCCTGCTCTAGTGGCATGGTGCGCCCCTTACCCTGCTCTAGTGGCATGGTTCGCCCCTTACCCTGCTCTAGTGGCACGGTGCACCCCTTACCCTGCTCTATTGGCATGGTGCACCCCTTACCCTGCTCTAGTGGCATGGTGCACCCCTTACCCTGCTCTAGTGGCATGGTGCACCCCTTACCCTGCTCTAGTGGCATGGTGCACCCCTTACCCTGCTCTAGTGGCACGGTGCACCCCTTACTCTGCTCTAGTGACACGGTGCACCCCTTACCCTGCTCTAGTGACACGGTGCACCCCTTACCCTGCTCTAGTGGCACGGTGCACCCCTTACCCTGCTCTAGTGGCACGGTGCACCCCTTACCCTGCTCTAGTGGCATGGTGCACCCCTTACCCTGCTCTAGTGGCATGGTGCACCCCTTACCCTGCTCTAGTGGCATGGTGCGCCCCTTACCCTGCTCTAGTGGCATGGTGCACCCCTTACCCTGCTCTAGTGGCATGGTGCACCCCTTACCCTGCTCTAGTGGCATGGTGCGCCCCTTACCCTGCTCTAGTGGCATGGTGCACCCCTTACCCTGCTCTAGTGGCATGGTGCACCCCTTACCCTGCTCTAGTGGCATGGTGCACCCCTTACCCTGCTCTAGTGGCATGGTGCACCCCTTACCCTGCTCTAGTGGCATAGTGCGCCCCGTACCCTGCTCTAGTGGCATGGTGCACCCCTTACCCTGCTCTAGTGGCATGGTGCGCCCCTTACCCTGCTCTAGTGGCATTGTGCACCCCTTACCCTGCTCTAGTGGCATGGTGCGCCCCTTACCCTGCTCTAGTGGCATGTTGCACCCCTTACCCTGCTCTAGTGGCATGGTGCACCCCTTACCCTGTTCTAGTGGCATGGTTCGCCCCTTACCCTGCTCTAGTGGCATGGTGCACCCCTTACCCTGTTCTAGTGGCATGGTGCATCCCTTACCCTGCTCTAGTGGCACGGTGCGCCCCTTACCCTGCTCTAGTGGCATGGTGCGCCCCTTACCCTGCTGTAGTGGCATGGTGCGCCCCTTACCCTGCTCTAGTGGCATGGTGCGCCCCTTACCCTGCTCTAGTGGCATGGTGCACCCCTTACCCTGCTCTAGTGGCATGGTGCGCCCCTTACCCTGCTCTAGTGGCATGGTGCGCCCCTTACCCTGCTCTAGTGACATGGTGCACCCCTTACCCTGCTCTAGTGACATGGTGCACCCCTTACCCTGCTCTAGTGGTATGGTGCCCCCCTTACCCTGCTCTAGTGGCACGGTGCACCCCTTACCCTGCTCTAGTGGCACGGTGCACCCCTTACCCTGCTCTAGTGGCATGGTGCACTCCTTACCCTGCTCTAGTGGCATGGTGCACCCCTTACCCTGCTCTAGTGGCATGGTGCGCCCCTTACCCTGCTCTAGTGACATGGTGCACCCCTTACCCTGCTCTAGTGGCATGGTGCGCCCCTTACCCTGCTCTAGTGACATGGTGCGCCCCTTACCCTGCTCTAGTGACATGGTGCACCCCTTACCCTGCTCTAGTGGCACGGTGCACCCCTTACCCTGCTCTAGTGGCATGGTGCATCCCTTACCCTGCTCTAGTGGCATGGTGCGCCCCTTACCCTGCTCTAGTGGCATGGTGCGCCCCTTACCCTGCTCTAGTGGCATGGTGCACCCCTTACCCTGCTCTAGTGGCATGGTGCGCCCCTTACCCTGCTCTAGTGACATGGTGCACCCCTTACCCTGCTCTAGTGGCATGTTGCACCCCTTACCCTGCTCTAGTGGCATGGTGCACCCCTTACCCTGCTCTAGTGACACGGTGCCCCCCTTACCCTGCTCTAGTGGCACGGTGCCCCCCTTACCCTGCTCTAGTGGCACGGTGCCCCCCTTACCCTGCTCTAGTGGCATGGTGCACCCCTTACCCTGCTCTAGTGGCACGGTGCCCCCCTTACCCTGCTCTAGTGGCATGGTGCGCCCCTTACCCTGCTCTAGTGGCATGGTGCCCCCCTTACCCTGCTCTAGTGGCATGGTGCGCCCCTTACCCTGCTCTAGTGGCATGGTGCCCCCCTTACCCTGCTCTAGTGGCATGGTGCCCCCCTTACCCTGCTCTAGTGACATGGTGCACCCCTTACCCTGCTCTAGTGGCATGGTGCCCCCCTTACCCTGCTCTAGTGGCATGGTGCATCCTCTTACCCTGCTCTAGTGGCATGGTGCGCCCCTTACCCTGCTCTAGTGGCATGGTGCATCCCCTTACCCTGCTCTAGTGGCATGGTGCGCCCCTTACCCTGCTCTAGTGGCATGGTGCATCCCCTTACCCTGCTCTAGTGGCATGGTGCATCCCCTTACCCTGCTCTAGTGGCATGGTGCATCCCTTACCCTGCTCTAGTGGCATGGTGCATCCCTTACCCTGCTCTAGTGGCATGGTGCATCCCCTTACCCTGCTCTAGTGGCATGGTGCATCCCCTTACCCTGTTCTAGTGGCATGGTGCGCCCCTTACCCTGCTCTAGTGGCATGGTGCATCCCTTACCCTGCTCTAGTGGCATGGTGCATCCCCTTACCCTGCTCTAGTGACATGGTGCACCCCTTACCCTGCTCTAGTGGCATGGTGCATCCCCTTACCCTGCTCTAGTGGCATGGTGTACCCCTTACCCTGCTCTAGTGGAATGTTGCACCCCTTACCCTGCTCTAGTGGCACGGTGCACCCCTTACCCTGCTCTAGTGGCATGGTGCGCCCCTTACCCTGCTCTAGTGGCATGGTGCCCCCCTTACCCTGCTCTAGTGGCATGGTGCACCCCTTACCCTGCTCTAGTGGCACGGTGCACCCCTTACCCTGCTCTAGTGGCATGGTGCATCCCCTTACCCTGCTCTAGTGGCATGGTGCACCCCTTACCCTGCTCTAGTGGCATGGTGCACCCCTTACCCTGCTCTAGTGGCATGGTGCATCCCCTTACCCTGCTCTAGTGGCATGGTGCACCCCTTACCCTGCTCTAGTGGCATGGTGCATCCCCTTACCCTGCTCTAGTGGCATGGTGCACCCCTTACCCTGCTCTAGTGGCATGGTGCATCCCCTTACCCTGCTCTAGTGGCATGGTGCATCCCCTTACCCTGCTCTAGTGGCATGGTGCGCCCCTTACCCTGCTCTAGTGGCACGGTGCACCCCTTACCCTGCTCTAGTGGCATGGTGCGCCCCTTACCCTGCTCTAGTGGCACGGTGCACCCCTTACCCTGCTCTAGTGGCACGGTGCACCCCTTACCCTGCTCTAGTGGCATGGTGCGCCCCTTATCCTGCTCTAGTGGCATGGTTCGCCCCTTACCCTGCTCTAGTGGCATGGTGCGCCCCTTACCCTTCTCTAGTGGCATGGTGTACCCCTTACCCTGCTCTAGTGGCACGGTGCACCCCTTACCCTGCTCTAGTGGCATGGTGCACCCCTTACCCTGCTCTAGTGGCACGGTGCACCCCTTACCCTGCTCTAGTGACATGGTGCACCCCTTACCCTGCTCTAGTGACATGGTGCACCCCTTACCCTGCTCTAGTGGCACGGTGCACCCCTTACCCTGCTCTAGTGGCATGGTGCGCCCCTTACCCTGCTCTAGTGGCATGGTGCGCCCCTTACCCTGCTCTAGTGACATGGTGCACCCCTTACCCTTCTCTAGTGACATGGTGCACCCCTTACCCTGCTCTAGTGGCATGGTGCACCCCTTACCCTTCTCTAGTGACATGGTGCACCCCTTACCCTGCTCTAGTGGCATGGTGCGCCCCTTACCCTGCTCTAGTGACATGGTGCACCCCTTACCCTGCTCTAGTGGCACGGTGCACCCCTTACCCTTCTCTAGTGGCATGGTGCACCCCTTACCCTGCTCTAGTGACATGGTGCACCCCTTACCCTGCTCTAGTGACATGGTGCACCCCTTACCCTGCTCTAGTGGCACGGTGCACCCCTTACCCTGCTCTAGTGGCATGGTGCGCCCCTTACCCTGCTCTAGTGGCATGGTTCGCCCCTTACCCTTCTCTAGTGGCATGGTGCACCCCTTACCCTGCTCTAGTGACATGGTGCACCCCTTACCCTGCTCTAGTGGCACGGTGCACCCCTTACCCTGCTCTAGTGGCATGGTGCGCCCCTTACCCTGCTCTAGTGGCATGGTGCGCCCCTTACCCTGCTCTAGTGGCATGGTTCACCCCTTACCCTGCTCTAGTGGCATGGTGCGCCCCTTACCCTGCTCTAGTGACATGGTGCACCCCTTACCCTTCTCTAGTGACATGGTGCACCCCTTACCCTGCTCTAGTGGCATGGTGCACCCCTTACCCTGCTCTAGTGGCATGGTGCGCCCCTTACCCTGCTCTAGTGGCATGGTGCGCCCCTTACCCTGCTCTAGTGGCATGGTGCGCCCCTTACCCTGCTCTAGTGACATGGTGCCCCCCTTACCCTGCTCTAGTGACATGGTGCCCCCCTTACCCTGCTCTAGTGACATGGTGCCCCCCTTACCCTGCTCTAGTGGCATGGTGCACCCCTTACCCTTCTCTAGTGACATGGTGCCCCCCTTACCCTGCTCTAGTGGCATGGTGCACCCCTTACCCTGCTCTAGTGGCATGGTGCCCCCCTTACCCTGCTCTAGTGGCATGGTGCACCCCTTACCCTTCTCTAGTGACATGGTGCACCCCTTACCCTGCTCTAGTGGCATGGTGCACCCCTTACCCTGCTCTAGTGACATGGTGCACCCCTTACCCTGCTCTAGTGACATGGTGCACCCCTTACCCTGCTCTAGTGGCACGGTGCACCCCTTACCCTGCTCTAGTGGCATGGTGCGCCCCTTACCCTGCTCTAGTGGCATGGTTCGCCCCTTACCCTGCTCTAGTGGCATGGTGCGCCCCTTACCCTGCTCTAGTGACATGGTGCGCCCCTTACCCTTCTCTAGTGACATGGTGCACCCCTTACCCTGCTCTAGTGGCATGGTGCACCCCTTACCCTGCTCTAGTGGCATGGTGCGCCCCTTACCCTGCTCTAGTGGCATGGTGCGCCCCTTACCCTGCTCTAGTGACATGGTGCCCCCCTTACCCTGCTCTAGTGACATGGTGCCCCCCTTACCCTGCTCTAGTGACATGGTGCACCCCTTACCCTGCTCTAGTGGCATGGTGCCCCCCTTACCCTGCTCTAGTGACATGGTGCACCCCTTACCCTGCTCTAGTGGCATGTTGCACCCCTTACCCTGCTCTAGTGGCATGGGGCACCCCTTACCCTGCTCTAGTGGCATGGTGCACCCCTTACCCTGCTCTAGTGGCATGGTGCACCCCTTACCCTGCTCTAGTGGCATGGTGCACCCCTTACCCTGCTCTAGTGACACGGTGCCCCCCTTACCATGCTCTAGTGGCACGGTGCCCCCCTTACCCTGCTCTAGTGGCATGGTGCCCCCCTTACCCTGCTCTAGTGACATGGTGCACCCCTTACTTTGCTCTAGTGGCATGGTGCGCCCCTTACCCTGCTCTAGTGGCATGGTGCCCCCCTTACCCTGCTCTAGTGGCACGGTGCACCCCTTACCCTGCTCTAGTGACATGGTGCACCCCTTATCCTGCTCTAGTGACATGGTGCGCCCTTTACCCTGCTCTAGTGACATGGTGCGCCCCTTACCCTGCTCTAGTGGCACGGTGCACCCCTTACCCTGCTCTAGTGACATGGTGCACCCCTTACCCTGCTCTAGTGGCACAGTGCACCCCTTACCCTGCTCTAGTGACATGGTGCACCCCTTACCCTGCTCTAGTGACATGGTGCACCCCTTACCCTGCTCTAGTGGCATGTTGCACCCCTTACCCTGCTCTAGTGACATGGTGCACCCCTTACCCTGCTCTAGTGACATGGTGCACCCCTTACCCTGCTCTAGTGACATGGTGCACCCCTTACCCTGCTCTAGTGGCATGTTGCACCCCTTACCCTGCTCTAGTGACATGGTGCACCCCTTACCCTGCTCTAGTGGCATGGTGCGCCCCTTACCCTGCTCTAGTGGCATGGTGCACCCCTTACCCTGCTCTAGTGGCATGTTGCACCCCTTACCCTGCTCTAGTGGCACGGTGCACCCCTTACCCTGCTCTAGTGGCACGGTGCACCCCTTACCCTGCTCTAGTGACATGGTGCACCCCTTACCCTGCTCTAGTGGCACGGTGCACCCCTTACCCTGCTCTAGTGGCACAGTGCACCCCTTACCCTGCTCTAGTGGCATGTTGCACCCCTTACCCTGCTCTAGTGACATGGTGCACCCCTTACCCTGCTCTAGTGACATGGTGCACCCCTTACCCTGCTCTAGTGGCATGGTGCACCCCTTACCCTGCTCTAGTGGCATGGTGCACCCCTTACCCTGCTCTAGTGACATGGTGCACCCCTTACCCTGCTCTAGTGGCATGTTGCACCTCTTACCCTGCTCTAGTGACATGGTGCACCCCTTACCCTGCTCTACTGGCATGGTGCACCCCTTACCCTGCTCTAGTGGCATGGTGCACCCCTTTCCCTGCTCTAGTGGCATGGTGCACCCCTTACCCTGCTCTAGTGGCATGTTGCACCCCTTACCCTGCTCTAGTGACATGGTGCACCCCTTACCCTGCTCTAGTGACATGGTGCACCCCTTACCGTGCTCTAGTGGCATAGTGCACCCCTTACCCTGCTCTAGTGACATGGTGCACCCCTTACCCTGCTCTAGTGGCATGTTGCACCCCTTACCCTGCTCTAGTGACATGGTGCACCCCTTACCCTGCTCTAGTGGCATGGTGCACCCCTTACCCTGCTCTAGTGGCATGGTGCACCCCTTACCCTGCTCTAGTGGCATGGTGCACCCCTTACCCTGCTCTAGTGGCATATTGCACCCCTTACCCTGCTCTAGTGACATGGTGCACCCCTTACCCTGCTCTAGTGGCACGGTGCACCCCTTACCCTGCTCTAGTGGCATGGTGCGCCCCTTACCCTGCTCTAGTGGCACGGTGCACCCCTTACCCTGCTCTAGTGGCATGGTGCACCCCTTACCCTGCTCTAGTGGCATGGTGCACCCCTTACCCTGCTCTAGTGGCATGTTGCACCCCTTACCCTGCTCTAGTGACATGGTGCACCCCTTACCCTGCTCTAGTGGCATGGTGCACCCCTTACCCTGCTCTAGTGGCATGTTGCACCCCTTACCCTGCTCTAGTGACATGGTGCGCCCCTTACCCTGCTCTAGTGACATGGTGCACCCCTTACCCTGCTCTAGTGGCATGGTGCACCCCTTACCCTGCTCTAGTGGCATGTTGCACCCCTTACCCTGCTCTAGTGACATGGTGCACCCCTTACCCTGCTCTATTGGCATGGTGCGCCCCTTACCCTGCTCTAGTGACTTGGTGCATCCCTTACCCTGCTCTAGTGACATGGTGCATCCCTTACCCTGCTCTAGTGGCATGGTGCACCCCTTACCCTGCTCTAGTGACATGGTGCATCCCTTACCCTGCTCTAGTGACATGGTGCATCCCTTACCCTGCTCTAGTGGCATGGTGCGCCCCATACCCTGCTCTAGTGGCATGTTGCACCCCTTACCCTGCTCTAGTGACATGGTGCGCCCCTTACCCTGCTCTAGTGACATGGTGCACCCCTTACCCTGCTCTAGTGGCATGGTGCCCCCCTTACCCTGCTCTAGTGGCATGGTGCCCCCCTTACCCTGCTCTAGTGGCATGGTGCCCCCCTTACCCTGCTTTAGTGACATGGTGCACCCCTTACCCTGCTCTAGTGGCATGGTGCCCCCCTTACCCTGCTCTAGTGACATGGTGCACCCCTTACCCTGCTCTAGTGGCATGTTGCACCCCTTACCCTGCTCTAGTGGCATGGTGCACCCCTTACCCTGCTCTAGTGGCATGTTGCACCCCTTACCCTGCTCTAGTGACATGGTGCACCCCTTACCCTGCTCTAGTGGCATGGTGCCCCCCTTACCCTGCTCTAGTGACATGGTGCGCCCCTTACCCTGCTCTAGTGGCATGGTGCCCCCCTTACCCTTCTCTAGTGACATGGTGCCCCCCTTACCCTGCTCTAGTGGCATGGTGCACCCCTTACCCTGCTCTAGTGGCATGGTGCGCCCCTTACCCTGCTCTAGTGACATGGTGCGCCCCTTACCCTGCTCTAGTGGCATGGTGCACCCCTTACCCTGTTCTAGTGGCATGGTGCACCCCTTACCCTGCTCCAGTGGCATGGTGCCCCCCTTACCCTGCTCTAGTGACATGGTGCGCCCCTTACCTTGCTCTAGTGGCATGGTGCACCCCTTACCCTGCTCTAGTGGCATGGTGCGCCCCTTACCTTGCTCTAGTGACATGGTGCGCCCCTTACCCTGCTCTAGCGGCATGGTGCACCCCTTACCCTGCTCTAGTGACATGGTGCACCCCTTACCCTGCTCTAGTGTCATGGTGCGCCCCTTACCCTGCTCTAGTGGCATGGTGCTCCCCTTACAAAATACCTGCACATGTTCATCAATGGAGAATATGTCATTTATGAGAAGAGCGTGTGACCCGGTGTCCTCTAGTTGTCGCCTCCAGTGTATGTGTCTATGATTCCTCGGGATTTCTTTCGTCCGTGTCAGAGATAAATCGATTGCACAAACCATTCCAAAATACTTCAGGGTTATTGGTCAAATTGAAGCTGGAACCGTCCTCTTGTCTCGTCCTCTTGTCTCGTCCTCTTGTCTCGTCCTCTTGTCTCGTCCTCTTGGCTCGTCGTCTTGGCTCGTCCTCTTGTCTCGTCCTCTTGTCTCGTCCTCTTGTCTCGTCCTCTTGTCTCGTCCTCTTGGCTCGTCCTCTTGGCTCGTCCTCTTGGCTCGTCGTCTTGGCTCGTCCTCTTGTCTCGTCCTCTTGTCTCGTCCTCTTGTCTCGTCCTCTTGTCTCATCCTTTTCTGCATCTTGACTCTAATCTTTGCCATCAGAACTTCATGATCCGCTCCACAGTCGGCTCCCGGCCTTGTTTTTCCGGTAATGATGACGACCTCCATCTTTATTGCTCCCCTGTGTAGTCAGTCTGACTCTTATAGGCCCCATTCGGTGATGTCCATCTGCAGAGTCTCGGGATTATGGAAGAAGGGGTTCCATGATTGACTTTGATTTGTTGTGCAAAAGTCAATGAATTGTCCTCCAGCTTCCTTTCGTTCACCAAGTCCTTAGTTTCCACCACTGGATCCATGTTTGCCGTGGCCACTTTGGTGACAGGGCTCCCATGATGATGAGTAGGTCTTGTTTTGGCGTCTTGATCGCGATGGTAGAGTAGTTAGGCGTCCTGCTCCTCCTCCTTCTCCTCGGCCTCGGTTGTTGGTGCGTAGACTTGTGTGACTGTGACCTGGGTGGTCACTCCTCGTAGATGACCATCAGTGGCTCCATCAGGATGGTGCCGGACAATCATCAGTGGAGAATAAAAGCCACCGCATCTTCTCCGTGTATTTCCTGACATTTCCTACCTCCCGGTACAGAGGAGAAAGATCCAGAACTGGAGGCCATGCTGACGTTCCCATCCATCCACACCCCGAGCCTCATCCCAGCACCACCGCCTCAGCCCGCCCCACCTTCCTCCGGGAAAGGGCAGAAGTCTCCTCGAGGAAAGTCCCCCCGAGGAAAATCCCCCCGAGCTGCCCGAGTGAAGACGCCTCCGGTCCCTGCGGTGGAGGAAACGCCAAAGACCCCAGAGGTGAGGATGAGGCGCTGCGCTCTGTCCTGGTGACCGGTGACCGGAGAAGGTGACTCCGATGTGATTCCTTTAGATCGAACAAGTTCCTCCACCAGTAACAGAAGCCACAAAACCAGTGCAAGTCCCGGAATTCCAGTCCCTGAATGTCTCCTACCCCACCGGACTCCTGCTGACCTTCACCAAGGACACAGGTGAGGAGACACCAGGGATAATGGCGGCACGGAGCACCCCCCCCAACCATACTGCAGAGTGTGGAGCGCGCAGCTAAGCTCACCCCACACTGCAGAGCGCGCAGCTAAGCTCACCCCACACTGCAGAGCTCAGAGCTAACCTCACCCCACACTGCAGAGCTCACCTCACCCCACACCGCAGAGCACGGAGCTCACCTCACCCCAGAGTGCAGAGCACGGAGCTAACCTCACCCCAGAGTGCAGAGCACGGAGCTAACCTCACCCCAGAGTGCAGAGCGCGGAGCTAACCTCACCCCAGAGTGCAGAGCACGGAGCTAACCTCACTCCTCCTCCCTCCACACTGCATAGCACTGTAATAACTCCTCCTCCCACACTGCAGAGCGCTGTAATAACTCCTCCCCCCACACTGCAGAGTGCTGTAATAACTCCTCCCCCCACACTGCAGAGCGCTGTAATAACTCCTCCCCCCACACTGCAGAGCACTGTAATAACTCCTCCCCCCACACTGCAGAGCGCTGTAATAACTCCTCCCACACTGCAGAGCGCTGTAATAACTCCTCCTCCCACACTGCATAGCACTGTAATAACTCCTCCTCCCACACTGCATAGCACTGTAATAACTCCTCCTCCCACACTGCAGAGCGCTGTAATAACTCCTCCCCCCACACTGCAGAGCGCTGTAATAACTCCTCCCCCCACACTGCAGAGCGCTGTAATAACTTCCCCCCCACACTGCAGAGCGCTGTAATAACTCCTCCCCCCACACTGCAGAGCGCTGTAATAACTCCTCCCCCCACACTGCAGAGCGCTGTAATAACTCCTCCCCCCACACTGCAGAGCGCTGTAATAACTCCTCCCCCCACACTGCAGAGCGCTGTAATAACTCCTCCCCCCACACTGCAGAGCGCTGTAATAACCTCCAGACAAGTCCGGTATTGCTGATCCGACAAACTTATCCTGTGCGATTGATGAACGCCCGAGTGCATGGAAGCAGAGAGACGGCGGAGAGCCCGGAGACGAGCCGCATCATCACAGCGGAGGGAGCGGTGATCCGGTGTCTGCAGGATGGATCCACCCAGGTATATACCACGTGTGTGATAATACCGCAGCACACGCCCTCCTCATATACCACGTGTGTGATAATACCGCAGCACACGCCCTCCTCATATACCATGTGTGTGTAATACCGCAGCACACGCCCTCCTCATATACCACGTGTGTGATAATACCGCAGCACACGCCCTCCTCATATACCATGTGTGTGTAATACCGCAGCACATGCCCTCCTCATATACCACGTGTGTGATAATACCGCAGAACACACCCTCCTCATATACCACGTGTGTGATAATACCGCAGCACACGCCCTCCTCATATACCACATGTGTGATAATACCGCAGCACACGCCCTCCTCATATACCATGTGTGTGATAATACCGCAGCACAAGCCCTCCTCATATACCACGTGTGTGATAATACCGCAGCACACGTCCTGTACCGCGCGCCCCCCTCATATACCACGTGTGTGATAATACCGCAGCACACGTCCCGTACCGCGCGCTCTCCTCATGTAACCAATGCTTCATCTGTCAGATCCTTCTTCCTGATGGAACCGTAATCCAGAGCCCAGATTCTGGTCCAGTCGCTGAGCCTCGTGCCCCTCAGCACTTATCAATGGAAGCAGCAGAGACCCCCAAGCCGGACTCCCAACCAGCACCCATAGAAGACCACAAAGAGTCCAACTCTGAGGCCAGGAAAGGTAGGAAAGCGAGAGACCCCCTATTCCCGTATACCCCCTTATACAGATCTGCGGGATTCAGCGGGCGGCCAGGAATAGGGGGGCAGACCAAGAATAGGGGGGCAGACCGGAAATGGGGCAGACCGGGAATAGGGGGGCAGACCAAGAATAGGAGGGAAGACCGGGAATAGGAGGGCGGCCAGGAATATTGGGGCAGACCGGGAATAGGAGGGCAGACCGGGAATAGGGGGGCAGCCAGGAATAGGGGGGCAGACCGGGAATAGGGGGGCAGACCGGGAATAGGAGGGCAGACCGGGAATAGGGGGGCGGCCAGGAATAGGGGGGCAGACCGGGAATAGGGGGGCGGCCAGGAATAGGGGGCAGACCAGGAATAGGAGGGCAGACCGGGAATAGGGGGACGGCCAGGAATAGGGGGGCAGACCGGGAATAGGAGGGCAGACCGGGAATAGGGGGGCGGCCAGGAATAGGAGGGCAGACCGGGAATAGGGTCCCGCTGATAACGTTCTCATGGTCTCACATTATCGATGTTTCCAGGGAAAGGTGGACAGAAATCGGTGTTGTCTCCGGCGAGGCCCGAGGCTGCGGACCCCCCACCCGCGGACTCATTACCGACGTCTCCGGTGACCCCCGTGGTAAACGCCGGCACCTGGATCACACGCACTCCGTCCGGGGAGCAGATCGGGACCCGAGGTTCTGAGAGACTGGACCTAAGGCCTCTGCTGATCTCCAGAGCCACGGACCCTGTGACCAGGGCGGTAAGTGACTGGGGGACCCCGCCTCCGGCACAGCGGGTCACCGTGTAATGTGTGCCTCCTCCAGGTGATGACCACCAGAGACGATCAGGTGGTGACGGTGGTGGAGACCGACGGGACGACGATCACGGAACACGCGGACGGCACCAGGATTACCACCTACTACCAGGACATGGCCGTGCCGCTGCCCGGAGACCACGAAGAGACAGGTAATCCCTCCGTGTGTGGGCAGGGCGTGAATATTAATGCAAATTACAGGTGAGGGGCGGACCTTGTACATGTGCTGGACCTGGGCATCTGCTCGCCCCCACAGCAAGAGACTGCGCGACATGTGCACCGCCCCCACAGCAAGAGACTGCGCGACATGTGCACCGCCCCCATAGCAAGAGACTGCGCAATATATGCACTGCCCCCACAGCAATAGACTGCGCGACATGTGCACCGCCCCCACAGCAAGAGACTGCGCGACATGTGCACCGCCCCCACAGCAAGAGACTGCGCAATATGTGCACTGCCCCCACAGGAAGAGACTGCGCGACATGTGCACTGCCCCCACAGCAAGAGACTGCGCGACATGTGCACCGCCCCCACAGCAAGAGACTGCGCTACATGTGCACCTCCCCCACAGCAAGAGACTGTGCAATATGTGCACCGCACCCACAGCAAGAGACTGCGCGACATGTGCAACGCACCCACACAAAGAGACTGCGCAATATGTGCACTGCACGACTCTAAGCCTCTCGCCAGTACTCGCCCCATGTCTCTTTGTCTCTCGCCATCACTCACTGTCCTGTACTCGCCCCCTGCCGTTCGCCAGCACTCGCCCTCCAGCACTTGCCCCCTGCCTTTCGCCAGCATTCGCCCTCCAGCACTTGCCCCCTGCCTTTCGCCAGCACTCGCCCTCCAGAACTCGCCTCCTGCCTCTCGCCAGCACTCACTGTCCAGCACTCGCCCCCTGTCTCTCGCTAGCACTCGCCCTCCAGCACTTGTCCCTTGCCTGTCTCCAGCACTCACCCTCCAGTTCTCGCCCCTTACCTCTCGCCAGCACTTGCCCTCCAGCACTCGCCCCCTGTCTCTCGCCAGCACTCGCCCTCCAGCACTCGCCCCTTGCCTCTCGCCAGCACTCACTGTCCTGTACTCGCCTCCTGCCTCTTGCCAGCGCTCGCCCTCCAGTACTCGCTGTCATGATGTATTTTACCTTCTCACTGTATTTGCTGTAATACTATGTCTTGGGATGTAAGTAACCATACCTTCCCCCCAATCTCCTGTGTCTCTGGGCCCATAATGCAATTATCTCTTGTCCACACAGCCAGGGGAACTTCTCATTGTTTCGTAAGCAGTGGATAACGCCAACTACACAAACCTGTAGACATCTCTGAACCAACCTTCTAGAATCTTCTAGTGGGCCCAACCATTGCATAGACCCCTACCCTTGAGGGGCGGGCCCACGAGCTCAGACAATTCACTCCTGTTTCTAAATGCAGTTGGGAGCTGAGTTTTGAAGAGGAAGGGAGCGAGATCTGATTCTGCGGATAGATCTCGCCGTCCAGTGGTTTGTGTGGGATTTCTGGGACTCTGAAGAGGACTATTTCGTCGTGATCTGGCACTTTGGATTATCGGGAGGTGCCCCCGAATCTGTTTTATTTGGACTTGTCGTGTGCTGTTCCTGTATTCCTGTTAGTAAACCTGTTGGATCATCCTCGGCCTGTTGTCTCTCCTTGCTCTGCTGTACACCCCGTCACACACTGGTGGCAGCGGCGGGATCAGAGCAGAAGAAATGGAGGACAACGGCCAATCAACGTCTGAAACCAGAACCTCAGGATACAAGAACTGGACTGTGGTGAGCCTACAAACAAAGGCCCGTGAATTAGGTGTTGGCTACAAAGGACTCTCTAAGGAGCAACTAATTGAGGCATTGGAAAACGCTTGCCTGCAAGATGGCACCGAGGAACAATTTCCACAGCAAGGGGAGCAAAGACGGGAGCCGGAGGTAAATACCCAAAAAAGTCAATGGGTTGTGTGGTACGAGGAGGAGATGGCCTTGCTGGGAGAGGAGACCACCATAGAATATAAGATGGAGGTCATGCGTGGAGCTAAAGAGAAGGAGCGCAGGATGGAGGAGATGGCACTGCTGGATAAGCAGCTCGCTGTGGAAGCCGCGAGAGGTTCCAGACAGACTGTAACCCCAGCACCCATCATGAGGGAACTTCCTAGAGTGTCCCGCAAAGACTTCAAGCAGTTTAATGAGGCTGCTGGTGACATTGAGGGCTTCTTCCAGGACTTTGAGCATCAGTGTCGATTAATGGAAGTCCCAGAAAGGGAGCGCGTCCGGCATCTGGTTGGGCTCTTAGAGGGTGGAGCTGCTGCAGCCTATAGAGCTATGGACCCTCGGTGGAACTGTGAGTATGCGGATATTAAACAGACTATTCTAGAACCTTATGCTGTAACGCCAGACACTTACAGGACTCAGTTCCGTACTTTAGCATGTGATGAGGAAGTGTCCTTCAAGATGTATGCCCACAAACTCAAACATCTGTGGTATCGTTGGCTGGAGGCAGAGGAGGCCTTAACCTTGGAGACCGTCCTCCAGGTCCTCCTAAAAGAGCAGTTTTACTTCAAGTGCCCCGCTGAGATCCGGGAATGGGTGCGTGAAAGGAGACCAGCCACTGTGGAGGAAGCTGCAGCTCTAGCTGATGAGGCTCTCACCATCAAGCCTCAGTGGAAAAAACTACTACCCAGTGAGAAGAAAACCACCAAACCCCCAACGCTGGCGGCCCCTGGTCCTTCTGGCCCCAATGTTCACCATCACCCTAGACCGTCAACTCATGGGGACCTTCGTGTGACTGTGCCTCGCATTACTCATGCTCCACCTTTGGGAATACGACGTGGAGGAAGAATCCCAGAGCGCAGATGTTATGGGTGTGGGCAACCTGGGCACATGCAATTCCAATGTCCAGGTGTTCGGAGACAGAACAGATACAGACCGCCTTTGCCTGTTCATTATCTACAGACACCTTCACCAGGAGAAGAGCTGGATTCTGTGCCTGATGACTTGCCAAGTGACTCAGATATCCTGGCTCCCCTACCCGGAGTCTATGGGGTGCGAGCTCCAGCCACCTGTTCTTCTGATCTTCAGGACAAACATCTACAGGAGGTCGTGCTGGATGGCCAAAAAGTTGTTGGCTTCCGTGACACTGGGGCTTTCCTCACCATAGCCGATCCCCGAGTAATTCAACCACAAGCAATTCAAAAGGGATCAGGAATTGCCATTGAACTGGCAGGAGGTACCCAGAGATATATTCCAAGAGCGAGTGTGACCCTGGATGATGGCTTTGGGGCAAAACAATGTGTGGTCGGTGTGATGAGCGGCCTCCCTGCAGACGTTCTTCTAGGAAATGATGTGGGGAATCTTCATTGCCACTTTGTCGGTGCGGTAACCAGAAGTCAAGCCAAGAGAGCAGCAGATGTGGACGTGTACAACCCATCCATGGAAATGAGGCCACCAGAATTGCCATTACAGCCGGTGAGTGATTCTTCTTGTGGGGATAATATGAATGTTACTTGGGATAAAGTTCAGTTTAGACAAGAAGTAGAGACTGACCCCACCCTGGCTAGTTTTAGAGCCCGAGCTGAAATAGGGCAGCTAGGGGAGAACGGAGAAAGAATTATCAGAGAAAATGGACTTCTGTATTGGGTTGCCAATGCCGACTCCCTAGATAAGTCCTGGACTTATAGCAAACAGTTGATTGTTCCTCAGAAGTACAGAATTCCCCTATTACACCTGGCTCATGACATTCCTACGGCTGGCCATCAAGGCAAAACCCGCACCGAGAGACGATTGACTCAAACTTTTTATTGGCCGGGGATTTCCCAAGCAGTGGCGCATTTCTGCCGAACTTGTGACATATGTCAGCGTAGAGGGCGACCCGGAGATCACCCAAAGGCACCCCTGCAACCGCTCCCTATAATAGAAGAACCCTTTCAAAGAGTAGCTGTTGATATCATTGGACCTCTGGCTAAACCAAGTAAATCTGGAAAGCAGTACATTCTCACTGTTGTGGACTATGCCACCCGATATCCAGAAGCCGTGGCCTTGTCAAGTATCTCTGCAGCCAAGGTGGCCGAGGCCTTGGTTATTATTTTTACCAGAGTAGGATTCCCCAGTGAGATCTTGTCGGACCAAGGCTCCCAGTTTATGTCAGAGTTGGTCCAGTGTCTGTGGCGCACCTGTGGAGTACGAGCGATCCGAACGACCCCGTATCATTCCCAAACAAATGGACTTTGTGAACGATTCAATGGCACTCTGAAGAATATGCTGAGGGCCTTCACGGACCGAGATTCAGACTGGGAGAAGTACCTACCCCATCTCTTGTTTGCCTATCGGGAAGTTCCCCAGGAGTCCACTGGGTTCTCCCCCTTTGAACTACTCTATGGAAGAAAGGTCCGAGGACCCTTAACCCTGCTCAAGGAATACTGGGAGGGGCAAGTTGAAGATACAGGAACCCCTGTTGTCCCTTATGTCCTAAAGCTGCGAGAAACCCTGGCCCAACTTGCTAGTTTGGCCCAGAGTCATTTGCGTATGGCTCAAACCAGACAGAAGACATGGTATGACCGTAAAGCACGCTATCGGGAGTTTGTAGAAGGACAAGTCTTAATGATTGTTCCCCATCGGCAGAATAAACTGCAGACCACATGGGAGGGTCCCATCCGGGTTCTCAGAAAACTGAATGATACCAACTACCTTCTTGCTTTAGATGATCAGGGGCTAAGGCAAAAGACTGTCCATGTGAATATGATTAAGGAGTACCATGACCGGAACATTCCAATGGTAGCAAGCTGTCGGTTGGCTTCAGAAGATGGTCAAGAGGATGAGGACTCTCTACCTGATCTCGTGGAAGCAGCGAGAGCCCCATCCACTGTGGAACAGGTTCCCCTGGGAGATCACCTGGACTCCTTACAGAAAATCCAGATGCTGGAAGTGCTTCAACAGAGACGGGCTGCTTTCTCATCCCAACCAGGTCGAACCACCGTCACCCAACATCATGTGGACACTCAGGGCATCCGTCCCATACAACTGGCTCCTTACCGGGTACCTGAATCAGTTCGAAACACCATGCAGCACGAACTGAAGGAGATGTTACAGCTTGGGGTAATCCAGGCCTCCCATAGCCCTTGGGCCTCCCCTGTGGTGTTAGTACCCAAGAAGGATGGGAGTACTCGATTTTGTGTGGACTATTGGCGACTAAACAACCATACCGTCAGCGATCCTTACCCAATGCCTCGTATTGACGAACTTCTAGACCGACTGGCTGGGTCCCGATATGTCACTACCTTGGATCTCAGTAAGGGATACTGGTAGATCCCTCTAACGGATGAAGGGAGAGAACAGTCCGCTTTTATAACCCCCTTTGGTCTGTATGAATTTCTAAGCATGCCTTTTGGAATGAAAAATGCCCCGGCCACCTTCCAGAGAATGGTGGACCAGATCCTCCGGGGATGTGGTGACTTTGCTTGTGCCTACTTGGATGATATCGCCGTCTTCAGCCACACATGGGAGGAACATCTGAATCAAGTAGCCATTATTTTGGACCTGATTCTTGCAGCCGGCCTAACTATTCGACCCGATAAATGCCAATTGGGGATGGGGGAAGTCCAGTACCTAGGGCATAGAGTGGGAAGAGGGAAGCTCCGTCCTGAGCCTGCCAAAATCCAGGCTATTAGAGACTGGCCTGTACCCCAAACTAAGAAACAAGTTATGGCTTTTCTGGGCACTGCCAGTTATTACCGAAAATTTGTTTCTCATTTCAGTACTGTGGCCAAGCCTCTTACCGACCTGACCAAGAAAACAATGCCCCGGCTGGTGATCTGGACTCCAGCCTGTGATGAGGCTTTTAACCGGCTGAAGGACGCTCTGGTCTGCGATCCTGTCCTGGCTGCTCCAGACTACAAGCGGAGATTCATTGTGCAGACGGACGCCTCTGCTTATGGACTGGGAGCTGTCCTCAGCCAGGTGAATGCAGCCGGGGAGGAGCACCCCATTGCCTACCTCAGCAGGAAACTGCTGGACCGAGAAGTGGCCTATGCAACTATTGAAAAAGAATGTCTGGCTGTAGTGTGGGCCCTTAGGAAACTACGTCCGTATCTGTATAGACGAGAATTCACTGTGGTTACTGATCACAATCCCCTCACCTGGCTGAACAGAGTCTCTGGGGACAATGGACGATTACTACGATGGAGCCTGGCTCTGCAGCCCTATAACTTTACCATACAATATAGAAGGGGCAGCCAACACCAAAATGCAGATGGACTGTCCAGGCAAGAGGAGCCCTGAGTCCTGTCAGCCATGCCTGCGTGTACTTAACCAGCGACCTGTAGAGGTCCCTAGTACGTACACAAGTTGGGAGGGGAAGGAATTGTCATGATGTATTTTACCTTCTCACTGTATTTGCTGTAATACTATGTCTTGGGATGTAAGTAACCATACCTTCCCCCCATCTCCTGTGTCTCTGGGCCCATAATGCAATGATCTCTTGTCCACACAGCCAGGGGAACTTCCTATTGTTTCGTAAGCAGTGGATAACGCCAACTACACAAACCTGTAGACATCTCGGAGCCAACCTTCTAGAATCTTCTAGTGGGCCCAACCATTGCATAGACCCCTACCCTTGAGGAGCGGGCCCACGAGCTCAGACAATTCACTCCTGTTTCTAAATGCAGTTGGGAGCTGAGTTTTGAGGAGGAAGGGAGCGAGATCTGATTCTGCGGACAGATCTCGCCGTCCAGTGGATTGTGTGGGATTTCTGGGACTCTGAAAAGGACTATTACGTCGTGATCTGGCACTTTGGATTATCGGGAGGTGCCCCCGAATCTGTTTTATTTGGACTTATCGTGTGCTGTTCTTGCATTCCTGTTAGTAAACCTGTTGGATCATCCTCGGCCTGTTGTCTCTCTTTGCTCTCATGTACACCCCGTCACAAACTGGTGGCAGCAGCGGGATCAGAGCAGAAGAAATGGAGGACAACGGCCAATCAACGTCTGAAACCAGAACCTTAGGATACAGAAACTGGACTGTGGTGAGCCTACAAACAAAGGCCCGTGAATTAGGTGTCGGCTACAAAGGACTCTCTAAGGAGCAACTAATTGAAGAATTGGAAAGCGCTTGCCTGCAAGATGGCACCGAGGAACAATTTCCACAGCAAGGGGAGCAAAGACGGGAGCCGGAGGTAAATACCCAAAAAAGTCAATGGGTTGTGTGGTACGAGGAGGAGATGGCCTTGCTGGGAGAGGAGACCACCATAGAATATAAGATGGAGGTCATGCGTGGAGCTAAAGAGAAGGAGCGCAGGATGGAGGAGATGGCATTGCTGGATAAGCAGCTCGCTGTGGAAGCCGCGAGAGGTTCCAGACAGACTGTAACCCCAGCACCCAACATGAGGGAACTTCCCAGGGTGTCCCG
Source organism: Anomaloglossus baeobatrachus (assembly GCF_048569485.1). Taxonomy (NCBI): domain Eukaryota; kingdom Metazoa; phylum Chordata; class Amphibia; order Anura; family Aromobatidae; genus Anomaloglossus; species Anomaloglossus baeobatrachus. Next base: position 6,788,096 of record NC_134354.1, on the reverse strand, counting down.
CAAAGACTTCAAGCAGTTCAATGAGGCTGCTGGTGACATTGAGGGCTTCTTCCAGGACTTTGAGCATCAGTGTCGATTAATGGAAGTCCCAGAAAGGGAGCGCGTCCGGCATCTGGTTGGGCTCTTAGAGGGTGGAGCTGCTGCAGCCTATAGAGCTATGGACCCTCGGTGGAACTGTGAGTATGCGGATATTAAACAGACTATTCTAGAACCTTATGCTGTAACGCCAGACACTTACAGGGCTCAGATCTGGCACTTTGGATTATCGGGAGGTTCCCCCCGTATCTGTTTTATTTGGACTTGTCGTGTGCTGTTCCTGTATTCCTGTTAGTAAACCTGTTGGATCATCCTCGGCCTGTTGTCTCTCCTTGCTCTGATGTACACCCCGTCACACTCGCCCCCTGCCTCTCGCTAGCACTCGCCCTCCGGCACTCGCCTTCCAGCACTCGCCCTCCAGTACTCGCCCCCTGCCTCTCTCCAGCACTCTCCCTCCAGCACTTGCCCCCTGCCTCTCGCCAGCACTGGCTGTCCAGCACTCGCCCCCTGCCTCTCGCCAGCACTCACTGTCCAGCACTCGCCCTCCAGCACTCGCCCCCTGCCTCTCGCCCTCCAGCACTCGCCCTCCAGCACTCGCCCCCTGCCTCTCGCCAGCACTCGCCCTCCAGCACTTGCCCCCTGCCTCTCACCAGCACTCGACCTCCAGCACTCGCCCCCTGCCTCTTGTCAGCGCTCGCCCTCCAGCACTCGCCCCTTGCCTCTCGCCAGCGCTCGCCCTCCAGCACTCGCCCCCTGCCTCTCGCCAGCACTCGCCCCCTGCCTCTCGCCAGCACTCGCCCTCCAGCACTCGCCCCCTGCCTCTCGCCAGCACTCGCCCTCCAGCACTCGCCCCCTGCCTCTCGCCAGCACTCGCCCTCCAGCACTCGCCCCCTGCCTCTCGCCAGCACTCGCCCTCCAGCACTCGCCCCCTGCCTCTCGTCAGCACTCGCCCTCCAGCACTCGCCCCCTGCCTCTCGCCAGCACTCGCCCTCCAGCACTCGCCCCCTGCCTCTCGCCAGCACTCGCCCTCCAGCACTCGCCCCCTGCCTCTCGCCAGCACTCGCCCTCCAGCACTCGCCCCCTGCCTCTCGCCAGCACTCGCCCTCCAGCACTCGCCCCCTGCCTCTCGCCAGCACTCGCCCTCCAGCACTCGCCCCCTGCCTCTCGCCAGCACTCGCCCTCCAGCACTCGCCCCCTGCCTCTCGCCAGCACGCGCCCTCCAGCACTCGCCCCCTGCCTCTCGCCAGCACTCGCCCTCCAGCACTCGCCCCTTGCCTCTCGCCAGCGCTCGCCGTCCAGCACTCGCCCCTTGCCTCTCGCCAGCACTCGACCTCCAGCACTCGCCCTCCAGTAATCGCCCTCCAGCACTCGCCCCCTGCCTCTCGCCAGCACTCGCCCTCCAGCACTCGCCCCCTGCCTCTCGCCAGCACTCTCCCCCTGTCTCTCGCCAGCACTCGCCCTCCAGTACTCGCCTCCTGCCTCTCACCAGCACTCGCCCTCCAGTACTCGCCCCTTGCCTCTCGCCAGCACTCGCCCTCCAGCACTCGCCCTCCAGTACTCGCCCCTTGCCTCTCGCCAGCACTCGACCTCCAGCACTCGCCCTCCAGCACTCGCCCCCCTGCCTCTCGCCAGCACTCGCCCTCCAGCACTCGCCCCCCTGCCTCTCGCCAGCACTCGCCCTCCAGCACTCGCCCTCCAGCACTCGCCCCCTGCCTCTCGCCAGCACTCTCCCCCTGTCTCTCGCCAGCACTCGCCCTCCAGTACTCGCCTCCTGCCTCTTGCCAGCACTCGCCCTCCAGTATTCGCCCCTTGCCTCTCGCCAGCACTCGCCCTCCAGTACTCGCCCTCCAGTACTCGCCCCTTGCCTCTCGCCAGCACTCTCCCCCTGTCTCTTGCCAGCACTCGCCCTCCAGCACTCTCCCCCTGTCTATCGCCAGCACTCGCCCTCCAGTACTCTCCCCCTGCCTCTCGCCAGCACTTGCCCTCCAGTACTCGCCCCTTGCCTCTCTCCAGCACTCGCCCTCCAGCACTCGCCCTCCAGCACTCACCCCCTGCCTCTCGCCAGCACTCGCCCTCCAGCACTTGCCCCCTGCCTCTCGTCAGCGCTCGCCCTCCAGCACTCGCCCTCCACCACTCGCCCTCCAGCACTCGCCCCCTGCCTCTCGCCAGCACTCGCCCTCCAGCACTCGCCCCCTGCCTCTCGCCAGCACTCGCCCCCCAGCACTCGCCCTCCAGCACTCACCCCTTGGCTCTCGCCAGCGCTCGCCCTCCACCACTCACCCTCCAGCACTCGCCCCCTGCCTCTCGTCAGCGCTCGCCCTCCACCACTCGCCCTCCAGCACTCGCCCCCTGCCTCTCGCCAGGACTCACCCTCCAGCACTCGCCCCCTGCCTCTCGCCAGCACTCGCCCTCCAGCACTTGCCCCCTGCCTCTCGTCAGCGCTCGCTCTCCACCACTCGCCCTCCAGCACTCGCCCTCCAGCACTCGCCCCCTGCCTCTCGCCAGCACTCGCCCTCCACCACTCGCCCTCCAGCACTCACCCCTTGCCTCTCGCCAGCACTCGCCCTCCACCACTCGCCCTCCAGCACTCGCCCCCTGCCTCTCGCCAGCACTCGCCCTCTGCCTCTCGCCAGCACTCGCCCTCCAGCACTCGCCCCCTGCCTCTCGTCAGCGCTCGCCCTCCACCACTCGCCCTCCAGCACTCACCCCTTGCCTCTCGCCAGCACTCGCCCTCCACCACTCGCCCTCCAGCACTCGCCCCCTGCCTCTCGTCAGCGCTTGCCCTCCACCACTCGCCCTCCAGCACTCGCCCCCTGCCTCTCGCCAGCACTCGCCCCCTGCCTCTCGTCAGCGCTCGCCCTCCACCACTCGCCCTCCAGCACTCGCCCCCTGCCTCTCGCCAGCACTCGCCCTCCAGCACTCGCCCCTTGCCTCTCTCCAGCACTCGCCCTCCAGCACTCGCCCTCCAGCACTCGCCCCTTGCCTCTCTCCAGCACTCGCCCTCCAGTACTCTTCCCCTGCCTCTCTCCAGCACTTGCTGTCCAGCACTCGCCCCCTGCCTCTCTCCAGCACTCGCCCTCCAGTACTCTTCCCCTGCCTCTCGCCAGCACTTGCTGTCCAGCACTCGCCCCTTGCCTCTCTCCAGCACTCGCCCTCCAGTACTCTTCCCCTGCCTCTCTCCAGCACTTGCTGTCCAGCACTCGCCCCCTGCCTCTCTCCAGCACTCGCCCTCCAGCACTCGCTGATTGTGCAGGTGACAGGAGACGTGCGGTGAAGTCTCTATGCTGCCGCCATGGCGCTGAGGACGTATCCGCCATGTACGCAGAGCGATTCTCCATGTGAGATTTCTGCTGCCTCCTGACAGCTCACATATTTCGGATACTTGTTGCGGGGTCTTTATCATCCGCCCCTCCCCCTCCCTCTACTATAATGGAGAATTAATGCATTTTATTGTTATGATTGATCCCCCGGACATTACATCCAAAACCCACAAACCACAATGAAAATACCATCAGCCAGTGACGGGCGTCAGAGACGGGCGCTGTCACCACCGCCTGATTACATGAGACAACAATGTGTGATGGGACGAGTAGAGAGATCCCCAAATGTCTGATCAGTGCCAAGACCCCCTCCCCCACAACATCATTACCATCCCCCGTCCCATCATGCAGATCAGGATTCCAGAGCAAGGACCATGGATATAACAATATCAGCCTGACACCATCATCCATCATCCATCCGAGAACTCCTCAGAGATGGGAAATCCATCATCCAGCCGGCTCCACCGCTGCCACATCCCCCGCACAGCGCCGATCGCTGACCACCGAGCAGCTGGCAGCAACACACCTACGACCGCAGCCCCCCAACCGCCCCCGATCTCCCCCCGACACAGCCCCTGGAACAAGGGGAGATTTCATATAACTACAGGTCACCGGTATATCGGGTGTTACATTGTATCAATAGTCCCGTTATATCGGGTGTTACATTGTATCATTAGTCCCGTTAAATCGGGTGTTACATTGTATCATTAGTCTGTTATATCGGGTGTTACATTGTATCATTAGTCCCGTTATATCGGGTGTTACATTGTATCATTAGTCCCATTATATCGGGTGTTACATTGTATCATTACTCCGTTATATCGGGTGTTACATTGTATCATTACTCCGTTATATCGGGTGTTACATTGTATCATTAGTCCCGTTATATCGGGTGTTACATTGTATCATTAGTCCGTTATATCGGGTGTTACATTGTATCATTAGTCCCGTTATATCGGGTGTTACATTGTATCATTAGTCCGTTATATCGTGTGTTACATTGTATCATTAGTCCCATTATATCGTGTGTTACATTGTATCATTAGTCCCGTTATATCGGGTGTTACATTGAATCATTAGTCCCATTATATCGTGTGTTACATTGTATCATTAGTCCCGTTATATCGTGTGTTACATTTTATCATTAGTCCCGTTATATCGGGTGTTACATTGTATCATTAGTCCGTTATATCGGGTGTTACATTGTGTCATTAGTCCGGTTATATCAAGTGTTACATTGTATCATTAGTCTGTTATATCGGGTGTTACATTGTATCATTAGTCCGTTATATCGGGTGTTACATTGTATCATTAGTCCGTTATATCGGGTGTTACATTGTATCATTAGTCTGTTATATCGGGTGTTACATTGTATCATTAGTCTGTTATATCGGGTGTTACATTGTATCATTAGTCCGTTATATCGGGTGTTACATTGTATCATTAGTCCGTTATATCGGGTGTTACATTGTATCATTAGTCTGTTATATCGGGTGTTACATTGTATCATTAGTCTGTTATATCGGGTGTTACATTGTATCATTAGTCCGTTATATCGGGTGTTACATTGTATCATTAGTCTGTTATATCGGGTGTTACATTGAATCATTAGTCCCATTATATCGGGTGTTACATTGTATCATTAGTCCGTTATATCGGGTGTTACATTGTATCATTAGTCCCATTATATCGGGTGTTACATTGTATCATTAGTCCCGTTATATCGGGTGTTACATTGTATCATTAGTCCGTTATATCGGGTGTTACATTGTATCATTAGTCCCGTTATATCGGGTGTTACATTGTATCATTAGTCCGTTATATCGGGTGTTACATTGTATCATTAGTCCGTAATATCGGGTTTTACATTGTATCATTAGTCAGTTATATCGGGTGTTACATTGTATCATTAGTCTGTTATATCGGGTGTTACATTGTATCATTAGTCTGTTATATCGGGTGTTACATTGTATCATTAGTCCGTTATATCGCGTGTTACATTGTATCATTAGTCCGTTATATCGGGTGTTACATTGTATCATTACTCCGTTATATCGGGTGTTACATTGTATCATTAGTCCCGTTATATCGGGTGTTACATTGTATCATTACTCCGTTATATCGGGTGTTACATTGTATCATTAGTCTGTTATATCGGGTGTTACATTGTATCATTAGTCCGTTATATCGGGTGTTACATTGTATCATTAGTCTGTTATATCGGGTGTTACATTGTATCATTAGTCAGTTATATCGGGTGTTACATTGTATCATTACTCCGTTATATCGGGTGTTACATTGTATCATTAGTCTGTTATATCGGGTGTTACATTGTATCATTAGTCCGTTATATTGGGTGTTACATTGTATCATTAGTCCGTTATATCAGGTGTTACATTGTATCATTAGTCCGTTATATCAGGTGTTACATTGTATCATTAGTCTGTTATATCGGGTGTTACATTGTATCATTAGTCTGTTATATCGGGTGTTACATTGTATCATTAGTCCGGTTATATCGGGTGTTACATTGTATCATTATTCCGTTATATCGGGTGTTACATTGTATCATTAGTCTGTTATATCGGGTGTTACATTGTATCATTAGTCCGTTATATCGGGTGTTACATTGTATCATTAGTCCGTTATAACAGGTGTTACATTGTATCATTAGTCCGTTATATCAGGTGTTACATTGTATCATTAGTCTGTTATATCGGGTGTTACATTGTATCATTAGTCTGTTATATCGGGTGTTACATTGTATCATTAGTCCGGTTATATCGGGTGTTACATTGTATCATTATTCCGTTATATCGGGTGTTACATTGTATCATTAGTCCGTAATATCGGGTGTTACATTGTATCATTAGTCTGTTATATCGGGTGTTACATTGTATCATTAGTCTGTTATATCGGGTGTTACATTGTATCATTAGTCCCGTTATATCAGGTGTTACATTGTATCATTAGTCCCGTTATATCAGGTGTTACATTGTATCATTAGTCCCGTAATATCGGGTGTTACGTTGTATCATTAGTCCCGTTATATCGGGTGTTACATTGTATCATTAGTCTGTTATATCGGGTGTTACATTGTATCATTAGTCTGTTATATCGGGTGTTACATTGTATCATTAGTCTGTTATATCGGGTGTTACATTGTATCATTAGTCCGTTATATCGGGTGTTACATTGTATCATTAGTCCCGTTATATCAGGTGTTACATTGTATCATTAGTCCCGTAATATCGGGTGTTACGTTGTATCATTAGTCCCGTTATATCGGGTGTTACATTGTATCATTAGTCTGTTATATCGGGTGTTACATTGTATCATTAGTCTGTTATATCGGGTGTTACATTGTATCATTAGTCTGTTATATCGGGTGTTACATTGTATCATTAGTCCCGTTATATCGGGTGTTACATTGTATCATTAGTCCCGTAATATCGGGTGTTACATTGTATCATTAGTCCCGTTATATCGGGTCTTACATTGTATCATTACTCCGTTATATCGTGTGTTACATTGTATCATTAGTCCCGTTATATCGGGTGTTACATTGTATCATTAGTCCCGTTATATCGGGTGTTACATTGTATCATTACTCCGTTATATCGGGTGTTACATTGTATCAATAGTCCCGTTATATCGGGTGTTACATTGTATCATTAGTCCCGTTATATCGGGTGTTACATTGTATCATTACTCCGTTATATCGGGTGTTACATTGTATCATTAGTCTGTTATATCGGGTGTTACATTGTATCATTAGTCTGTTATATCGGGTGTTACATTGTATCATTAGTCTGTTATATCGGGTGTTACATTGTATCATTAGTCCGTTATATCGGGTGTTACATTGTATCATTAGTCCGTTATATCGGGTGTTACATTGTATCATTAGTCTGTTATATCGGGTGTTACATTGTATCATTAGTCCGTTATATCGGGTGTTACATTGTATCATTAGTCTGTTATATCGGGTGTTACATTGTATCATTAGTCTGTTATATCGGGTGTTACATTGTATCATTAGTATGTTATATCGGGTGTTACATTGTATCATTAGTCCGTTATATCGGGTGTTACATTGTATCATTAGTCCGTTATATCGGGTGTTACATTGTATCATTAGTCTGTTATATCGGGTGTTACATTGTATCATTAGTCTGTTATATCGGGTGTTACATTGTATCATTAGTCCGTTATATCGGGTGTTACATTGTATCATTAGTCTGTTTTATCGTGTGTTACATTGTATCATTAGTCCGTTATATCGGGTGTTACATTGTATCATTAGTCCGTTATATCGGGTGTTACATTGTATCATTACTCCGTTATATCGGGTGTTACATTGTATCATTAGTCCCGTTATATCGGGTGTTACATTGTATCATTAGTCCGTTATATCGGGTGTTACATTGTATCATTAGTCTGTTATATCGGGTGTTACATTGTATCATTAGTCTGTTATATCGGGTGTTACATTGTATCATTAGTCTGTTATATCGGGTGTTACATTGTATCATTAGTCCCGTTATATCGGGTGTTACATTGTATCATTAGTCCGTTATATCGGGTGTTACATTGTATCATTAGTCCGTTATATCGGGTGTTACATTGTATCATTACTCCGTTATATCGGGTGTTACATTGTATCATTAGTCCGTTATATCGGGTGTTACATTGTATCATTAGTCCCATTATATCGGGTGTTACATTGTATCATTAGTCCCATTATATCGGGTGTTACATTGTATCATTAGTCCCGTTATATCGGGTGTTACATTGTATCATTAGTCCGTTATATCGGGTGTTACATTGTATCATTAGTCCGTTATATCGGGTGTTACATTGTATCATTAGTCCGTTATATCGGGTGTTACATTGTATCATTAGTCCCGTTATATCGGGTGTTACATTGTATCATTAGTCCCGTTATATCGGGTGTTACATTGTATCATTAGTCCCGTAATATCGGGTGTTACATTGTATCATTAGTCCCGTTATATCGGGTCTTACATTGTATCATTACTCCGTTATATCGGGTGTTACATTGTATCATTAGTCCCGTTATATCGGGTGTTACATTGTATCATTAGTCCCGTTATATCGGGTGTTACATTGTATCATTAGTCCCGTTATATCGGGTGTTACATTGTATCATTAGTCCCGTTATATCGGGTGTTACATTGTATCATTAGTCCCATTATATCGGGTGTTACATTGTATCATTAGTCCCGTTATATCGGGTGTTACATTGTATCATTACTCCGTTATATCGGGTGTTACATTGTATTATTAGTCCCGTTATATCGGGTGTTACATTGTATCATTAGTCCCGTTATATCGGGTGTTACATTGTATCATTAGTCCCGTTATATCGGGTGTTACATTGTATCATTAGTCCCGTTATATCGGGTGTTACATTGTATCATTACTCTGTTATATCGGGTGTTACATTGTATCATTACTCCGTTATATCGGGTGTTACATTGTATCATTACTCCGTTATATCGGGTGTTACATTGTATCATTAGTCCCGTTATATCGGGTCTTACATTGTATCATTACTCCGTTATATCGGGTGTTACATTGTATCATTAGTCCGTTATATCGGGTGTTACATTGTATCATTAGTCTGTTATATCGGATGTTACATTGTATCATTAGTCTGTTATATCGGGTGTTACATTGTATCATTAGTCCCGTTATATCGGGTGTTACATTGTATCATTAGTCGCGTTATATCGGGTGTTACATTGTATCATTAGTCCCGTTATATCGGGTGTTACATTGTATCATTAGTCCCATTATATCGGGTGTTACATTGTATCATTAGTCCTGTTATATCGGGTGTTACATTGTATCATTACTCCGTTATATCGGGTGTTACATTGTATCATTAGTCCCGTTATATCGGGTGTTACATTGTATCATTAGTCCGTTATATCGGGTGTTACATTGTATCATTAGTCTGTTATATCGGGTGTTACATTGTATTATTAGTCTGTTATATCGGGTGTTACATTGTATCATTAGTCCGGTTATATCGGGTGTTACATTGTATCATTAGTCCCATTATATCGGGTGTTACATTGTATCATTACTCCGTTATATCGGGTGTTACATTGTATCATTACTCCGTTATATCGGGTGTTACATTGTATCATTAGTCTGTTATATCGGGTGTTACATTGTATCATTAGTCCGTTATATCGGGTGTTACATTGTATCATTAGTCTGTTATATCGGGTGTTACATTGTATCATTAGTCTGTTATATCGGGTGTTACATTGTATCATTAGTCCGTTATATCGGGTGTTACATTGTATCATTAGTCTGTTATATCGGGTGTTACATTGTATCATTATTCCGTTATATCGGGTGTTACATTGTATCATTAGTCTGTTATATCGGGTGTTACATTGTATCATTAGTCTGTTATATCGGGTCTTACATTGTATCATTAGTCTGTTATATCGGGTGTTACATTGTATCATTATTCCGTTATATCGGGTGTTACATTGTATCATTAGTCCGTTATATCGGGTGTTACATTGTATCATTAGTCTGTTATATCGGGTCTTACATTGTATCATTAGTCTGTTATATCGGGTGTTACATTGTATCATTAGTCCGTTATATCGGGTGTTACATTGTATCATTAGTCCCGTTATATCGGGTGTTACATTGTATCATTAGTCCCGTAATATCGGGTGTTACATTGTATCATTAGTCCCATTATATCGGGTGTTACATTGTATCATTAGTCCGTTATATCGGGTCTTACATTGTATCATTACTCCGTTATATCGTGTGTTACATTGTATCATTAGTCCCGTTATATCGGGTGTTACATTGTATCATTAGTCCCGTTATATCGGGTGTTACATTGTATCATTACTCCGTTATATCGGGTGTTACATTGTATCATTAGTCCCGTTATATCGGGTGTTACATTGTATCATTAGTCTGTTATATCGGGTGTTACATTGTATCATTAGTCCGTTATATCGGGTGTTACATTGTATCATTAGTCTGTTATATCTGGTGTTACATTGTATCATTAGTCTGTTATATCGGGTGTTACATTGTATCATTAGTCTGTTATATCGGGTGTTACATTGTATCATTAGTCTGTTATATCGTGTGTTACATTGTATCATTAGTCCGTTATATCGGGTGTTACATTGTATCATTAGTCCGTTATATCGGGTGTTACATTGTATCATTACTCCGTTATATCGGGTGTTACATTGTATCATTAGTCCCGTTATATCGGGTGTTACATTGTATCATTAGTCCGTTATATCGGGTGTTACATTGTATCATTAGTCTGTTATATCGGGTGTTACATTGTATCATTAGTCTGTTATATCGGGTGTTACATTGTATCATTAGTCTGTTATATCGGATGTTACATTGTATCATTAGTCCCGTTATATCCAGTGTTACATTGTATCATTACTCCGTTATATCGGGTGTTACATTGTATCATTAGTCCGTTATATCGGGTGTTACATTGTATCATTAGTCCCATTATATCGGGTGTTACATTGTATCATTAGTCCCATTATATCGGGTGTTACATTGCATCATTACTCCGTTATATCGGGTGTTACATTGTATCATTAGTCCGTTATATCGGGTGTTACATTGTATCGTTAGTCCCGTTATATCGGGTGTTACATTGTATCATTAGTCCCGTTATATCGGGTGTTACATTGTATCATTAGTCCGTTATATCGGGTGTTACATTGTATCATTAGTCCGTTATATCGGGTGTTACATTGTATCATTAGTCCGTTATATCGGGTGTTACATTGTATCATTAGTCCCGTTATATCGGGTGTTACATTGTATCATTAGTCCCGTAATATCGGGTGTTACATTGTATCATTAGTCCCGTTATATCGGGTCTTACATTGTATCATTACTCCGTTATATCGGGTGTTACATTGTATCATTAGTCCCGTTATATCGGGTGTTACATTGTATCATTAGTCCCGTTATATCGGGTGTTACATTGTATCATTAGTCCCGTTATATCGGGTGTTACATTGTATCATTAGTCCCGTTATATCGGGTGTTACATTGTATCATTACTCTGTTATATCGGGTGTTACATTGTATCATTACTCCGTTATATCGGGTGTTACATTGTATCATTACTCCGTTATATCGGGTGTTACATTGTATCATTAGTCCCGTTATATCGGGTGTTACATTGTATCATTAGTCCCGTTATATCGGGTGTTACATTGTATCATTAGTCCCGTTATATCGGGTGTTACATTGTATCATTAGTCCCGTTATATCGGGTGTTACATTGTATCATTAGTCCCGTTATATCGGGTGTTACATTGTATCATTAGTCCCATTATATCGGGTGTTACATTGTATCATTAGTCCCGTTATATCGGGTGTTACATTGTATCATTACTCCGTTATATCGGGTGTTACATTGTATCATTAGTCCCGTTATATCGGGTGTTACATTGTATTATTAGTCCCGTTATATCGGGTGTTACATTGTATCATTAGTCCCGTTATATCGGGTGTTACATTGTATCATTAGTCCCGTTATATCGGGTGTTACATTGTATCATTAGTCCCGTTATATCGGGTGTTACATTGTATCATTAGTCCCATTATATCGGGTGTTACATTGTATCATTAGTCCCGTTATATCGGGTGTTACATTGTATCATTACTCCGTTATATCGGGTGTTACATTGTATTATTAGTCCCGTTATATCGGGTGTTACATTGTATCATTAGTCCCGTTATATCGGGTGTTACATTGTATCATTAGTCCCGTTATATCGGGTGTTACATTGTATCATTAGTCCCGTTATATCGGGTGTTACATTGTATCATTACTCTGTTATATCGGGTGTTACATTGTATCATTACTCCGTTATATCGGGTGTTACATTGTATCATTACTCCGTTATATCGGGTGTTACATTGTATCATTAGTCCCGTTATATCGGGTCTTACATTGTATCATTACTCCGTTATATCGGGTGTTACATTGTATCATTAGTCCGTTATATCGGGTGTTACATTGTATCATTAGTCTGTTATATCGGATGTTACATTGTATCATTAGTCTGTTATATCGGGTGTTACATTGTATCATTAGTCCCGTTATATCGGGTGTTACATTGTATCATTAGTCGCGTTATATCGGGTGTTACATTGTATCATTAGTCCCGTTATATCGGGTGTTACATTGTATCATTAGTCCCATTATATCGGGTGTTACATTGTATCATTAGTCCTGTTATATCGGGTGTTACATTGTATCATTACTCCGTTATATCGGGTGTTACATTGTATCATTAGTCCCGTTATATCGGGTGTTACATTGTATCATTAGTCCGTTATATCGGGTGTTACATTGTATCATTAGTCTGTTATATCGGGTGTTACATTGTATTATTAGTCTGTTATATCGGGTGTTACATTGTATCATTAGTCCGGTTATATCGGGTGTTACATTGTATCATTAGTCCCATTATATCGGGTGTTACATTGTATCATTACTCCGTTATATCGGGTGTTACATTGTATCATTACTCCGTTATATCGGGTGTTACATTGTATCATTAGTCTGTTATATCGGGTGTTACATTGTATCATTAGTCCGTTATATCGGGTGTTACATTGTATCATTAGTCTGTTATATCGGGTGTTACATTGTATCATTAGTCTGTTATATCGGGTGTTACATTGTATCATTAGTCCGTTATATCGGGTGTTACATTGTATCATTAGTCTGTTATATCGGGTGTTACATTGTATCATTATTCCGTTATATCGGGTGTTACATTGTATCATTAGTCTGTTATATCGGGTGTTACATTGTATCATTAGTCTGTTATATCGGGTCTTACATTGTATCATTAGTCTGTTATATCGGGTGTTACATTGTATCATTATTCCGTTATATCGGGTGTTACATTGTATCATTAGTCCGTTATATCGGGTGTTACATTGTATCATTAGTCTGTTATATCGGGTCTTACATTGTATCATTAGTCTGTTATATCGGGTGTTACATTGTATCATTAGTCCGTTATATCGGGTGTTACATTGTATCATTAGTCCCGTTATATCGGGTGTTACATTGTATCATTAGTCCCGTAATATCGGGTGTTACATTGTATCATTAGTCCCATTATATCGGGTGTTACATTGTATCATTAGTCCGTTATATCGGGTCTTACATTGTATCATTACTCCGTTATATCGTGTGTTACATTGTATCATTAGTCCCGTTATATCGGGTGTTACATTGTATCATTAGTCCCGTTATATCGGGTGTTACATTGTATCATTACTCCGTTATATCGGGTGTTACATTGTATCATTAGTCCCGTTATATCGGGTGTTACATTGTATCATTAGTCTGTTATATCGGGTGTTACATTGTATCATTAGTCCGTTATATCGGGTGTTACATTGTATCATTAGTCTGTTATATCTGGTGTTACATTGTATCATTAGTCTGTTATATCGGGTGTTACATTGTATCATTAGTCTGTTATATCGGGTGTTACATTGTATCATTAGTCTGTTATATCGTGTGTTACATTGTATCATTAGTCCGTTATATCGGGTGTTACATTGTATCATTAGTCCGTTATATCGGGTGTTACATTGTATCATTACTCCGTTATATCGGGTGTTACATTGTATCATTAGTCCCGTTATATCGGGTGTTACATTGTATCATTAGTCCGTTATATCGGGTGTTACATTGTATCATTAGTCTGTTATATCGGGTGTTACATTGTATCATTAGTCTGTTATATCGGGTGTTACATTGTATCATTAGTCTGTTATATCGGATGTTACATTGTATCATTAGTCCCGTTATATCCAGTGTTACATTGTATCATTACTCCGTTATATCGGGTGTTACATTGTATCATTAGTCCGTTATATCGGGTGTTACATTGTATCATTAGTCCCATTATATCGGGTGTTACATTGTATCATTAGTCCCATTATATCGGGTGTTACATTGCATCATTACTCCGTTATATCGGGTGTTACATTGTATCATTAGTCCGTTATATCGGGTGTTACATTGTATCGTTAGTCCCGTTATATCGGGTGTTACATTGTATCATTAGTCCCGTTATATCGGGTGTTACATTGTATCATTAGTCCGTTATATCGGGTGTTACATTGTATCATTAGTCCGTTATATCGGGTGTTACATTGTATCATTAGTCCGTTATATCGGGTGTTACATTGTATCATTAGTCCCGTTATATCGGGTGTTACATTGTATCATTAGTCCCGTAATATCGGGTGTTACATTGTATCATTAGTCCCGTTATATCGGGTCTTACATTGTATCATTACTCCGTTATATCGGGTGTTACATTGTATCATTAGTCCCGTTATATCGGGTGTTACATTGTATCATTAGTCCCGTTATATCGGGTGTTACATTGTATCATTAGTCCCGTTATATCGGGTGTTACATTGTATCATTAGTCCCGTTATATCGGGTGTTACATTGTATCATTACTCTGTTATATCGGGTGTTACATTGTATCATTACTCCGTTATATCGGGTGTTACATTGTATCATTACTCCGTTATATCGGGTGTTACATTGTATCATTAGTCCCGTTATATCGGGTGTTACATTGTATCATTAGTCCCGTTATATCGGGTGTTACATTGTATCATTAGTCCCGTTATATCGGGTGTTACATTGTATCATTAGTCCCGTTATATCGGGTGTTACATTGTATCATTAGTCCCGTTATATCGGGTGTTACATTGTATCATTAGTCCCATTATATCGGGTGTTACATTGTATCATTAGTCCCGTTATATCGGGTGTTACATTGTATCATTACTCCGTTATATCGGGTGTTACATTGTATCATTAGTCCCGTTATATCGGGTGTTACATTGTATTATTAGTCCCGTTATATCGGGTGTTACATTGTATCATTAGTCCCGTTATATCGGGTGTTACATTGTATCATTAGTCCCGTTATATCGGGTGTTACATTGTATCATTAGTCCCGTTATATCGGGTGTTACATTGTATCATTAGTCCCATTATATCGGGTGTTACATTGTATCATTAGTCCCGTTATATCGGGTTTTACATTGTATCATTACTCCGTTATATCGGGTGTTACATTGTATTATTAGTCCCGTTATATCGGGTGTTACATTGTATTATTACTCCGTTATATCGGGTGTTACATTGTATCATTAGTCCCGTTATATCGGGTGTTACATTGTATCATTAGTCCCGTTATATCGGGTGTTACATTGTATCATTAGTCCCGTTATATCGGGTGTTACATTGTATCATTACTCTGTTATATTGGGTGTTACATTGTATCATTACTCCGTTATATCGGGTGTTACATTGTATCATTACTCCGTTATATCGGGTGTTACATTGTATCATTACTCCGTTATATCGGGTGTTACATTGTATCATTACTCCGTTATATCGGGTGTTATATTGTATCATTAGTCCGTTATATCGGGTGTTACATTGTATCATTAGTCCCGTTATATCGGGTGTTACATTGTATCATTAGTCCCGTTATATCGGGTGTTACATTGTATCATTACTCTGTTATATTGGGTGTTACATTGTATCATTACTCCGTTATATCGGGTGTTACATTGTATCATTACTCCGTTATATCGGGTGTTACATTGTATCATTACTCCGTTATATCGGGTGTTACATTGTATCATTACTCCGTTATATCGGGTGTTATATTGTATCATTAGTCCGTTATATCGGGTGTTACATTGTATCATTACTCCGTTATATCGAGTGTTACATTGTATCATTACTCCGTTATATCGGGTGTTACATTGTATCATTACTCCGTTATATCGGGTGTTACATTGTATCATTAGTCCGTTATATCGGGTGTTACATTGTATCATTAGTCCCGTGATATCGGGTGTGTCAGGAAAAGGGGGAGGAAGTGGAAGTTACACTCCCCCTTTCCAGCAGACAGAGCACCTGACTCGCTCTCTAGCGCCCCTCTTATAGTCAGGCCAATCATGGAATTGCCCGACAATAAGCAAGGAGGCCACTATTCTACTATGCTGATGATTGAAGGGTTACCGATGAGAGTAAGGTATATATTCCCCTGACTCCTGCGGGCGGAATATATCTAATCCTCCCCAGATCTCACTGGTTGCCCCACAATGACCCTTGGCATAAACTCGCTGCCACCACTCGATTAAGATAACTATTATGCCGAGCCCACAGACATGGAATTCAGGATCGAGATAACAGAACAGCCCAAGATTAAATTATATATCTTCAATTGCCATAAGGGCACATTAGATACTACAATATATACAATATGGAATTTACAGAATATATATATATATATATATATATATATATATATATACATAATGTGTGTCAGAGTACATTTACAGATAAGACGTGGTCACAAACAGAGTCAGATCAAGCAGTTACCTTATGCGTCTAGCCACAGGGGGGCGCCGTTTGACCAGGGTTTCATGGACTTCCTCACATGTGTATAGCATGCATGACCCCCGAGTAAAGACAAGCCAAGAATGTCCACGTTGTCTTTATCAAACTGGCTACAATCCATGTCCCCTCCCACCTGGTGACCTCGCAGGGGTGTACTTCCCCACCCCTGTCCTGAGTCTAAAATAATATCCCAAAGTGAATATGATCCGCAACTCCGGACTGGGAGGTCCGATCGGGACGGTTCTGGTGTCATCAGATCCATCTGTGTCCCCTCTGCCTACTGAGTCCAAGCACGACTCCTCTACCGGACTCCTACTCGCAGTTCTCTGTATCTCGCTGCCCCAGGGCGCAACAAAGAATTCGAGGGTATGCAGAGATGCAGCTTGGAGTCCCAATTTTAACTATGTAGTGGGTGTATGGCTCAGACGCACGGTAATAACATTACTGTGTATGACTTTACAGAGTCAAGAATATGAACTCCTGCTGGGAAAGAGGGTCCTGGATCCCTTTGAAGCTTCTCAAGGTTTTCCAGTTTCCCACCCACTCCCTTGATGAATGGACATATCCCCCCAGGGGGGTCTTCCTCTGGCTTGGCAGTGTAATTGGATTTGACACCTTCCCAGATGCTGAGTTTTACATTTGCTGGGTCTCCAAGCAGCAGGAAGGGAGGGGGTGACATCCTGGAGTAACTGACTGACATGACTGAACGTCATAATTCTCATCATATCTCAGGATATCCCTTACAGGGTGTTACATTGTATCATTACTCCGTTATATCGGGTGTTACATTGTATCATTAGTCCGTTATATCGGATGTCACATTGTATGGGGGGCACATGTCGGGTGTTACATTGTATCATTAGTCCGTTATATCGGATGTCACATTGTATGGGGGGCACATGTCGGGTGTTACATTGTATCATTAGTCGGTTATATCGGGTGTTACATTGTATCATTAGTCCGTTATATCGGGTGTTACATTGTATCATTAGTCTGTTATATCGGATGTCACATTGTATTGGGGTCACATGTCGGGTGTTACATTGTATGGGGGGCACATGTCGGGTGTTACATTGTATGGGGGGCACATGTCGGTTGTTACATTGTATGGGGGGCACATGTCGGGTGTTACATTGTATGGGGGGCACATGTCGGGTGTTACATTGTATGGGGGGCACATGTCGGGTGTTACATTGTATGGGGGGCACATGACGGGTGTTACATTGTATGGGGGGCACATGTCGGGTGTTACATTGTATGGGGGGGCACATGTCGGGTGGGATCTGTGGAGCGTCGCTGACACCTTCATCTATTTCCTCAGGAGAAAAACCCCAAAGTGTCCTGAAGACGGTGAAATTTATCCGGGTGGAGAATTCGGATTTTGTCACCATCGTCCTGAACTGTGAGGAGAAGACTTGTCGTGCTGTGTCCGGCGACGGCACCGAGATCCTGGCCGGACCACCAGGGTGGTATCAGGTGAGTGTCCGGAGTGATGGGGACCAGTATATTATATCACCGGGGTCTTGGCCGGACCACCAGGGTGGTATCAGGTGAGTGTCAGGAGGGATGGGGACCAGTGTATTATATCACCGGGGTCTTGGCCGGACCATCAGGGTGGTATCAGGTGAGTCTCTGGTGTGATGGGGACCAGTATATTATATCACCGGGGTCTTGGCCGGACCACCAGGGTGGTATCAGGTGAGTGTCAGGAGGGATGAGGACCAGTATATTATAATACCGGGGTCCTGGCCGGACCACCAGGGTGGTATCAGGTGAGTCTCTGGTGTGATGGGGACCAGTATATTATATCACCGGGGTCTTGGCCGGACCACCAGGGTGGTATCAGGTGAGTGTCAGGAGGGATGAGGACCAGTATATTATAATACCGGGGTCCTGGCCGGACCACCAGGGTGGTATCAGGTGAGTGTCCGGTGTGATGGGGACCAGTATATTATAATACCGGGGTCCTGGCCGGACCACCAGGGTGGTATCAGGTGAGTGTCAGGAGGGATGAGGACCAGTATATTATAATACCGGGGTCCTGGCCGGACCACCAGGGTGGTATCCGGTGAGTGTCCGGAGGGATGGGGACCAGTATATTATATCACCAGGGTCTTTGGCCAGACCACCAGGGTGGTATCAGGTGAGTGTCCGGAGTGATGGGGACCAGTATATTATATCACCGGGGTCTTGGCCGGACCACCAGGGTGGTATCAGGTGAGTGTCAGGAGGGATGGGGACCAGTGTATTATATCACCGGGGTCTTAGCCGGACCATCAGGGTGGTATCAGGTGAGTCTCTGGTGTGATGGGGACCAGTATATTATATCACCGGGGTCTTGGCCGGACCACCAGGGTGGTATCAGGTGAGTGTCAGGAGGGATGAGGACCAGTATATTATAATACCGGGGTCCTGGCCGGACCACCAGGGTGGTATCAGGTGAGTCTCCGGTGTGATGGGGACCAGTATATTATATCACCGGGGTCTTGGCCAGACCACCAGGGTGGTATCAGGTGAGTGTCCGGTGTGATGGGGACCAGTATATTATAATACCGGGGTCCTGGCCGGACCACCAGGGTGGTATCAGGTGAGTGTCAGGAGGGATGAGGACCAGTATATTATAATACCGGGGTCCTGGCCGGACCACCAGGGTGGTATCCGGTGAGTGTCCGGAGGGATGGGGACCAGTATATTATATCACCGGGGTCTTGGCAGACCACCAGGGTGGTATCAGGTGACACCATCGGAGGAGATCCCCTTTAGATCCCCCAGTCATTTCTCTCTTGCGTTACATGTGACGAGGTTTTCCCACCGAGCTCCGGCTTTCTATCCATCAACCACGAAGGAAAAGCGGTGTACTCGCCCAGAGCCATTGCTCAGCAGCCCCCAAGACGAGAAGACCTGCCCCCCGCAAGCTACATCTTGTCCCACACCCAGGATGTCCTCTCCGAGGTGCTGGATCCTGAGGGCAATCTCTTCCAGGTAATCTCCTAGCTGTGTCTCTGGAGACCCCCGGCCCCCGGCCCTGTGGTCTTCAAACCCGCCGCTCCTCTTGTAGGTGATGTTGGACGGGAGCACGTCCGTGGTCATTGCTGACGTGGATACTTGTGAGGAAGAAGAGTCCGAGAAGAAGGATAAAGTCCTGGCTGAGGTCCAGCATCTGCCAGAGGTCTACGACCTACATTCCCCCCGGTATGGTAGGACCTCTCCTTCACGCCTAGGGTTGCCCTGGTGACCGTCCCCCCCCATTATACACCATGTGGTGGCCTCTCCACAGGTTTTTCGTGGTCTATGCTGATGGCTCTGGCAGTGAATTCCTGCGGGATCGAGAGGTGGAGGATTATCTGGCCGCATGTTACTGTGATCCAACTATCGCCATCATACGAGAACCCACCCAGGAAGCCCCCGGTGAGCAGCTGCGGACGTATCATCCCACTCGTCTGAGTGATGGTCTCGATGGAGAGACGAGGGTCTGCAGTCACCTTGTATGATCATATAGGAGGATAAGGCTGCACATCAAACTTAGATAATGGTATAATGCCTCAAGCATATGGAAAAATATTGGAATATACAATGAAAAATGCTACTTGCTAATTTGAACATGTGAATAATGAATTGCATACCTGCCATGAATATTAGGAAAAAGGAGATATTTAGCAATCGCATTGATCAATGTAACTGAGCCCCAAGGCCTCGTCAAGGTATCTCTCTATATTGGGGTCCCTAGCTCTGTGACCCTAACTGTGTGTCATCTCATTGCAATTAAACACTGCTGTGTGTGGAGAGGGGTAACCATGGACTGTCTAATATAAGAAATGGAAAAAACATGGCCGAAAGGCGCGGGTGTTTTCACATTCAGAAAAAAACTACATATAACTAAGTTTTGGCTTGCACTCATATATATATATATATATTAGTGCTCACTTCAGTTATCCTATTCAGTTATCCTATTCAGTTATATGTAGTTATTTTCTGAATATGAACACAGCTCCGCCCCTTTCGGCCATGTTTTTTCCATCTCCTATATAAGACAGTCCTTGGTTACCCCTCTCCACCCACAGCAGTTTTTAATTGCAATGAGATGACACACAGTTAGGGTCACAGAGCTAGGGACCCCAATATAGTGATATACCTTGACGAGGTTTTGGGGCTCAGTTACATTGATCAATGCGATTGCTAAATATCTCCTTTTTCCTAATATTCATGGCAGGTATGCAATTCATTATTCACATGTTCAAATTAGCAAGTAGCATTTTTCATTGTATATTCCAATATTTTTCCATATGCTTGAGGCATTATACCATTATCTAAGTTTGATGTGCAGCCTTATCCTTATATAGTATGTATTTTTTGGCTTGCACTCATATATATATATATATTAGTGCTCACTTCAGTTATCCTATTCAGTTACCTTGTATGATCATGTCCCCCCTAGGTGTCCAGAGCATCACCGTCCTGCAGCCTTTCTCCGAAACCTCCACATGGACCATGAAGAAGCAGCTCAGCAACATTGTGCCCCCCAATCTCCTATCCAGAGACTGGACCACTTTTCCTGCCACTGAGGTGGGATATCCGTACCTCCCATGGAATCCAGGGTCCGAGCAGATAATCACCATAACCCTCATTATCCTCAGAGGAGAACTCCAGGACCCCCGCTGGGTGTTGGAATATGGAAGGGTCTCTGTATCGGGTCACAAGAGCCTAAGAAGCCTCGGCCCCCCGTCCTGAGATGCCCCAGAGTGCTGAGGATACGTCAGCTCCATCTCTATCAACCCATCAATCTGCACAGGCGGGAAAAGCTGGAGCTGTCACTGAAGGTAGGCGGGAAATGGACCTCGTATTACCCCCCGAACATCCCCCCGTAACCTCGTATTACCCCCCGAACATCACCCCCGTAACCTCGTATTACCCCCCGAACATCGCCCCTGTAACCTCGTATTATCCCCCGAGCGTCACCCCCGTAACCTCGTATTATCCCCCGAGCGTCACCCCCGTAACCTCGTATTATCCCCCGAGCGTCACCCCCGTAACCTCGTATTACCCCCCGAACATCGCCCCTGTAACCTCGTATTATCCCCCGAGCGTCACCCCCGTAACCTCGTATTACCCCCCGAACATCACCCCCGTAACCTCGTATTATCCCCCGAGCGTCACCCCCGTAACCTCGTATTACCCCCCGAACATCACCCCCGTAACCTCGTATTACCCCCCGAACATCACCCCCGTAACCTCGTATTACCCCCCGAACATCCCCCCCGTAACCTCGTATTACCCCCCGAACATCCCCCCGTTACCTCATATTTTCCCCCCGAGTATCACCCCCGTAACCTCGTATTATCCCCCGAGCATCTCCCCCGTAACCTCGTATTACCCCCCGAACATCACCCCCGTAACCTCGTATTACCCCCCGAACATCCCCCCGTTACCTCATATTTTCCCCCCGAGTATCACCCCCGTAACCTCGTATTATCCCCCGAGCATCTCCCCCGTAACCTCGTATTACCCCCCGAACATCACCCCCGTAACCTCGTATTACCCCCCGAACATCACCCCCGTAACCTCGTATTACCCCCCGAACATCCCCCCGTTACCTCATATTTTCCCCCCGAACATCACCCCCGTAACCTCGTATTATCCCCCGAGCATCTCCCCCGTAACCTCGTATTACCCCCCGAACATCACCCCCGTAACCTCGTATTACCCCCCGAACATCCCCCCGTTACCTCATATTTTCCCCCCCGAGTATCACCCCCGTAACCTCGTATTATCCCCCGAGCGTCACCCCCGTAACCTCGTATTACCCCCCGAACATCACCCCCGTAACCTCGTATTACCCCCCGAACATCACCCCCGTAACCTCGTATTACCCCCCGAACATCCCCCCGTTACCTCATATTTTCCCCCCGAACATCACCCCCGTAACCTCGTATTATCCCCCGAACATCTCCCCCGTAACCTCGTATTATCCCCCGAACATCACCCCCGTAACCTCGTATTATCCCCCGAGCATCTCCCCCGTAACCTCGTATTATCCCCCGAGCATCTCCCCCGTAACCTCGTATTATCCCCCGAACATCTCCCCCGTAACCTCGTATTATCCCCCGAGCATCTCCCCCGTAACCTCGTATTATCTCCCAAACATCTCCCCCGTAACCTCGTATTATCCCCCGAACTTCACCCCCGTAACCTTGTATTATCCCCCAAACATCACCCCCGTAACCTCGTATTATCCCCCAAACATCACCCCCATAACCTCGTATTATCCCCCAAACATCACCCCCGTAACCTCGTATTATCCCCCAAACATCACCCCCGTAACCTCGTATTATCCCCCGAACATCACCTCCGTAACCTCGTATTATCCCCCGAACATCACCTCCGTAACCTCGTATTATCCCCCAAACATCACCCCCGTAACCTCGTATTATCCCCCGAACATCACCCCCGTAACCTCGTATTATCCCCCAAACATCACCCCCGTAACCTCGTATTATCCCCCGAACATCACCCCCGTAACCTCGTATTATCCCCCAAACATCACCCCCGTAACCTCGTATTATCCCCCAAACATCACCCCCGTAACCTCGTATTATCCCCCAAACATCACCCCCGTAACCTCGTATTATCTCCCGAACATCACCTCCGTAACCTCGTATTATCCCCCAAACATCACCCCCGTAACCTCGTATTATCCCCCGAACATCAACCCCGTAACCTCGTATTATCTCCCGAACATCACCCCCGTAACCTCGTATTATCTCCCGAACATCACCCCCATAACCTCGTATTATCCCCAAACATCCCCCCGTAACCTCGTATTATCCCCCAAACATCACCCCCGTAACCTCGTATTATCCCCCGAACATCACCCCCGTAACCTCGTATTATCCCCCGAACATCACCCCCGTAACCTCGTATTATCTCCCGAACATCAACCCCGTAACCTCGTATTATCCCTCGAGCATCACCCCCGTAACCTCGTATTATCCCCCAAACATCACCCCCGTAACCTCGTATTATCCCTCGAGCGTCTCCCCTGTAACCTCGTATTATCTCCCGAACATCACCTCCGTAACCTCGTATTATCCCCCAAACATCACCCCCGTAACCTCGTATTACCCCCCGAACATCACCCCCGTAACCTCGTATTATCCCCCAAACATCACCCCCGTAACCTCGTATTATCCCCCGAGCATCTCCCCTGTAACCTCGTATTATCCCCCGAACATCACCCCCGTAACCTCGTATTATCTCCCGAACATCAACCCCGTAACCTCGTATTATCCCCCGAGCATCACCCCCGTAACCTCGTATTATCCCCCGAGCATCACCTCCGTAACCTCGTATTATCCCCAAACATCCCCCCGTAACCTCGTATTATCCCTCGAGCGTCTCCCCTGTAACCTCGTATTATCCACCATGTGTCGCCCCCGTAACCTCGTATTATCCCCCGAGCGTCACCCCCATAACCTCGTATTATCCACCATGTGTCGCCCCCCGTAACCTCGTATTATCCCCCGAGCGTCTCCCCCGTAACCTCGTATTATTCCCGAGCGTCTCCCCCGTAACCTCGTATTATCCCCCGAGCATCACCCCCGTAACCTCGTATTATCCCCCGAGCATCACCCCCGTAACCTCGTATTATCCCCAAACATCCCCCCGTAACCTCGTATTATCCCTCGAGCGTCTCCCCTCCTGTAACCTCGTATTATCCACCATGTGTCGCCCCCGTAACCTCGTATTATCCCCGAGCGTCACCCCCATAACCTTGTATTATCCACCATGTGTCGCCCCCGTAACCTCGTATTATCCCCCGAGCGTCTCCCCCGTAACCTCGTATTATTCCCGAGCGTCACCCCCATAACCTCGTCATATCCCCCGAGTGTCACCCCCGTAACCTCGTCATATCCCCCGAACATCACCCCCGTAACCTCGTATTATCCACCATGTGTCACCCCGTAACCTCGTATTATCCACCATGTGTCGCCCCCGTAACCTCGTATTATCCCCCGAGCGTCTCCCCCGTAACCTCGTATTATTCCCGAGCGTCACCCCCATAACCTCGTCATATCCCCCGAGTGTCACCCCCGTAACCTCGTATTATCCCCCAAACATCACCCCCGTAACCTCGTATTATCCACCATGTGTCACCCCCGTAACCTCGTATTATCCACCATGTGTCACCCCCGTAACCTCGTATTATCCACCATGTGTCACCCCCGTAACCTCGTATTATCCACCATGTGTCACCCCCGTAACCTCGTATGATCTTGTGGCTGCAGGAATACATCGACAAAGTTATAAAGAAGGAGGAAGAGATGCAAAAGCAAAACATCAGAGACCCCAGAACCACGGAGGAGAAGGCGGGCGCCGCTGATCTGCTGCAGCTGGTGCTGGTGAGGAGCCTCTGTACAGCTGCACCCGGGGAGGATGGTGGTGGTACAGTACTATGGACAATGCCAACGAGAAACCTCTCACCCATCACATGGCGGGATCCTGGGAAATGAAGACCATATGGGATGGGCAGGACGGGAGAAGAAGCGGGGGATCCTGGGAAATGAAGGCCACATGGGATGGGCAGGACGGGAGAAGAAGTGGGGGATCCTGGGAAATGAAGGCCACATGGGATCGGCAGGATGGGAGAAGAAGCGGGGGATCCTGGGAAATGAAGGTCACATGGGATGGGCAGGACGGGAGAAGAAGCGGGGGATCCTGGGAAATGAAGGCCACATGGGATGGGCAGGACGGGATAAGAGGCAGGGGATCCTGGGAAATGAAGGCCACATGGGATGGGCAGGACGGGAGAAGAAGCGGGGGATCCTGGGAAATGAAGGTCACATGGGATGGGCAGGACGGGATAAGAGGCGGGGGATCCTGGGAAATGAAGGCCACATGGGATGGGCAGGACAGGAGGAGAAGCGGGGGATCCTGGGAAATGAAGGCCACATGGGATGGGCAGGACAGGAGGAGAAGCGGGGGATCCTGGGAAATGAAGGCCACATGGGATCGGCAGGACGGGAGAAGAAGCGGGGGATCCTGGGAAATGAAGGCCACATGGGATGGGCAGGACGGGAGAAGAAGCGGGGGATCCTGGGAAATGAAGGCCACATGGGATGGGCAGGACGGGAGAAGAAGCGGGGGATTCTGGGAAATGAAGGCCACATGGGATGGGCAGGACGGGAGAAGAAGCGGGGGATCCTGGGAAATGAAGGTCACATGGGATGGACAGGACGGGAGAAGAAGCGGGGGATCCTGGGAAATGAAGGTCACATGGGATCGGCAGGACGGGAGAAGAAGCGGGGTATCCTGGGAAATGAAGGCCACATGGGATGGGCAGGACGGGAGAAGAAGCGGGGGATCCTGGGAAATGAAGGCCACATGGGATGGGCAGGACGGGAGAAGCGGGTGATCCTGGGAAATGAAGGCCACATGGGATGGGCAGGACGGGATAAGAGGCGGGGGATCCTGGGAAATGAAGGCCACATGGGATGGGCAGGACAGGAGGAGAAGCGGGGGATCCTGGGAAATGAAGGCCACATGGGATGGGCAGGAGGAGGAGAAGCGGGGGATCCTGGGAAATGAAGGCCACATGGGATGGGCAGGACGGGAGAAGAAGCGGGGGATCCGGGGAAATGAAGGCCACATGGGATGGGCAGGACGGGAGAAGAAGCGGGGGATCCTGGGAAATGAAGGCCACATGGGATGGGCAGGACGGGAGAAGAAGCGGGGGATCCTGAGAAATGAAGGTCACATGGGATCGGCAGGACGGGAGAAGAAGCGGGGGATCCTGGGAAATGAAGGCCACATGGGATGGGCAGGACGGGAGAAGAAGCGGGGGATCCTGGGAAATGAAGGCAACATGGGATGGGCAGGACGGGAGAAGAAGCGGGGGATCCTGGGAAATGAAGGCCACATGGGATGGGCAGGACGGGAGAAGAAGCGGGGGATCCTGGGAAATGAAGGCCACATGGGATGGGCAGGACGGGAGAAGAAGCGGGGGATCCTGGGAAATGAAGGTCACATGGGATGGGCAGGACAGGAGGAGAAGCGGGGGATCCTGGGGAATGAAGGCCACATGGGATGGGCAGGACAGGAGGAGAAGCGGGGGATCCTGGGAAATGAAGGCCACATGGGATGGGCAGGACGGGAGAAGAAGCGGGGGATCCTGGGAATTGAAGGCCACATGGGATGGGCAGGACGGGAGAAGCGGGGGATCCTGGGAAATGAAGGCCACATGGGATCGGCAGGACGGGAGAAGAAAGAAGAAGCGGGGGATCCTGGGAAATGAAGGCCACATGTGATGGGCAGGACGGGAGAAGAAGCGGGGATCCTGGGAAATGAAGGCCACATGGGATGGGCAGGACGGGAGAAACGAGGGATCCTGGGGAATGAAGGCCACATGGGATGGGCAGGACAGGAGGAGAAGCGGGGGATCCTGGGAAATGAAGGCCACATGGGATGGGCAGGACGGGAGAAGAAGCGGGGGATCCTGGGAAATGAAGGCCACATGGGATGGGCAGGACGGGAGAAGAAGCGGGGGATCCTGGGAAATGAAGGCCACATGAGATGGGCAGGACGGGAGAAGAAGCGGGGGATCCTGGGAAATGAAGGCCACATGGGATGGGCAGGACGGGAGATGAAGCGGGGGATCCTGGGAAATGAAGGCCACATGGGATGGGCAGGACGAGAGAAGAAGCGGGGGATCCTGGGAAATGAAGGCCACATGGGATGGGCAGGATGGGAGAAGAAGCGGGGGATCCTGGGAAATGAAGGCCACATGGGATGGGCAGGAAGGGAGAGGCGGGGGATCCTGGGAAATGAAGGCCACATGGGTTGGGCAGGACGGGAGAAGAAGCTGGGGATCCTGGGAAATGAAGGCCACATGGGATGGGCAGGAGGACAGGAGGAGAAGCGGGGGATCCTGGGAAATGAAGGCCACATGGGATGGGCAGGACGGGAGAAGAAGCAGGGGATCCTGGGAAATGAAGGCCACATGGGATGGGCAGGACGGGAGAAGAAGCGGGAGATCCTGGGAAATGAAGGCCACATGGGATGGGCAGGACGGGAGAAGAAGCGGGGGATCCTGGGAAATGAAGGCCACATGGGATGGGCAGGACGGAAGAAGCGGGTGATCCTGGGAAATGAAGGCCACATGGGATGGGCAAGACGGGAGAAGAAGCGGGGGATCCTGGGAAATGAAGGCCACATTGGAAGTGCAGGACGGGAGAAGCGGGGGATCCTGGGAAATGAAGGCCACATGGGATGGGCAGGACGGGAGAAGAGGTGAGGGATCCTGGGAAATGAAGGCCACATGGGATGGGCAGGACGGGAGAAGAAGCGGGGGATCCTGGGAAATGAAGGCCACATGGGATGGGCAGGACGGGAGAAGAAGCGGGGGATCCTGGGAAATGAAGGCCACATTGGAAGTGCAGGACGGGAGAAGCGGGGGATCCTGGGAAATGAAGGCCACATGGGATGGGCAGGACGGGAGAAGAGGTGAGGGATCCTGGGAAATGAAGGCCACATGGGATGGGCAGGACGGGAGAAGCGGGGGATCCTGGGAAATGAAGGCCACATGGGATGGGCAGGACGGGAGAAGAAGCGGGGGATCCTGGGAAATGAAGGCCACATGGGATGGGCAGGACGGGAGAAGAAGCGGGGGATCCTGGGAAATGAAGGCCACATGGGATGGGCAGGACGGAAGAAGCGGGTGATCCTGGGAAATGAAGGCCACATGGGATGGGCAGGTTGGGAGAAGAAGTGGGGGATCCTGGGAAATGAAGGCCACATTGGAAGTGCAGGACGGGAGAAGCGGGGGATCCTGGGAAATGAAGGCCACATGGGATGGGCAGGACGGGAGAAGAAGCGGGGGATCCTGGGAAATGAAGGTCATGTGGTAAATGAAGGTCTCATGGGATGGGCAGGACGGGAGGAGAAGTGGGGGATCCTGGGAAATGAAGGCCACGTGGGATGGGAGGAGAGGCGGGTGATCCTGGGAAATGAAGGTCACATGGGATGGGCAGGATGGGAGGAGAAGCGAGGGATCCTGGGAAATGAAGGCCACGTGGGATGGGAGGAGAGGCGGGGGATCCTGGGAAATGAAGGCCACGTGGGATGGGAGGAGAGGCGGGGGATCCTGGGAAATGAAGGCCACGTGGAATGGGAGGAGAGGCGGGGGATCCTGGGAAATGAAGGCCACGTGGGATGGGAGGAGAGGCGGGGGATCCTGGGAAATGAAGGTCACACTTTCAGTTTTTTGTACGTTCTGAGTGATGATTATTGATGATGATGATGATAAGCTCCTCCCACAGTCGCTGACTGACGCTCCGGATCCTCCCCGTTCATCCGCTGTGGACCAGGAGCCTCCTCCGTTGTCCTCGTCATCCTCTCTGGAGCGGAGACCAGGTAATAGTGATTTTGCTTTTCGATGCTGATGTTCCCCTCTGCTGTAATGTGGTGTGAGGTGTGAGCCCCCCAATATTTCATGGTCATCGCCCCAGTATTACCCCCAGTGCAGAGAATCATCCAGTGATCGAGTCCAGGGAATCCCGAGCACAGCAGCAGCCGGTGACCACGATGGCGGCTACGACGTGCCGCTCACCCCTTCCCTCACATACACCCATATATACAGTCGCAGGGGTCCGGGACCCCCCCTTGCAGGTTTACATATCTCCTGTCTTATTTCTACCCCCAGCTGCCGACATTGCTAGTCTGTATGAGAACGCCGTCTCCCCACCGACACCGCCTACCACAGCCCACCCAAAGCGCAGTGTCCACGACCGGACCCAGCTCAGGTAACA
The DNA here is from genome assembly GCF_048569485.1 of Anomaloglossus baeobatrachus. Lineage (NCBI taxonomy): Eukaryota > Metazoa > Chordata > Amphibia > Anura > Aromobatidae > Anomaloglossus > Anomaloglossus baeobatrachus. The sequence goes on along the minus strand of NC_134354.1, from coordinate 6,758,412 downwards.
AGACCCACTGAAGCCCCCCATACAGAAGGACCCTGGACCGGGTGTTACTGGGATGTTTATACCTACAGACAAGAAATACAGGAGCAGAAGGCGCAGCTGGCGGCCATGAGAAGCTGTAACCTCCCCCCGTATTTCCACTCCGAATTCGGGGTAGAATTCCTCCAGAATCAGGTACAACCCCGACCCCCGAGGTCAGCGACTGAGCAGGAGCCCAAATACAAAAACGGCAGAGAGCTGTGCTGACCACCATGTCGCCAGGGATGTACACCACCCTGTCGCACGCCCGTAGCCCTTGTCTTACACTCATCTTACGCCCGTAGCCCTCATCTTATGCCCTTCAACTTTTGCCCAGCGCCTTCGACTCTTGCTCGTTGCCGTCGTCTTATACCCGTAGCCCTCGTCTTACTCCCCATAACTTTTTTTTCTCACCCTCGTCTTATGCCTGTTGCCTTCGTCTTATGGCAGCTGTCATCATCTTATGCCTCGCGACTTTTTTCTCGGCTTCATCTTATTCGTCTTATACCCGTCGCCCTCATCTTATGCCTTTTATCTTTTCCCGTCACACTTGTATTTCATCTGTAGCACTCGTCTTACGCCCCTCCTGCTTCTCCCCCCTGTTTCACGTCCGACACCCTCATCTTATGCCCCACGTCTCATGTCCGTTGCCCTCGTCGTCTTATGCCCCTCGTCTTATGCCCCTTGTCTTTTTCCTGTCGCCCTCGTCTTACACCCTTCGCCCTCGTTTCACATCCGTCGCCCTCCTCTTATGCCCCTCGTCTCACACCCCTCGCCCTCGTCTTACGTCCTCCTCCTTATATCCCTCGTCTTACATCTTTCTCCTTATATCCCTCGTCTTACGTCCTTCTCCTTATATCCCTCGTCTTACGTCCTTCTCCCTATGTCCCTCGTCTTACGTCCTTCTCCTTTATATCCCTCGTCTTACATCCTTCTCCTTATATCCCTCGTCTTACATCCTTCTCCCTATATCCCTCGTCTTACATCCTTCTCCTTATATCCCTCGTCTTACATCCTTCTCCTTATATCCCTCGTCTTACGTCCTTCTCCTTATATCCCTCGTCTTACGTCCTTCTCCCTATGTCCCTCGTCTTACGTCCTTCTCCTTTATATCCCTCGTCTTACGTCCTTCTCCTTATATCCCTCGTCTTACATCCTTCTCCCTATATCCCTCGTCTTACATCCTTCTCCTTATATCCCTCGTCTTACATCCTTCTCCTTATATCCCTCGTCTTACGTCCTTCTCTTTATATCCCTCGTCTTACGTCCTTCTCCTTATATCCCTCGTCTTACGTCCTTCTCCTTATATCCCTCGTCTTACATCCTTCTCCTTATATCCCTCGTCTTACGTCCTCCTCCTTATATCCCTCGTCTTACATCCTTCTCCTTATATCCCTCGTCTTACGTCCTTCTCCTTATATCCCTCGTCTTACGTCCTTCTCCCTATGTCCCTCGTCTTACGTCCTTCTCCTTTATATCCCTCGTCTTACATCCTTCTCCCTATATCCCTCGTCTTACATCCTTCTCCTTATATCCCTCGTCTTACATCCTTCTCCTTATATCCCTCGTCTTACGTCCTTCTCTTTATATCCCTCGTCTTACGTCCTTCTCCTTATATCCCTCGTCTTACGTCCTTCTCCTTATATCCCTCGTCTTACGCCCTTCTCCTTATATCCCTCGTCTTACGCCCCTCTCCTTATATCCCTCGTCTTACGCCCTTCTCCTTATATCCCTCGTCTTACGTCCTTCTCCTTATATCCCTCGTCTTACGTCCTTCTCCTTATATCCCTCGTCTTATGCCCTTCTCCTTATATCCCTCGTCTTACGTCCTTTTCCTTATATCCCTCGTCTTACGTCCTTCTCATTATATCCCTCGTCTTACGTCCTTCTCCTTATATCCCTCGTCTTACGTCCTTCTCATTATATCCCTCGTCTTACGTCCTTCTCCTTATATCCCTCGTCTTACGTCCTTCTCCTTATATCCCTCGTCTTACGTCCTTCTCCTTATATCCCTCGTCTTACGTCCTTCTCCTTATATCCCTCGTCTTACGTCCTTCTCCTTATATCCCTCGTCTTACGTCCTTCTCCTTATATCCCTCGTCTTACGTCCTTCTCCTTATATCCCTCGTCTTACGTCCTTCTCCCTATGTCCCTCGTCTTACGTCCTTCTCCTTATATCCCTCGTCTTACGTCCTTCTCCTTATATCCCTCGTCGTACGCCCTTCTCCTTATATCCCTCGTCTTACGCCCTTCTCCTTATATCCCTCGTCTTACGTCCTTTTCCTTATATCCCTCGTCTTACGTCCTTCTCCCTATATCCCTCGTCTTACGTCCTTCTCCTTATATCCCTCGTCTTATGTCCTTCTCCCTATATCCCTCGTCTTACGTCCTTCTCCCTATATCCCTCGTCTTACGTCCTTCTCCTTATATCCCTCGTCTTACGTCCTTCTCCTTATATCCCTCGTCTTACGTCCTTCTCCTTATATCCCTCGTCTTACGTCCTTCTCCTTATATCCCTCGTCTTACGTCCTTCTCCTTATATCCCTCGTCTTACGTCCTTCTCCTTATATCCCTCGTCTTACGTCCTTCTCCTTATATCCCTCGTCTTACGTCCTTCTCCTTATATCCCTCGTCTTACGTCCTTCTCCTTATATCCCTCGTCTTACGTCCTTCTCCTTATATCCCTCGTCTTACGTCCTTCTCCCTATGTCCCTCGTCTTACGTCCTTCTCCTTATATCCCTCGTCTTACGTCCTTCTCCTTATATCCCTCGTCGTACGCCCTTCTCATATCCCTCGTCTTAGGCCCTTCTCCTTATATCCCTCGTCTTACGTCCTTTTCCTTATATCCCTCGTCTTACGCCCTTCTCCTTATATCCCTCATCTTACGTCCTTCTCTTTATATCCCTCGTCTTACGTCCTTCTCCTTATATCCCTCGTCTTACGTCCTCCTTATGTCCCTCGTCTTACACCCTTCTCCTTATATCCTTCGTCTTACGGCCTTCTCCTTTATATCCCTCGTCTTACGCCCTTCTCCTTATATCCCTCGTCTTACGTCCTTCTCCTTATATCCCTCGTCTTACGCCCTTCTCCTTATATCCCTCGTCTTACGTCCTTCTCCTTATATCCCTCGTCTTACGCCCTTCTCCTTATATCCCTCGTCTTACGTCCTTCTCCTTATATCCCTCGTCTTACACCCTTCTCCTTATATCCCTCGTCTTACGTCCTTTTCCCTATATCCCTCGTCTTACGTCCTTCTCCTTATATCCCTCGTCTTACGTCCTTCTCCTTATATCCCTCGTCTTACGTCCTTCTCCTTATATCCCTCGTCTTACGTCCTTCTCCTTATATCCCTCGTCTTACGTCCTTCTCCTTATATCCCTCGTCTTACGCCCTTCTCCTTATATCCCTCGTCTTACGTCCTTCTCCTTATATCCCTCGTCTTACGTCCTTCTCCTTATATCCCTCGTCTTACGTCCTTCTCCTTATATCCCTCGTCTTACGTCCTTCTCCTTATATCCCTCGTCTTACGTCCTTCTCCTTATATCCCTCGTCTTACGCCCTTTTCCTTATATCCTTCGTCTTACGTCCTTCTCCCTATGTCCCTCGTCTTACGTCCTTCTCCTTATATCCCTCGTCTTATATCCCTCGTCTTACGTCCTTCTCCTTATATCCCTCGTCTTACGCCCTTCTCCTTATATCCCTCGTGTCACGAACCACCGGGGGGGGTCACTCAGAAATCCCCCGCGCTGGCTACCAGTACGTCACAATCGGGGGGTAACAAGTGGGGGTCACCCCTCCTTTATACCTCCCGACCGACAGACAGAGCACGTGACGCGCTCTCTAGCGCCCCTCTTATAGTCAGGCCAATTATGGAATTGCCCGACAATAAGCAAGGAGGCCGCTATACTACTTATGCCGATTATTGAAGGGTCCCCGGTGAGAGTAGGGTATATATTCCCCCGACCTCCGCGGGCGGAATATATAAAACCTCCCCGGATCTCACTGGCCTCCCCACAATAATCCTTGGCACAACTCGCTGCCACCAACCGCTTCACGGTAACTATTAGCCGAACACACAGACGTGGGATTCAAGATCGAGATAACAGAACAGCCCAAGATTAATTATATAATTTAATCAGCCTAAAGCACACTAGAAACTACAATATATACAATAGGGAATCTACAGAATATACATATGTCAGAGTACAGTTACAGATAAAGCATGGTTTACAAACAGGTATGCAATTCAATCAGTTACCTTGTGCGTCTGGCCACAGGGGGGCGCTGTAGACCAGGTTTCTAGGAACTCCCACAGATGTTTCCTGCACGTGACCCCCAGCGAAAGAACCTTGGAAAATGGCCGAAGTAGGGTTATCAACCTGGGCAAATCCAGGTCCCCTCCTACCTTAGTGACCTCAGAGGGAGCACTGCTCCACCCCTGGCTGGAGTTATGGACAATCCACAACATGGAATATGGGCCATAACTTTGCCTGGGAGCGTCGTAGGCGGACGCCGACGCTCTCATTGTGACAGCTATGAATTTAGCTACAGAACGAGAGGACTCATGACTTGTCTACTAGTTCCCCATTGGCTGATATCACGCCTGGGGTATTTCCCAAGCTCCCGCTCCCATAAAAAGGGTGTGCCAGCATCGTCCGCATGCGGAGACACCATTTTTATGGTTGCCATATTTATCGGAAATATGGCTTGCGAGATATGAACCATTTTTTACTGGAGTCGTTCTGTCTGGATACTTCCAAGCTTGCTAATTAGATAGCAGCTCCTACCACAGGGTCACGGCAGGGAGTCATCCTGTGTCCATTGTTCCCACATCACCTAATTTCCATATCATAGGAGATGGCCATGGAGGTGTAACACCTTCACAGATGCTGGACATTGAGAACAAGAAGGGAGGGGGCACTGCCAGGGAGTGATGAGCGATTATGACTGGAAGTCATAATTCATCTTCATATCCCGGGATTTGCCTCACACCTCCCCCCTTTTGAGGGCGCTAGGGGGCAGCACACTCCGGTGTTCCCCCGTGCGCCCGTCCGCGACCTCTCCTTGTCGGGACAGCCCGTCTGCGTTACCGTGGTCACGGCCCCTTTTGTGGCGAATGGTGAAGTTGTATTGCTGGAGCGCAAGGCTCCATCGCAACAATCGCCCATTCGTCCCAGAGACGGTGTGCAACCAGCTGAGGGGATTGTGGTCCGTCTCCACGATGAAGTGGCGCCCGTATAGATAGGGTTGCAGACGCTGCAGGGCCCACACTATGGCCAGGCACTCCTTCTCCATCGTGGAATAGGCCACTTCCCTTGGTAACAGCTTCCTGCTCAGGTACAAGACTGGGTGCTCTTGGCTCGCAGAGTCCACCTGGCTGAGCACCGCACCGAGGCCGAAGTCACTGGCGTCGGTCTGTACTACAAACGGCCGCGTGAAGTCGGCTGCCTGTAGCACGGGCGGGCTGGACAGGGCGTCCTTTAGGGCCTGGAAGGCTGTCTCGCAGTCCATTGTCCAATCGACTGCAGAGGGCAGCTTCTTCTTGGTGAGGTCCGTCAAGGGCTTTGCCAGGCTACTATAGCGTGGAACAAACCTCCTATAGTACCCAGCGGTCCCCAAGAAGGACATCACCTGCTTCTTGGTCCTGGGGGTGGGCCAGGATGCGATGGCCTCCACTTTCTCAGGCTCGGGCTTCAGTGTTCTCCCGCCTACCCGGTGACCGAGGTACTGGACCTCGCTCATGGCCAGCTGACACTTTCCCGGCTTGATGGTCAAACCTGCCCGGTGGATCCGCCTGAGCACCTGTGCTAGATGCTCTAGGTGGTCCTCCCAGGTGGGACTGAAGACGGCAATGTCATCCAGGTACGCGGCCGCGTACCCTTCAAGTCCCTTGAGCAGGGTGTTGACCATCCGCTGGAAAGTGGCAGGGGCATTCCTCATCCCGAATGGCATCACCGTGGACTCGTATAGTCCAAATGGGGTAATAAAGGCAGAGCGTTCCCTGGCCTTGCGAGTCAGGGGGATCTGCCAATATCCCCGGCTCAGGTCCATGATGGTCAGGTACTGAGCCCCGGCCAACTGATCGAGCAGGTCATCGATGCGTGGCATTGGGTACGCATCGGCGACCGTGACAGCATTGAGCCCCCTGTAGTCCACGCAGAACCGAGTGGTTCGGTCCTTCTTAGGGACGAGGACTACAGGCGAGGCCCAAGCGCTGTTGGATGCCTGGATCACCCCCAGCTTCAGCATCTCGTCAATCTCCTGGCGCATGTGTTGCTGCACCTCCAGGGAGACCCGATATGCTGAACGCCGGATCGGGGGATGATCCCCAGTGTCCACGTGATGGACAGCCAAGTCAGTCCTTCCGGGCTGGTTGGTAAACAACCCCCGGAAGGGGAGGAGGGTGGCCCACAGCTGGGACCGTTGGTCCTCCAAGAGCTGGTGGCCAACCTCCACATCCTCCATGGATCCGCCTGCCCTAACCTGGGCTAGCATATCCAAGAGGGTTTCCGCTTCTCCCTCCTCGGGCAGGTTGCACACGGGGAACGCACATGCCTCCCGCTCATGATGTGCCTTCATCATGTTCACATGGAAGGGCTTCCGCCTTCCACGGGCAGGGTCCAGGGTGACCAGGTACGTCACAGGGTTGAGCTGCTGGTACACGAGGTATGGGCCTTCCCAGGCTGCCTGAAGCTTGTCCTGTGGTACGGGGACCAGTACCCACACCTTTTGACCCACTTGGTAGGTCCTCTCACAAGCGTTCTGGTCGTACCAACGCTTCTGATCGGCCTGGGCTTGAGCCATATTGTCGTGTACCAGTTGCGTCAAGGCCTGCATTTTGTCCCGGAAGCGCATGACATACTCGATAACCGACACTCCAGGGGTGGCCAAATCCCCTTCCCAAGCCTCTTTCACCAGAGCCAGGGGGCCCCGCACACGTCGCCCGTACAGGAGCTCAAACGGTGAGAATCCTGTTGAGGCCTGTGGAACCTCCCGGTAAGCAAATAACAGGTGTGGGAGATACCGCTCCCAGTCACGCCCATGGGAGTCGACCAACATCTTAAGCATCTGCTTTAAGGTGCCATTGAACCGCTCGCACAGGCCATTAGTCTGTGGATGGTACGGGCTGGCCACCAGATGTCGCACCTGGACTTGCTTACAGAGGGCCTCCATCAGCTGGGACATGAATTGGGTCCCCCGGTCAGTGAGCATTTCCTGGGGAAAACCCACTCGGGAGAAAATCTCCAGCAATGCGGTGGCCACCTTGTCAGCCCGAATGGACGACAAGGCCACTGCTTCTGGGTACCGGGTGGCATAGTCCACTACCGTCAGTATGAAGCGTTTCCCGGAGCTGCTGGGGATGGCCAGCGGGCCGACCAGATCCACAGCCACCCTCCTGAAAGGCTCATCGATGATGGGCAGAGATACCAGTGGGGCTTTGGGGCGTGGCCCCGCCTTCCCCACTCTCTGGCAGGTTTCACACGAACGGCAGTAGGCAGCCACATCGGCCCCCATTTTTGGCCAGTAGAAATGCTGGTTTAACCTGGCCTTGGTCTTAGCGATCCCTAGGTGTCCGGCCATCGGAATCTCATGTGCGATCTGCAACAACTCCGTCCGGAACGGATAGGGTACCACCAACTGTCGGTCCCTGGGCCACGCCTCCGGTGAACCCTGCTGGACCGTGGCCCGGTACAGCCGTCCTTGGTCCCAGACCACTCGCTCCGGGTCCGAGTCCGAGGGAGGCTGTGCCGCCTGCTCCTTTAGAGCTTTCAGGCTGTCGTCAGCTTCTAACGCTGCCTGAAACCCCTGACTAGATGTGGCCAGAATCGACGAGACTGTCACATCTTCGGTCAGTACCCCGGGACCTGTGTCCTGGCCTCCACCTGACTCGGCTGCCACTTGGTCAGAAGGGGAAGAGCTATCGGACCTCCGGGAGGCCCCTTGGCTTCCAGCACTCCCACTGCGGGTGACAGCGGCCACAGCCGCTGCGACCGTGGGTCGTGCCTGCTCCTCCTCCGTTCCTGACCAAGTCGCCGGTTCAGGCAGACCGACCTGGCTTCCTGACACCCCGGTTGTGGGGGAACCATGCACCGAGATCTTACCTGGGAGCACTTCCGCTCCTGGACCGGCCCCAATCTCACCTGCCTGTTCCCCTCCTGCAGCAACAGAACCCCGCTGTGAAATCTCTGGGGACCCCACATTTGCTGTGGTAGCCCCCACCCCACACACTGGTCCTCCCCCTGCAGCACCCTGCTCTCTGCTTATCCCTGCAGAGGGCAGCAGATCCCAGCTCACAGGCTGGTTACTTGTAGAGGCATTGTCACACCTTTCTCTGACCCCCTCCCCTGTCACAGCTGCAGCTGTGTGTGTGTCTATGGTGTCTGTGCAAGCAGAAATATCAGAGTTCACTCCCCCCTCTCTCACATCATTCATAGATAACACATTAACATTGTCAGGAGTCATGTCCGTACTGGCTGAAGGTTCAGCCCTTGGTGGGGGCCCAAACTGGGAGGTTATCTGCCCCAAATCTGTCCCAAGTAGCACGTTTGCGGGAATCCGATCAGTTACCCCCACCTCCCTCACCCCTCGCCCTGCGCCCCAGTCCACATAAATGTCAGCAACAGGCAGCGCCGGGTCAATGCCTCCAATCCCGGAGACAGCGAGGGTTTTTCCAGGGATCAAGTCTTGGGGGGACACCATCTCAGGCCGCACCAGAGTCACCTCCGAGGCGCTGTCTCGCAGTCCTATGGTCACAGACCGGCCGACGGTGACAGGTTGGAAGCTGTCCAGGGACCTACCACCACCCCCACCCACACAATACACCTTGGGCGGCCCTTGGGACGGGGACGGAGCCGGGGCCTTGGGACGCTGAGGGCACATGGCCTTGAAGTGTCCAGGTAGGTTGCACTGGTGGCACCGTCTTGGCTCTGCCACGGGCCTGGAGAGGGGAGTTGAGGGGGACACCCCCTGCAGTCTAGGGGCAGGTGGGGCAGTCGCAGAATTCATCTTACCCCCTCTCCAGGTGCTGCTGGTGGCTGCTCTCCTGGCCTCAGGAGCCCGATTGTTGGTGTAGTCATCGGCCAGGGCAGCTGTAGCCGTGGACCCCTTTGGCTTCTGGTCTCGGATGAACTGGCGGAGATCCTCAGGGCAGTTCCACAAGAGTTGCTCCGTGATGAACAAGTCCAGGATCTCCGGTCCGGTGGAAAGCTGCAGGCCTTGGGTCCAGTGGTCGGCAGCTCGGGCAAGTGCCCGCCTGTGGTCAGCCCAGGAGTCCTTTGGTCCCTTCTGTAGGCTCCGGAACTTCTTGAGGTAGGACTCTGGAGTGAGGTTGTACTGTTGGATCAGGGCCCGCTTGATGGTGTCGTAGCCCTGATCTGCCTCAGCAGGCAAGTCCCCAAGGATTTCCAGGGCCTTACCCCTTAAACGGGGGGTCAGGTATTTGGCCCACTGGTCCTTGTCCAGATGGTGCTGCAAGCAAGTCCGTTCAAAAGCAGTCAAGAAAGAGTCCAAGTCTCCATCCTTCTTCAGCACTGGGAAGTCCTCAACACGGACCTTTGGAAGTTTGGTGTCTTGAAGGTCACGTGTGGCTGATGAGGGCCGGAGCTGAGCTAGCTGCAGCTGGTGGTCCCGGTCTGCCTGTTGCCGTCGCTCCGCAGCCTCACGCTCTGCCTGGCGCTCTGCCTGCCGCTCCGCAGCCTCACACGCTGCCCTGCGCTCTGCCATGAGTTCCCTGTAGCCCTCCCGGTCTCCAGCCTGGAGAAGGGCCATAGCCATTTGAAGAAGGCTATCCGAGCCTCCCAGGCTCGGTGGAATGGCACGTGGTGATCTGCGGCCCGCTGCGGAGCCTGGTGATTCACTGTCCAGTGCAGAGCGGAGGGCTGGCATCTGGCTCGTTGAGGACCCTTGGGTGAGCTGCTCCTCATCTTGTCCAGCAGTGCCAGGTTGTGCAATGTCCTCTGCAGAGCTGTTTTCTGGCGTCGAGCTCCTGGAGGACTCGTGGGCAACCTCCTCATTACTGTCCACAGCACCGTCCTCCCTCTCTTCGGCTCCTGCTTTAGCATTGGCCAGTTGCCTAGCTCTGCTCCTGGTGCCATCAGCCATTCTTGCAGACTTTTGGTCACTGACACAGAACTGACACCTGATGCCTCCACACACCTTACAGTATCTGCACTCTGACCCTCCAGTGTTGAGCTAGTCTGAAGACCCCAGCAGCCACAGCTGCTGCAGGCAGTCTTTAGTGTCTGGGAGTATGGGTCTCACACTCACACACACACTATTATCTCGATCCCACCGCTATGCCACCAATATGTCACAAACCACCGGGGGGGTCACTCAGAAATCCCCCGCGCTGGCTACCAGTACGTCACAATCGGGGGGTAACAAGTGGGGGTCACCCCTCCTTTATACCTCCCGACCGACAGACAGAGCACGTGACGCGCTCTCTAGCGCCCCTCTTATAGTCAGGCCAATTATGGAATTGCCCGACAATAAGCAAGGAGGCCGCTATACTACTTATGCCGATTATTGAAGGGTCCCCGGTGAGAGTAGGGTATATATTCCCCCGACCTCCGCGGGCGGAATATATAAAATCTCCCCGAATCTCACTGGCCTCCCCACAATAATCCTTGGCACAACTCGCTGCCACCAACCGCTTCACGGTAACTATTAGCCGAACACACAGACGTGGGATTCAAGATCGAGATAACAGAACAGCCCAAGATTAATTATATAATTTAATCAGCCTAAAGCACACTAGAAACTACAATATATACAATAGGGAATCTACAGAATATACATATGTCAGAGTACAGTTACAGATAAAGCATGGTTTACAAACAGGTATGCAATTCAATCAGTTACCTTGTGCGTCTGGCCACAGGGGGGCGCTGTAGACCAGGTTTCTAGGAACTCCCACAGATGTTTCCTGCACGTGACCCCCAGCGAAAGAACCCTGGAAAATGGCCGAAGTAGGGTTATCAACCTGGGCAAATCCAGGTCCCCTCCTACCTTAGTGACCTCAGAGGGAGCACTGCTCCACCCCTGGCTGGAGTTATGGACAATCCACAACATGGAATATGGGCCATAACTTTGCCTGGGAGCGTCGTAGGCGGACGCCGACGCTCTCATTGTGACAGCTATGAATTTAGCTACAGAACGAGAGGTTTCATGACTTGTCTACTAGTTCTGCATTGGCTGATATCACGCCTGGGGTATTTCCCAAGCTCCGGCTCCCATAAAAAGGGTGTGCCAGCATCGTCCGCATGCGGAGACACCATTTTTATGGTTGCCATATTTATCGGAAATATGGCTTGCGAGATATGAACCATTTTTTACTGGAGTCGTTCTGTCTGGATACTTCCAAGCTTGCTAATTAGATAGCAGCTCCTACCACAGGGTCACGGCAGGGAGTCCTCCTGTGTCCATTGTTCCCACATCACCTAATTTCCATATCATAGGAGATGGCCATGGAGGTGTAACACCTTCACAGATGCTGGACATTGAGAACAAGAAGGGAGGGGGGCACTGCCAGGGAGTGATGAGCGATTATGACTGGAAGTCATAATTCATCTTCATATCCCGGGATTTGCCTCACACCTCGTCTTACGCCCTTCTTATATCTCTCGTCTTACGCCCTTCTCCTTATATCCCTCGTCTTACGCCCTTCTCCTTATATCTCTCGTCTTACGCCCTTCTCCTTATATCCCTCGTCTTACGCCCTTCTCCTTATATCCCTCGTCTTACGCCCTTCTCCTTATATCCCTCGTCTTACGCCCTTCTTATATCCCTCGTCTTACGCCCTTCTCCTTATATCCCTCGTCTTACGCCCTTCTCCTTATATCCCTCGTCTTACGCCTTTCTCCTTTATATCCCTCGTCTTACGTCCTTCTCCTTATATCCTTCGTCTTACGTCCTTCTCCTTATATCCCTCGTCTTACGTCCTTCTCCTTATATCCTTCGTCTTACGGCCTTCTCCTTTATATCCCTCGTCTTACACCCTTCTCCTTATATCCCTCGTCTTACGTCCTTCTCCTTATATCCTTCGTCTTACGGCCTTCTCCTTTATATCCCTCGTCTTACACCCTTCTCCTTATATCCCTCGTCTTACGCCCTTCTCCTTATATCCCTCGTCTTACGTCCTTCTCCCTATATCCCTCGTCTTACGTCCTTCTCCTTATATCCCTCGTCTTACGTCCTTCTCTTTATATCCCTCGTCTTACGTCCTTCTCCCTATATCCCTCGTCTTACGTCCTTCTCCTTATATCCCTCGTCTTACGTCCTTCTCCTTATATCCCTCGTCTTACGTCCTTCTCCTTATATCCCTCGTCTTACGTCCTTCTCCTTATATCCCTCGTCTTACGTCCTTCTACTTATATTCCTCGTCTTACGTCCTTCTCCTTATATCCCTCGTCTTACGTCCTTCTCCTTATATCCCTCGTCTTACGCCCTTCTCCTTATATCCCTCGTCTTACGTCCTTCTCCTTATATCCCTCGTCTTACGTCCTTCTCCTTATATCCCTCGTCTTACGCCCTTCTCCTTATATCCCTCGTCTTACGTCCTTCTCCTTATATCCCTCGTCTTACGTCCTTCTCCTTATATCCCTCGTCTTACGGCCTTCTCCTTATATCCCTCGTCTTACGGCCTTCTCCTTATATCCCTCGTCTTACGTCCTTCTCCTTATATCCCTCGTCTTACGTCCTTCTCCTTATATCCCTCGTCTTACGCCCTTTTCCTTATATCCTTCGTCTTACGCCCTTTTCCTTATATCCCTCGTCTTACGTCCTTCTCCCTATGTCCCTCGTCTTACGTCCTTCTCCCTATGTCCCTCGTCTTACGTCCTTCTCCTTATATCCCTCGTCTTATATCCCTCGTCTTACGTCCTTCTCCTTATCTCCCTCGTCTTACGCCCTTCTCCTTATATCCCTCGTCTTACGCCCTTCTTATATCTCTCGTCTTACGCCCTTATCCTTATATCCCTCGTCTTACGCCCTTCTCCTTATATCCCTCGTCTTACGCCCTTCTCCTTATATCTCTCGTCTTACGCCCTTCTCCTTATATCCCTCGTCTTACGCCCTTCTCCTTATATCCCTCGTCTTACGCCCTTCTCCTTATATCCCTCGTCTTACGCCCTTCTCCTTATATCCCTCGTCTTACACCCTTCTCCTTATATCCCTCGTCTTACGCCCTTCTCCTTATATCCCTCGTCTTACGCCCTTCTTATATCCCTCGTCTTACGCCCTTCTCCTTATATCCCTCGTCTTACGCCCTTCTTATATCCCTCGTCTTACGCCCTTCTCCTTATATCCCTCGTCTTACGTCCTTCGCCCCCATCCGCCCCCGGACACATCGGTCTGATATTTTTGAGGCATGTGGACACGTCTTTCTCTCCAGGGTCCAGATCTGGATCTTCTGTGCCGGGAGCTGCCCCCGTTCTCCAGACCTGAAGAGGAGGAGACAGACGACGACTTGACCTTCAGCATGGAGGATCAGGAGTCAGGTACCGTCCATAAGAGTCCTGTCCCATTATCTGTGATGTCACCAGCATCTGCCGGCCCAGTGCTGCCAGCTCCTATACTGAGAGGGGAGGCTGAGGTACACATGATGGCGGCACGCTCGCCACCCACCGTCCTCCATCATCTGCTCCGGACCCCCCGGCTTTATTCCTGCAGCCCCTTAGCTCCTTCTCGACTGCGTTGTATCGCGGGAGACATATAGCGGACGGTGGAGCAGTAAGGGACAAATCAATGGCCTCTTTAAGACGTCGTAAAATAAGACGCAGCCGCTCCTCCTGGAAATTGTGATTTTACTCTAAAAAGTCACAAAACGCGTCACACAGAAAAACCCATCTGTATGTATGACTACGTGGTGCGCTACTCCGGCATGGTGTGCTCCTGTAATGTGCTGTGCTCCTGTGATGTGGTGTTTTCCTGCGGCGTGGTGCGATCCTCTGCTGTGGTGCGCTCCTGTGGCGTGGTGCGCTCCTGTGATGTGTTCTGCTCCTCTGGCGTGGTGCGATCCTGTGGCTTGGTGCGATCCTCTGGTGTGGTCTGATCCTCTGGCGTGGTGCGATCCTCTGGTGTGGTGCGATCCTGCGGCGTGGTGAAATCCTCTGGTGTGGTCTGATCCTCTGGCGTGGTGCGATTCTGTGGCTTGGTGCGATCCTCTGGTGTGGTCTGATCCTCTGGCGTGGTGCGATCCTCTGGTGTGGTCTGCTCCTCTGGCGTGGTGCGATCCTGTGGCTTGGTGCGATCCTCTGGTGTGGTCTGATCCTCTGGCGTGGTGCGATCCTATGGCTTGGTGCGATCCTCTGGTGTGGTCTGATCCTCTGGCGTGGTGCGATCCTCTGGTGTGGTGCGATCCTCTGGCGTGGTGCGATCCTCTGGTGTGGTGCGATCCTGTGGCTTGGTGCGATCCTCTGGCGTGGTCTGATCCTCTGGTGTGGTGCAATCCTGTGGTGTGGTCTGATCCTCTGGTGTGGTGCGATCCTGCGGCGTGGTGCGATCCTCTGGTGTGGTCTGATCCTCTGGCGTGGTGCGATCCTCTGGTGTGGTGCGATCCTCTGGCGTGGTGCGATCCTCTGGTGTGGTGCGATCCTGTGGCTTGGTGCGATCCTCTGGTGTGGTCTGATCCTCTGGTGTGGTGCGATCCTCTGGCGTGGTCTGATCCTCTGGTGTGGTGCAATCCTGTGGTGTGGTCTGATCCTCTGGTGTGGTGCGATCCTGCGGCGTGGTGCGATCCTCTGGTGTGGTCTGATCCTCTGGCGTGGTGCGATCCTCTGGTGTGGTGCGATCCTCTGGTGTGGTGCGATCCTCTGGTGTGGTGCGATCCTCTGGTGTGGTGCGATCCTCTGGTGTGGTCTGATCCTCTGGCGTGGTGCGATCCTCTGGTGTGGTGCGATCCTCTGGTGTGGTGCGATCCTCTGGCGTGGTGCGATCCTCTGGCGTGGTGCGATCCTCTGGCGTGGTGCGATCCTCTGGTGTGGTGCGATCCTGCGGCGTGGTGCGATCCTCTGGTGTGGTCTGATCCTCTGGCGTGGTGCGATCCTCTGGTGTGGTCTGATCCTCTGGCGTGGTGCGATCCTGCGGCGTGGTGCGATCCTCTGGTGTGGTCTGATCCTCTGGCGTGGTCTGCTCTTCTGGCGTGGTGCGATCCTCTGGTGTGGTCTGATCCTCTGGCGTGGTGCGATCCTGCGGCGTGGTGCGATCCTCTGGTGTGGTCTGATCCTCTGGCGTGGTCTGCTCTTCTGGCGTGGTGCGATCCTGCGGCGTGGTGCGATCCTCTGGTGTGGTCTAATCCTCTGGCGTGGTGCGATCCTGCGGCGTGGTGCGATCCTCTGGTGTGGTCTGCTCCTCTGGCGTGGTCTAATCCTCTGGCGTGGTGCGATCCTGCGGCGTGGTGCGATCCTCTGGTGTGGTCTGCTCCTCTGGCGTGGTGCGATCCTGCGGCGTGGTGCGATCCTCTGGTGTGGTCTGCTCCTCTGGCGTGGTGCGATCCTGCGGCATGGTGCGATCCTCTGGTGTGGTGTGCTCCTCTGGCGTGGTGCGATCCTGTGGCTTGGTGCGATCCTCTGGTGTGGTGCGATCCTCTGGCGTGGTGCGATCCTCTGGTGTGGTCTGATCCTCTGGCGTGGTGCGATCCTGTGGCTTGGTGCGATCCTCTGGTGTGGTGCGATCCTCTGGCGTGGTGCGATCCTCTGGTGTGGTCTGATCCTGTGGCATGGTGCGATCCTCTGGTGTGGTCTGATCCTCTGGTGTGGTGCGATCCTCTGGCGTGGTGCGATCCTCTGGTGTGGTCTGATCCTCTGGTGTGGTGCGATCCTCTGGTGTGGTCTGATCCTCTGGTGTGGTCTGATCCTCTGGTGTGGTCTGATCCTCTGGTGTGGTCTGATCCTCTGGTGTGGTGCGATCCTGTGGCTTGGTGCGATCCTCTGGTGTGGTGCGATCCTCTGGCGTGGTCTGATCCTCTGGTGTGGTGCGATCCTGTGGCTTGGTGCGATCCTCTGGTGTGGTGCGATCCTCTGGTGTGGTCTGATCCTCTGGCGTGGTGCGATCCTCTGGCGTGGTGCGATCCTCTGGCGTGGTGCGATCCTCTGGTGTGGTCTGATCCTCTGGCGTGGTCTGATCCTCTGGTGTGGTCTGATCCTCTGGTGTGGTCTGATCCTCTGGCGTGGTCTGATCCTCTGGTGTGGTCTGATCCTCTGGCGTGGTCTGATCCTCTGGTGTGGTGCGATCCTCTGGTGTGGTGCGATCCTCTGGTGTGGTGCGATCCTCTGGTGTGGTGCGATCCTCTGGTGTGGTCTGATCCTCTGGTGTGGTCTGATCCTCTGGTGTGGTCTGATCCTCTGGTGTGGTGCGATCCTGTGGCTTGGTGCGATCCTCTGGTGTGGTGCGATCCTCTGGCGTGGTCTGATCCTCTGGTGTGGTGCGATCCTGTGGCTTGGTGCGATCCTCTGGTGTGGTGCGATCCTCTGGTGTGGTCTGATCCTCTGGCGTGGTGCGATCCTCTGGCGTGGTGCGATCCTCTGGTGTGGTCTGATCCTCTGGCGTGGTCTGATCCTCTGGCGTGGTGCGATCCTCTGGCGTGGTCTGATCCTCTGGTGTGGTCTGATCCTCTGGTGTGGTCTGATCCTCTGGTGTGGTCTGATCCTCTGGCGTGGTCTGATCCTCTGGCGTGGTCTGATCCTCTGGCGTGGTCTGATCCTCTGGTGTGGTGCGATCCTCTGGTGTGGTGCGATCCTCTGGTGTGGTGCGATCCTCTGGTGTGGTGCGATCCTCTGGTGTGGTGCGATCCTCTGGTGTGGTCTGATCCTCTGGCGTGGTGCGATCCTCTGGCGTGGTGCGATCCTCTGGTGTGGTCTGATCCTCTGGCGTGGTCTGATCCTCTGGTGTGGTGCGATCCTCTGGTGTGGTCTGATCCTCTGGCGTGGTCTGATCCTCTGGTGTGGTGCGATCCTTTGGTGTGGTCTGATCCTCTGGCGTGGTCTGATCCTCTGGTGTGGTGCGATCCTCTGGTGTGGTGCGATCCTCTGGTGTGGTCTGATCCTCTGGCGTGGTCTGATCCTCTGGTGTGGTGCGATCCTCTGGTGTGGTGCGATCCTCTGGTGTGGTGCGATCCTCTGGTGTGGTGCGATCCTCTGGTGTGGTGCGATCCTCTGGTGTGGTGCGATCCTGTGGCTTGGTGCGATCCTCTGGTGTGGTGCGATCCTCTGGCGTGGTGCGATCCTCTGGCGTGGTCTGATCCTCTGGTGTGGTGCGATCCTCTGGTGTGGTGCGATCCTCTGGTGTGGTGCGATCCTCTGGTGTGGTCTGATCCTCTGGCGTGGTGCGATCCTCTGGTGTGGTGCGATCCTGCGCTGTGGTGCGCTCCTGCGGCGTCAGCGGTGAGACGGCAGTCGGGGCTGATGGCAGGAGTGTCACTTAGCGCAGCATTGTGTGACATAACAGATGTTGCGCTCTCTTTAAAGGGGCGGTGTCCGTGTATTCAGTATTGTCTGCTGCGTGTTCTGCAGGTGACACGACGCCCGCGCACTCCGGGGTCAGCGGATCACCCCAGCGCTCAGGTAAAGAGGCTCCGACATTAATCTCCACCGCCAGCTCCGATTTCCGGCCGCGCCCTGTGCCCACTGTATCATTATCCACAGTGGGCGACGTCATCCTGGGCACAGAAGTGATCACCGCTCGCAGGTATCAGCCGCTATATCACAGCCTGGACGTGACCGGACAGCCCCGCAGAGAGAGGGTGAAGCTGCCCACGGCCATCCTCGGCGGGAAGCCGGCGTCTGTGCTCAGCCCTCAGGTACCCGCTATCATAATGCCGATATGTGGCTATCCTCTGCCCCGACCGCCGCTGACCTCGGCCCCGACCGCCGCTGACCTCGGCCCGGACCGCTGCCCTGACCGCTGCTGACCTCGGCCCCGACTGCCACGGATCTCGGCCCCGACCGCCGCCGACCTCAGCCCCGGCCGCCGCTGACCTCTGCCCCGACCGCCGCCGACCTCGGCCCGGACCGCTGCCCCGACCGCCGCCGTCCTCTGCCCCGACCGCCGCCGACCTCTGCCCCGACCGCCGCCGACCTCAGCCCCGGCCGCCGCTGACCTCTGCCCCGACCGCCGCCGACCTCGGCCCAGACCGCTGCCGCCGACCTCTGCCCCGACCGCCGCCGACCTCTGCCCCGACCGCCGTTGACCTCGGCCCCGACCGCTGCCCCGACCTCTGCTCCGACCGCTGCCCCGACCTCTGCTCCGACCGCTGCCCCGACCTCTGCTCCGACCGCTGCTGACCTCGGCCCCGACCGCTGCTGACCTCGGCCCCGACCGCTGCTGACCTCGGCCCCGACCGCCGCTGAACTCTGCCTTCATGTCTCCAGCTTCCTACAGTGGGAGATCTGGAGCGGCGCCTTCCCCGCGGCCTCCACCTCCTGCCCTCTGTGGTGCAGTTCGGGCTCCTGAGAGAAGGCTTCACCTACTGCACCAGCGTCACCCTCAGGAACATGGGGGTGGACACCTGCAGGTACCCCGCCCCCGCCCAGGCAGCTGCACAATGGTGCCCTCCTGCCCCCGAGTATGCCCTGCAGCAGGGACTGGCGGGAGGACCGTCCTGCCCCCGAGGTTGCCCCGCAGCAGGGACTGGCGGGAGGACTGTCCTGCCCCCGAGTATGCCCTGCAGCAGGGACTGGCGGGAGGACCGTCCTGCCCCCAAGAATGCACCGCAGCTAGGACTGGCGGGAGGACTGTCCTACCCCCGAGTATTCCCCGCAGCAGGGACTGGCGGGAGGACTGTCCTGCCCCCGAGGTTGCCCCGCAGCAGGGACTGGCGGGAGGACTGTCCTGCCCCCGAGGTTGCCCCGCAGCAGGGACTGGCGGGAGGACCGTCCTGCCCCCGAGTATGCCCTGCAGCAGGGACTGGCGGGAGGACCGTCCTGCCCCCGAGTATGCCCCGCAGCAGGGACTGGCAGGACACCGGGGTCCTCCGCTTCCATACTTTTTCTTTCTGGAAGGTTCCGTGTGAAGCAGCCACCGCCGAGCACTGGACTGAGGGTCTCGTACACCCCGGGCCCGGTAAGTGTCTCCTGTACGAGTGCGTGGCTCCTCCGGGGTTTCCGCTCCTGACCCGGCTCCTCTGCTCAGGTGGCCGCAGGGATGCAGACGAGGCTGGACGTGGAGATCTTTGCGATGGCCGTGGGCCTGGAGGGACCGGAAGCATCCTCCAACTGTGACCACTGCATCCAGATCCAGAGCGAGGCGGAGACACTGCACCTCCCCGTGACCGCAAATATCCTTCACTAACCGCCCGCGCACAAGCAACGGCGGAATCAGGGCTCTGGTGATAGTATATGACGCCGTGGTACTGATGTCCTCTGAGCACACAGTGACTGCACCAGCAGAATAGTGAGTGCAGCTCTGGAGCATAATACAGGAGGTAACTCAGGATCAGTAATGTAATGTATGTACACAGTGACTGCAGCAGCAGAATAGTGAGTGCAGCTCTGGAGTGTAATACAGGAGGTAACTCAGGATCAGTAATGTAATGTATGTACACAGTGACTGCACCAGCAGAATAGTGAGCGCAGCTCTGGGGTATAATGCAGGAGGTAACTCAGGATCAGTAATGTATGTACACAGTGACTGCACCAGCAGAATAGTGAGTGCAGCTCTGGAGTATAATACAGGAGGTAACTCAGGATCAGTAATGTAATGTATGTACACAGTGACTGCACCAGCAGGATAGTGAGTGCAGCTCTGGAGTATAATACAGGAGGTAACTCAGGATCAGTAATGTAATGTGTGTACACAGTGACTGCACCAGCAGAATAGTGAGTGCAGCTCTGGAGTATAATACAGGAGGTAACTCAGGATCAGTAATGTAATGTATGTACACAGTGACTGCACCAGCAGGATAGTGAGTGCAGCTCTGGAGCATAATACAGGAGGTAACTCAGGATCAGTAATGTATGTACACAGTGACTGCACCAGCAGAATAGTGAGTGCAGCTCTGGAGTATAATACAGGAGGTAACTCAGGATCAGTAATGTAATGTATGTACACAGTGACTGCACCAGCAGAATAGTGAGTGCAGCTCTGGAGTATAATACAGGAGGTAACTCAGGATCAGTAATGTAATGTATGTACACAGTGACTGCACCAGCAGAATAGTGAGTACAGCTCTGGGGTATAATGCAGGAGGTAACTCAGGATCAGTAATGTATGTACACAGTGACTGCACCAGCAGAATAGTGAGTGCAGCTCTGGAGTATAATACAGGAGGTAACTCAGGATCAGTAATGTAATGTATGTACACAGTGACTGCACCAGCATAATAGTGAGTGCAGCTCTGGAGCATAATACAGGAGGTAACTCAGGATCAGTAATGTAATGTATGTACACAGTGACTGCACCAGCAGAATAGTGAGTGCAGCTCTGGAGCATAATACAGGAGGTAACTCAGGATCAGTAATGTATGTACACAGTGACTGCACCAGCAGAATAGTGAGTGCAGCTCCGGAGGATAATACAGGAGGTAACTCAGGATCAGTAATGTATATACACAGTGACTGCACCAGCAGAATAGTGAGTGCAGCTCTGGAGGATAATACAGGAGGTAACTCAGGATCAGTAATGTAATGTATGTACACAGTGACTGCACCAGCAGAATAGTGAGTGCAGCTCTGGAGTATAATACAGGAGGTAACTCAGGATCAGTAATGTATGTACACAGTGACTGCACCAGCAGAATAGTGAGTGCAGCTCTGGAGTATAATACAGGGGGTAACTCAGAATCAGTAATGTATGTACACAGTGACTGCAGCAGCAGAATAGTGAGTGCAGCTCTGCAGTATAATACAGGAGGTAACTCAGGATCAGTAATGTATGTAGACAGTGACTGCAGCAGCAGAATAGTGAGTGCAGCTCTGCAGTATAATACAGGAGGTAACTCAGAATCAGTAATGTAATGTAATGTATGTACACAGTGACTGCACCAGCAGAATAGTGAGTGCAGCTCTGGAGTATAATACAGGAGGTAACTCAGGATCAGTAATGTATGTGCACAGTGACTGCACCAGCAGAATAGTGAGTGCAGCTCTGGAGGATAATACAGGAGGTAACTCAGGATCAGTAATGTAATGTATGTACACAGTGACTGCACCAGCAGAATAGTGAGTGCAGCTCTGGAGTATAATACAGGAGGTAACTCAGGATCAGTAATGTATGTACACAGTGACTGCACCAGCAGAATAGTGAGTGCAGCTCTGGAGTATAATACAGGGGGTAACTCAGAATCAGTAATGTATGTACACAGTGACTGCAGCAGCAGAATAGTGAGTGCAGCTCTGCAGTATAATACAGGAGGTAACTCAGGATCAGTAATGTATGTAGACAGTGACTGCAGCAGCAGAATAGTGAGTGCAGCTCTGCAGTATAATACAGGAGGTAACTCAGAATCAGTAATGTAATGTAATGTATGTACACAGTGACTGCACCAGCAGAATAGTGAGTGCAGCTCTGGAGAATAATACAGGAGGTAACTCAGGATCAGTAATGTATGTGCACAGTGACTGCACCAGCAGAATAGTGAGTGCAGCTCTGGAGAATAATACAGGAGGTAACTCAGGATCAGTAATGTATGTACACAGTGACTGCACCAGCAGAATAGTGAGTGCAGCTCTGGAGTATAATACAGGAGGTAACTCAGGATCAGTAATGTATGTACACAGTGACTGCAGCAGCAGAATAGTGAGTGCAGCTCTGAAGTATAATACAGGAGGTAACTCAGGATCAGTAATGTAATGTATGTAGACAGTGACTGCAGCAGCAGAATAGTGAGTGCAGCTCTGCAGTATAATACAGGAGGTAACTCAGAATCAGAAATGTAATGTATGTACACAGTGACTGCAGCAGCAGAATAGTGAGTGCAGCTCTGAAGTATAATACAGGAGGTAACTCAGGATCAGTAATATATGTACACAGTGACTGCACCAGCAGAATAGCGAGTGCAGCTCTGGAGTATAATACAGGAGGTAACTCAGGAGCAGTAATGTATGTACACAGTGACTGCACCAGCAGAATAGTGAGTGCAGCTCTGGAGTATAATACAGGAGGTAACTCCGGATCAGTAATATATGTACACAGGGACTGCACCAGCAGAATAGTGAGTGCAGCTCTGGAGTATAATACAGGAGGTAACTCAGGAGCAGTAATGTATGTACACAGTGACTGCACCAGCAGAATAGTGAGTGCAGCTCTGGAGTATAATACAGGAGGTAACTCCGGATCAGTAATATATGTACACAGGGACTGCACCAGCAGAATAGTGAGTGCAGCTCTGGAGTATAATACAGGAGGTAACTCAGGATCAGTAATGTAATGTATGTAGACAGTGACTGCACCAGCAGAATAGTGAGTGCAGCTCTGGAGTATAATACAGGAGGTAACTCAGGATCAGTAATGTATGTAGACAGTGACTGCACCAGCAGAATAGGGAGTGCAGCTCTGGAGTATAATACAGGAGGTAACTCAGGATCAGTAATGTATGTACACAGTGACTGCACCAGCAGAATAGTGAGTGCAGCTCTGGAGTATAATACAGGAGGTAACTCAGGATCAGTAATGTATGTACACCGTGACTGCACAAGCAGAATAGTGAGTGCAGCTCTGGAGTATAATACAGGAGGTAACTCAGGATCAGTAATGTATGTACACAGTGACTGCACCAGCAGAATAGTGAGTGCAGCTCTGGAGTATAATACAGGGGGTAACTCAGGATCAGTAATGTATGTAGACAGTGACTGCACCAGCAGAATAGTGAGTGCAGCTCTGCAGTATAATACAGGAGGTAACTCAGAATCAGTAATGTAATGTATATAGACAGTGACTGCAGCAGCAGAATAGTGAGTGCAGCTCTGAAGTATAATACAGGAGGTAACTCAGGATCAGTAATGTAATGTATGTATACAGTGACTGCCCCAGCAGAATAGTGAGTGCAGCTCTGGAGTATATACAGGAGGTAACTCAGGATCAGTAATATATGTACACAGTGACTGCACCAGCAGAATAGTGAGTGCAGCTCTGGAGTATATACAGGAGGTAACTCAGGATCAGTAATGTAATGTATGTACACAGTGACTGCACCAGCAGAATAGTGAGTGCAGCTCTGGAGTATAATACAGGAGGTAACTCAGGATCAGTAATGTAATGTATGTACACAGTGACTGCACCAGCAGAATAGTGAGTACAGCTCTGGAGTATAATATAGGATCAGTAATGTATGTGCACAGTGACTGCAGCAGCAGAGGGCTTTTAGCTGGGTTGTGCTGGTATTTGTGGTGCGCCGGTCTCTTCTCTGCTGGGATTTCTCCTTTATTCTTTCCTCACTTGTCCTAACTGAAGGTGTTTACGAGAGAAGATGTGAAGGAAAGCGCAGCAGAGGTTTGGGGGCCGGTGTGAGACTGATCAGCAGAACCCCCTGTTCACGCCTGGAGCTACTGAGAAAGCGGAGATCCCTGGACTCGGGTGAGACACATGGGAGTCGGGGTGCGGGGATGCAGGGCGGGGGCTGGGGTAGGGGGGGGGGTCTTCTGCCGCTCGCTCACCTCCTTTCTTCTCTCCGCAGGGCGCAGCTCGGGCGTCTGATTCTTCTCTGCAGAAATTTATTTTCTTATTATAATGAACTCAAATAAAACAGATAATAAATGTTCTGGTGTCGCCGGCGGTGAATTGTGTCAATATCGGTGCATTGTGGTGGTCCGGTCACACGGGGCTCATTCACAGACGCCGGGAGCGGGGGGGCATATAAATATCTGTTTAATAAAAGATTGTCCTGTAGCGGCAGCACTGTACAGATCAAAGCGGGGGCCGCGCCTGCCCCACCACAAGGGGGCAGCAGAGAGCAGGGGTCCGCATCGCTCCAGCAGTCACACCAGGTCATAACAGGTGGTCCGCGTCGCTCGGGGGCTCACACCAGGGTCATAAACAGGTGGTCCACGTCCGCTCAGGGGGCTCACACCAGGGTCATAACAGGTGGTCCGCGTCGCTCGGGGGCTCACACCAGGTGGTCCGGGTCGCTCAGGGGCTCACACCAGGTGGTCCGGGTCGCTCAGGGGCTCACACCAGGGTCAGCAGCATCTTTTCCCTCTTTTCCGTTTTCTCCTCTTTTCTTCTAACCTCTCGGAGGCGTCAGCAAAGAACAGGACCT
This sequence comes from Anomaloglossus baeobatrachus, assembly GCF_048569485.1. Classification (NCBI taxonomy): domain Eukaryota; kingdom Metazoa; phylum Chordata; class Amphibia; order Anura; family Aromobatidae; genus Anomaloglossus; species Anomaloglossus baeobatrachus. Next base: position 6,734,209 of record NC_134354.1, on the reverse strand, counting down.
CTTCTTTGGCCTCGATCTCCCTCTTCAGGAGCTGCAGAGCGGCCATATTCATCCCCATCACATCCTGAGGAGAGCGGAGACTGTGACAAGACGCTCAGGAGACGAGACCGCGCGTTACCAGGAAAGCGGAGACTTACCCGGACCGCCGACACCCGCGAGACCGTGCAGCTCTTCAGATCCTCCATCACGCCCAGCAGCATGTGATTACTGGTGATCTCCCCAAAATGGATCCTGCCAATGGATCAGGAGAAAAGAGGATCAACTCCCAGCAGCCAAATCCCCCCCAAAAGTCTGACACTCGCCCCCCGCCTGTGTGTATACATCACGCTAAACCCCCAGAGTCTGATACTCTGCTGCATGGACAGTCCCCCACCCCTCATACAGGGTGCAGGCTGGACCCCAGCGCTTCAGACACCCCACAATCCACACAAGTCCCCCCCCCCCACATGTGTGCACATCACCCTGAACCCCAGAATCTATTCCAGGACTCACCTGAGCAAGAAGAAGAGGCAGCGGCAGATCAGCTCCACATCCTGACTGCGGCGCATGGAATCCGGAAGAGGGTCAGAAGATCCGGGACATAGGAGAACGGGAGGACAGGAGAGACTCCTCCAGCTCGCTACAGCCGAAGAGACCGCGCGTTACAAATCACAGAGACCACCCCCCATAGTGACCGCCTGATCCCCCCATTACAAAACACAGTGACCGCCCGAGACCACCCCCTACAGTGACCGCCTGATCCCCCATTACAAATCACAGTGACCGCCCGAGACAACCCCACATAGTGACCGCCTGATCCCCCATTACAAAACACAGACCACCCCCCACAGTGACCGCCTGATCCCCCATTACAAATCACAGTGACCGCCGAGACCACCCCACATAGTGACCGCCTGATCCCCCATTACAAAACAGTGACCGCCTGACCCGAGGCTGCGGGGAGAATAAACTGTCTGAATATCTGATCATCACTAATTTCAATAAAATAAAAAGTTGGGGAAAAAAAAAAAAGAATCCGTACTGTTCCGTCGTCATACTCTGTGCGGCCACTAGATGTCATTCTTCACACTGTACAAAGCAGAGGGAGAAGCTCCACGCCGCCATCTAGTGGTGAAGCCAGAGAATGCGAGGGAAGATGGCTGCAGCCCGGCTCCAGTCTGTGCAGCGCAGAGCAGTTTTGTGTCTTTCTTCCTGTACAGAACAGTCACTCCGGTTTACATGCAGAGAGCGACGGTCTCCCGCGTGCAGCGACCACACGCAGGACACGGATGAGGCCACGTACCTGGAGCGCACCTTCTTTATCACATCCAGAACATAGTCAGAAGACTGCGGAGGAAGAGGAAGGGTTAACGCCATGTGACCGGTCAGAAGAAAGCTCATCTATTACTATATAGAGTGGGCGGAGCTCACCGAGAGGTTCCCGAAAGCCTGAAGAAGCGGGTGCAGCCTCCTGGGGAGCTGGAGACAAAGGAGGCAGTGACCGATACATTCAGCTTCACTGTCTGTCCCCACATGGGGTCCAAACCCCCTGCACACAGCACGCCCCGCCCCCTCCCCTGCATACACAGCACGCCCGCCCCCTCCCCTGCATACACAGCACGCCCACCCCCTCCCCTGCATACACAGCACGCCACCCCCCCCCCTGCACACACAGCACGCCCGCCCCCTCCCCCTGCGCACACAGCACGCCCGCCCCCTCCCCTGCACACACAGCACGCCGCCCCCCCCCCTGCACGCACACAGCACGCCCGCCCCCTCCCCTGCGCACACAGCACGCCCGCCCGCCCCCTCCCCTGCGCACACAGCACGCCCGCCCCCTCCCCTGCGCACACAGCACGCCCGCCCCCTCCCCTGGCGCACACAGCACGCACGCCCCGCCCCCTCCCTGCGCACACAGCACGCACGCACGCCCCCTCCCCTGCGCACACAGCACGCACGCCCGCCCCTCCCTGCGCACACAGCACGCACGCCCGCCCCTCCCCTGCGCACACAGCACGCACGCCCGCCCCCCCCCCTGCGCACACAGCACGCCGCCCCCCCCTGCGCACACAGCACGCCGGCCCCCCCCCCCCGCGCACACAGCACGCCGCCCCCCCCCGCGCACACAGCACGCCGCCCCCCCCCCCCTGCGCACACAGCACGCCGGCCCCCCCCCCCCCCCCCTGCGCACACAGCACGCCGGCCCCCCCCCCCCCCCCTGCGCACACAGCACGCCGCCCCCCCCCCCCCCCTGCGCACACAGCACGCCGCCCCCCCCCCCCTGCGCACACAGCACGCCGCCCCCCCCCCCCCCCCCTGCGCACACAGCACGCCGCCCCCCCCCCCCTGCGCACACAGCACGCCGCCCCCCCCCCCCCCCTGCGCACACAGCACGCCGCCCCCCCCCCCCTGCGCACACAGCACGCCGGCCCCCCCCCTGCGCACACAGCACGCCGGCCCCCCCCCCCTGCGCACACAGCACGCCGGCCCCCCCCCCCATGCGCACACAGCACGCCGGCCCCCCCCCCCCATGCGCACACAGCACGCCGGCCCCCCCCCCATGCGCACACAGCACGCCGCCGCCCCCCCCCCCCCTGCGCACACAGCACGCCCGCCCCCCCCCCTGCACACACAGCACGCCCCCCCCCCCTCCCCTGCGTACACTGTCCTGCATACACCCGTCTCCTGCGCACACTGTCCGCCCTCCCCCCTGCACATTATACAGTCACCTCTTTGCCCGCCGGCCCGGCACAGCGCCTGGTACTCCTCCACTTTGCTGCTCTCCTCCCGGTGCAGTTCCACAGCCTCCATGATTCGCTCAGTCTGGGGGGACACAACAGATTATTCAGGGTCCCCGCCGCGGCTGGCGGTGCCGGGTCTCACACTCACCGCTTTCACCGTCTCGATGGTCTTCTTCCCGGCCAGCGTAGCTTCCCCCGCTTTCTCCCCGGCGACCTGTAGAGAACAGGCAGTGATCAGCCGTGTCCTGGTGTCCTGGAGGCGCAGTGACTGGCGCAATACTCACCACCGGCCGCGCGCCCGTCCCCACGCTCGCCTCGAACTCCGCCTCACGTTGCTGAAAAGACAGCAGAGAAACAATGTTTATTACAGAGCAATCAGTAATGGCCGCCCCCGCCGCGCCTCTGCACACAGCCATGGCCGCTCCCGCCGCGCCTCTGCACACAGCCAGGGCCGCCCCCGCCGCGCCTCTGCACACAGCCAGGGCCGCCCCGCCGCGCCTCTGCACACAGCCAGGGCCGCCCCCGCCGCGCCTCTGCACACAGCCAGGGCCGCCCCCGCCGCGCCTCTGCACACAGCCAGGGCCGCCCCCGCCGCGCCTCTGCACACAGCCAGGGCCGCCCCCTGCCGCGCCTCTGCACACAGCCAGGGCCGCCCCCGCCGCGCCTCTGCACACAGCCAGGGCCGCCCCCGCCGCGCCTCTGCACACAGCCAGGGCCGCCCCCGCCGCGCCTCTGCACACAGCCAGGGCCGCCCCCGCCGCGCCTCTGCACACAGCCAGGGCCGCCCCGCCTCTGCACACAGCCAGGGCCGCCCCCGCCGGCCTCTGCACACAGCCAGGGCCGCCCCGCCGCGCCTCTGCACACAGCCAGGGCCGCCCCCGCCGCGCCTCTGCACACAGCCAGGGCCGCCCCCGCCGCGCCTCTGCACACAGCCAGGGCCGCCCCCGCCGCGCCTCTGCACACAGCCATGGCCGCTCCCGCCGCGCCTCTGCACCCAGCCAGGGCCGCCCCCCCGCCGCGCCTCTGCACCCAGCCAGGGCCGCCCCCGCCGCGCCTCTGCACCCAGCGCCTCACCATCTCCTGCTCCTCCTCCAGGATCAGCGGCTCCCGCGTCCTCTCCCACAGGCGCAGGGACTTGTCATGTGACGAGGACACAACATGGTCGCCACTGGGGCTGACGGCCAAACACCAGACCTCTCCATGATGGCCCTGAAAGCAGAAGCCACGTCAGACGCTCCGCCCTCAGCACAAAGCCCCTCCCATATATAAGTAAGCGGACCCCGCACTCACCTCCAGGGTCTGCACCTGCTGGTACTTGTCTGCGTCCCACTGCTTCACCCTCCGGTCCTTCCCCGCGCTGAAGAACAGTGCGTCCGGGCACGAACTGCAGGAACATGACGCTGCGGAGACCGGAGCCTGAGTATACGGAGGGGGCCGAGGAGGGATACAGAGGAGGAAGGGGGGGGGGGGGATATAGACCAGAGCAGTATGCAGAGGAGGGGGATACAGAAGGGGATACAGAGCAGGAGAAGGGGTATACAGAGGAGGGGGTCTGCATGTCGCACACAGGGGGTCTTCACCTGTCATCATGACCGACATTGAGCGGTGACAATCGCCGAAGTCCAGGCCCCAGATCTTGATGTTGCGATCGGCAGAGCCGGTGACAATGATGGAGCTGTCCTGTAAGAAAGTGGTCACATGACTCCCCCCGCGAAAACACCCCTCACCAACCCCGCGCCCCCCACCACCCCTCACCAACCCCGCGCCCCCACCACCCCTCACCAACCCCGCGCCCCCCACCACCCCTCACCAACCCCGCGCCCCCACCACCCCTCACCAACCCCGCGGCCCCACCACCCCTCACCAACCCCGCGCCCACCACCCCTCACCAACCCGCGCCCCCCACCCCTCACCAACCCCGCGCCCCCCACCACCCCTCAGACAGACCCACCAGATGAAATCCTGCACAGACCACCAAAACCGGCCAACACCCCCCGGACAGACCCCGCCGCTGCATAACTTACATGTGAGATGTCCATACACAGGACGGGGAGCTTGTGTCCATACAGCGAGAGGAAGAACTGGAAGAGAAGACGGCGGTCAGCAGCGGAGACGAGGGGGGGACAGCAGCCGAGACTGGAGAGGAGGAGGAGGGGACAGCAGCAGAGACTGGAGGAGGAGGGGAGGAGACAGCAGTAGAGACTGGAGGAGGAGGGGGAGGGAAGGGGACAGCAGCAGAGACTGGAGAGGAGGGGGAGGGGACAGCAGCAGAGACTGGAGAGGAGGGGGAGGGGACAGCAGCAGAGACTGGAGAGGAGGGGGGGGACAGCAGCAGAGACTGGAGGAGGAGGGGGGGACAGCAGCAGAGACTGGAGGAGGAGGGGGGGACAGCAGCAGAGACTGGAGAGGAGGGGGGGGGTGGACAGCAGCAGAGACTGGAGAGGAGGGGGGGGACAGCAGCAGAGACTGGAGGGGGAGGGGACAGCAGCAGAGACTGGAGACGAGGGGGAGGGGACAGCAGCAGAGACTGGAGACGAGGGGGAGGGGACAGCAGCAGAGACTGGAGACGAGGGGGAGGGGACAACAGCAGAGACTGGAGGAGGAGGAGGGGGGGGGACAGCAGCAGAGACTGGAGAGGAGGGGACAGCAGCAGAGACTGGAGAGGAGGGGACAGCAGCAGAGACTGGAGAGGAGGGGACAGCAGCAGAGACTGGAGACGAGGGGACAGCAGCAGAGACTGGAGACGAGGGGACAGCAGCAGAGACTGGAGAGGAGGGGGAGGGGACAGCAGCAGAGACTGGAGGAGGAGGAGGGGGGGGGACAGCAGCAGAGACTGGAGAGGAGGTGGACAGCAGCAGAGACTGGAGAGGAGGGGACAGCAGCAGAGACTGGAGACGAGGGGACAGCAGCAGAGACTGGAGAGGAGGGGGAGGGGACAGCAGCAGAGACTGGAGGAGGAGGAGGGGGGGGACAGCAGCAGAGACTGGAGGAGGAGGAGGGGGGGGACAGCAGCAGAGACTGGAGAGGAGGGGACAGCAGCAGAGACTGGAGAGGAGGGACAGCAGCAGAGACTGGAGAGGAGGGGACAGCAGCAGAGACTGGAGAGGAGGGGGAAGGGACAGCAGCAGAGACTGGAGAGGAGGGGGAGGGGACAGCAGCAGAGACTGGAGAGGAGGGGGAGGGACAGCAGCAGAGACTGGAGAGGAGGGGGAGGGGACAGCAGCAGAGACTGGAGAGGGGGGGGAGGGGACAGCAGCAGAGACTGGAGAGGAGGGGGAAGGGACAGCAGCAGAGACTGGAGAGGAGGGGGAAGGGACAGCAGCAGAGACTGGAGAGGAGGGGAGGGGACAGCAGCAGAGACTGGAGAGGAGGGGGAAGGGACAGCAGCAGAGACTGGAGAGGGGGGGGGTGGGGGGACAAAAGTGTTGATGATAACGGATAGAAGCAAAGGCTGGGAGACAGAAGTGGAGACCTCGCTGCCCCCGATCGATACCTTCAGCGAGTCCACGTAGAAGATCTTCACGGTGCAGTCCAGCAGAGACACGGCCAGGAGCCGCCCGTCCGGACTGAGCCGCACACACAACACGTCCTCGTCCATCTTCAGCACCCCGGCTCTGCTTCACAGAGAGACGCCGGCTGCAGGGACAGAAGACAACTCCCATCATCCTCACTGACAGATGCCCTGTTTCTCAGCTGCCATCACACCCACCAGTGCTGCAGAGACACCCCCATCCTCCTCTGCGCCGCAGACGCCCCCCATCCTCCTCTGCGCTGCAGACGCCCCCCATCCTCCTCTGCGCCGCAGACGCCCCCATCCTCCTCTGCGCCGCAGACGCCCCCATCCTCCTCTGCGCCGCAGACGCCCCCCATCCTCCTCTGCGCTGCAGACGCCCCCCATCCTCCTCTGCGCTGCAGACGACCCCCATCCTCCTCTGCGCCGCAGACGCCCCCATCCTCCTCTGCGCCGCAGACGCCCCCATCCTCCTCTGCGCCGCAGACAGCCCCATCCTCCTCTGTGCTGCAGACACCCCCATCCTCCTCTGCGCTGCAGACACCCCCCATCCTCCTCTGTGCTGCAGACACCCCCCATCCTCCTCTGTGCTGCAGACACCCCCATCCTCCTCTGTGCTGCAGACACCCCCCATCCTCCTCTGTGCTGCAGACACCCCCCATCCTCCTCTGTGCTGCAGACACCCCCCATCCTCCTCTGTGCTGCAGACACCCCCATCCTCCTCTGTGCTGCAGACACCCCCCCATCCTCCTCTGCGCCGCGGACCCCCCCATCCTCCTCACCTGCTTTGGGGATCGGAGTCGTCATTCACAAGTTCAAACTCCCAGAACTTCACGCTCTTGTCGGCGCCCCCGGTGGTGAATCCGCGCTGTGACACAGGAGAATGTGAGTATTGTGTGGGCTGGACTACAACTCCCAGCGACTCGTGGTGACCCCCGGGCTCCTTACCTGGTCAGGTGACAGTGCGATGGACCAGACGGCGCCGTCGTGAGCCTCCACCGCGTCCAGCTCCGTCCCAGACGACAGATCGAAGAGCTGCAGCTTCCCGGACTGAGAGAGACGAGCAATGAGGGGGAGGGGCATACACAGGGGGCAGGGCCAGACTACTGCCATGTGACCCACAGCCGCTATGTGACCCCTGACCCCACAGGTCACATGGTCTCTGGAGCAGCCAATAACAGGCAGAATATGGAGGCCCAATCATTGGCTCCTGCAGCTGCGGCTCCCCCCACCCCCTCCGGTCATGTGACTGCTGCACAGTGTATGCAGGGACGCTGCGCTTTTACCTTGGTGCCGACTATGACGTGTCTGTCTCCGGGAACGAAGAGTGAGCAGAGGCGTAGTCGCAGGCCATGGTGCGGATACACTGCAGCGTGGACCTGCGGGCGGAGAGAAGCGCAGGGATGTCAGGAGGCACCCACAACGCTCCACTGCAGGCGAGCGCAGCTCCGGAGGTGACTGCTCAGCGCTATCTTACCTATTCCAGATCTTCAGACTCGGCGGATGCAGACAGCACCGCAATATTGTCAGAGCTGAAGGCCGCGGTTCCGGACGTCGCTCCGGTGCCCGCCATGAGTCAGACGCGATGTCTTCACACTCTCCGCGCCCCCGGCGGCTGCGGCCGGCACAGAGAAGACCTCCACGCTGTTGTTCTGCAGCAGGACCACCACCTTCAGCTCCCCCTTTACAGAGACGAGGAGGTCACATGACCTGTGAGGGCAGAAGAGGCGGCAGTGAGAGAGGGCGGGGCCGGGAGGAGAGGGCGGCCCAGGAGACGAGAGGGGGCCGAAAGGAGGCCGAAAGGAGTACAGGAGGAGAGGGCGGCCCAGGAGGCGAGAGGGGGCCGAAAGGAGTACAGGAGGAGAGGGCGGCCAGGAGGCGAGAGGGGGCCGGAAGGAGTACAGGAGGAGAGGGCGGCCAGGAGGCGAGAGGGGGCCGGAAGGAGTACAGGGAGGAGAGGGCGGCCCAGGAGGCGAGAGGGGGCCGGAAGGAGTAACAGGAGGAGAGGGCGGCCCAGGAGGCCAGAGGGGGCCGGGAGGAGAGGGCGGCACAGGGGGTAGGGACGGAGGAGAGGGCGGGCCAGCATGGGTTAGGGACGGCCAGGAAGAGGGCGGGCCCCGCGGGCAGGAGAGGGGCGGGCCCGGTTGGGCACCTAGCTTGATTTTGGAGGAGGCTTTAATGTTGGCGACTTTCACGATTTCATCCTGCAGCGTCTGCTCCGCGGCCGCGGCTCCTCCAGCTCCTCTGATTGTCTGCAGCACAAAAACAGCGAGGATGACGGGGAGCCCCAACACTAGAGGAGCCCCGGCCCGTCAGTGTTGTCATGGGGACAATTCACCCACACACCGGTCTCCATTACACGTTATCACTTCATTATGTGTACACAGCTCCCGCACTGAGGAATGCGGCTCCGAGGCCACAATCACCGACACACGGGGATCGGTCTGCAGCCGCGAAGACACAGCAGAGCGCACAAGAGCTGCGAGCACAAAACACCTGGATTTATTATCACAGATGAGAGAAAGAAGCACAAGGGCCGGAAAAATCTCTGTAACATGTGCTCCAGAGCTGCAATCAACAACTCTGCGGAGACATCCATCTACTGTAAGGAGAAGAGTCTGCAGACACCCGAACACGCGGAACCGAGGAGTGACTGCACCAGCAGAATAGTGAGTGCAGCTCTGAGTATAATACAGGAGGTAACTCAGGATCAGTAATCTAATGTATGTGACAGTGACTGCACCAGCAGAATAGTGAGTGCAGCTCTGGAGTATAATATAGGGGTAACTCAGGATCAGTAATGTAATGTATGTACACAGTGACTGCTCCAGCAGAATAGTGAGTGCAGCTCTGGGAGTATAATACAGGAGGTAACTCAGGATCAGTAATGTATGTACACAGTGACTGCACCAGCAGAATAGTGAGTGCAGCTCTGGAGTATAATACAGGAGGTAACTCAGGATCAGTAATGTAATGTATGTACACAGTGACTGCACAGCAGAATAGTGAGTGCAGCTCTGGAGACATCACTTACTTCGCCTTCTTCTTGGCTTTCTTCAGTTTCCTTTCCATCTTCTTGGCGATTTCTTCCTTATTGAGGACACAGAACACTTCCAGCACAGCGTCCGTCCCCTGCAAGAGAAAGAGGCGAGGACCCCAATCAGCAGGCGGAGGCTGCGGGTCTGTAAGTGACATGTGGGCGGGAGGCTGCGGGGCTGTACGTGACATGTGGGCGGGAGGCTGCGGGGGCTGTACGTGACATGTGGGCGGGAGGCTGCGGTCTGTAAGTGACATGTGGGCGGGAGGCTGCGGGGCTGTACGTGACATGTGGGCGGGAGGCTGCGGGTCTGTAAGTGACATGTGGGCGGGAGGCTGCGGGTCTGTAAGTGACATGTGGGCGGGAGGCTGCGGGTCTGTAAGTGACATGTGGGCGGGAGGCTGCGGGTCTGTAAGTGACATGTGGGCGGGGCTTGGGGTTATATTTGAGTGTCGGAGCCGCTGTGTGGTCTCCAGAGCAGCACTCACGTGGCAGGCCATGAAGCGGCCGGTCCGCTCCGTCCCCAGCGTCACCACCCGGTCTCTTCCTTCTCTCATGATGAGCCGTAGCGCTGACAGGTCAGGATCCGCTGCAGACAGATACAGATGGCGGTTACATCACCCGTCGCCCCAGACTCCGCCCCCAGCGCCATGACAGGGCCGTACCTCCTCCATGGCCTCCCCTCCGGCCTCCTCACTCTCGGCCTCCTCTGTGGGACCTCTTGTTTTTTTCAGCCGCGGTTCGTCTGAGTCTTCAGTCTGAGCAGAAAACATAAAAGTGATTGACCCTTGGCGCCAGCGCCTGACACCGAGGACGCCAGGTAGAGCCGCAGCGCTCAGCCCTGGAAGCGGACGGTGGCGGTGCGGGGGCTGGTGCTGCCGGGGGGCACATACGTTACCTCACTGACATAGCAGACGGTCCAGGCTCGCAGCTCGCTGTCCGCGGATCCCGTCACTATTCGCCGCTCATCCGCCAGCAGAGCGAGACCCCAGACCTGAGGGAGGGACACGGGTCAGACAATGCCGCCAAACTGTGACACGCCCACCAATGATACGCAGTCACATGACCACCGGCGCCCCTCCCCTCGTCCCCCCTGATCCGCATCCTCCCCCCCGTCCCTCCGACCCGCAGCCTCTCCCCTCGCCCCCTCTGATCCGCAGCCTCTCCCCTCGCCCCCCCTGATCCGCAGCCTCTCCCCTCGCCCCCCTGATCCGCAGCCTCTCCCCTCGCCCCCCCTGATCCGCAGCCTCTCCCCTCGCCCCCCCTGATCCGCAGCCTCTCCCCTCGCCCCCCCTGATCCGCAGCCTCTCCCCTCGCCCCCCCTGATCCGCAGCCTCTCCCCTCGCCCCCCCTGATCCGCAGCCTCTCCCCTCGCCCCCCCTGATCCGCAGCCTCTCCCCTCGCCCCCCCTGATCCGCAGCCTCTCCCCTCGCCCCCCCTGATCCGCAGCCTCTCCCCTCGCCCCCCCCTGATCCGCAGCCTCTCCCCTCGCCCCCCCTGATCCGCAGCCTCTCCCCTCGCCCCCCCTGATCCGCAGCCTCTCCCCTCGCCCCCCCCCCCCTGATCCGCATCCTCTCCCTCGCCCCCCCCCCTGATCCGCAGCCTCTCCCCTCGCCCCCCCCTGATCCGCATCCTCTCCCCTCGCCCCCCCCTGATCCGCAGCCTCTCCCCTCGCCCCCCCCTGATCCGCAGCCTCTCCCTCGCCCCCCCCTGATCCGCAGCCTCTCCCCTCGCCCCCCCCTGATCCGCAGCCTCTCCCCTCGCCCCCCCCCTGATCCGCAGCCTCTCCCCTCGCCCCCCCCTGATCCGCAGCCTCTCCCCTCGCCCCCCCCTGATCCGCAGCCTCTCCCCTCGCCCCCCCTGATCCGCAGCCTCTCCCCTCGCCCCCCCCTGATCCGCAAGGCCTCTCCCCCCTCGCCCTCCCCCCTGATCCGCAGCCTCTCCCCTCGCCCCCCCTGATCCGCAGCCTCTCCCCTCGCCCCCCCCCCCTGATCCGCAGCCTCTCTCCCTCGCCCCCCCCCCTGATCCGCAGCCTCTCCCCTCGCCCCCCCTGATCCGCAGCCTCTCCCCTCGCCCCCCCCTGATCCGCAGCCTCTCCCCTCGCCCCCCCCCCTGATCCGCAGCCTCTCCCCTCGCCCCCCCCTGATCCGCAGCCTCTCCCCTCGCCCCCCCCTGATCCGCAGCCTCTCCCCTCGCCCCCCCCTGATCCGCAGCCTCTCCCCTCGCCCCCCCTGATCCGCAGCCTCCCCCCGTCCCGCTGATCCGCGGCCCCCCATACCTCCGTGCGATGTCCCACCATGGTGCGGAAGCAGTGCTGCGTCTCCAGGTCCCACCACTTCACCAGGGTGTCCTTACCGCTGCGGGGAGAAGAGGGACAGAGGCGTCACCACCACGTCCGGTGCCACGCACGAGTCACATGACCTCAGTGTATGGGGGCCGGCGCTCTATTATAGGAGGGTCCGGCGCTGGCACCTCCCATGCGGGCACCGTCCTCACGCTGCACTTTGGCGCGGTGGATCGGGCGGTTGATGATCGTCTGCAGCCGGCGCCTCACGTACCTGGTGACCAGGAGGTTCCTCTCGCTCAGGATCAGCGCCTGCGTCACCGCGTCCTTGTGCCCCTTCAGCCGGTACAGCCGCACTCACTGATGACGTCCCAGACGATGACGTCCCGTGTCCTGCGGGGGAGGGGGACGGTCAGTGCGGCCGGAGGACGAGACCCCCAATCACCAGATCTCCGGAGCCCGCCGGGACACGTGACGGATCCACCAGGACGACCTGCTGACTACTCGGCCACCAGGGTCACAATGTATAAAGCCAACAGACCACCCGAGAATGACGAAACCACAACCAGGAGGATTCACAGCAGCGGACCACCAGGGGCGACAGTCACCAGCCTCACACACCCTGCGGAGCTTATTATTGTACACCCCCCCCCCCCCCGACCACCAGGGGCGACCGTCACCAGCCTCACAGACCCTGCGGAGCTTATTATTGTACACCCCCCCCCCCCGACCACCAGGGGCGACCGTCACCAGCGCCACAGACCCTGCAGAGCTTATTATTGTACCTACCCCCCCCCCCCCCCCGACCACCAGGGGCGACCGTCACCATCGTCACAGACCCTGCGGAGCTTATTATTATTAATTATTGTACCCCCACCCCCCCGACCACCAGGGTGATGATTTACTAACAGAGGATAAGGCTGAAGGCTGGGACGCCATAGACTCCACAGGATCGTTACCCTTCTAGACCACCAGGATTCTACTAAATATCACTAGACATGAAGCCGCAGTGCGCGGTGACTGCAGCCGGCCCCACAGATCCGAGCAGCAGCGCGGGGAGGGTGCAGTCCTAGGAGCCCCCCACACACACAATATAATACCGCACCTTGGAGCCGGACACCAGGCGGCCCCCAGCTGGTCGTAGGTCAGGGCCGTCACCGCCGCTTTGTGCCCGTTGAAGGTGACGCCGCTCTCTCCGCTCAGCAGACTGAAGATCCGGATGGAGCCGTCCTCATATCCCACCGCCAGCGCCAGCCCGTCCGGGAGGGCCGCAGCCGCGTCACCTCCTGCTTCTGCCCCCGAAGGACCAGGACCTGTGGAGAGGAGCGCGGGAGTCAGGGGCCACAGGAGCCGGGGCCCAGACAACACAGGACGGGGAGGGGCACAGGAGCCGGGGCCCAAACAACACAAGACGGGGGGGGGGGGGGGACACAGGAGCCGGGGCCCAGACACCACAGGACAGGGGGGGGGGCACAGGAGCCGGGCCCAGACACCACAGGACAGGGGGGGGGGGCACAGGAGCCGGGGCCCAGACAACACAGGACGGGGGGGGGGGGGCACAGGAGCCGGGGCCCAGACAACACAGGACGGGGGGGGGGGCACAGGAGCCGGGGCCCAGACAACACAGGACGGGGGGGGGGGGCACAGGAGCCGGGGCCCAGACAACACAGGACGGGGGGGGCCGGGGCACAGGAGCCGGGGCCCAGACAACACAGGACGGGGGGGGGGCACAGGAGCCAGGGCCCAGACAACACAGGACGGGGGGGGGCACAGGAGCCGGGGCCCAGACAACACAGGACGGGGGGGGGCACAGGAGCGGGGCCCAGACAACACAGGACGGGGGGGGGGCACAGGAGCCGGGGCCCAGACAACACAGGACGGGGGGGGGCACAGGAGCCGGGGCCCAGACAACACAGGACGGGGGGGGCACAGGAGCCGGGGCCCAGACAACACAGGACGGGGGGGGGCACAGGAGCCGGGGCCCAGACACACAGGACGGGGGGGGCACAGGAGCCGGGGCCCAGACAACACAGGACGGGGGGGGCACAGGAGCCGGGGCCCAGACACCACAGGACGGGGGGGGGGGGCACAGGAGCCGGGGCCCAGACAACACAGGACGGGGGGGGGGCACAGGAGCCGGGACCCAGACAACACAGGACAGGGGGGGGGGGCACAGGAGCCGGGACCCAGACAACACAGGACGGGGGGGGGGGCACAGGAGCCGGGGCCCAGACAATACAGGACGGGGGGGGGGGGGGCACAGGAGCCGGGGCCCAGACAACACAGGACGGGGGGGGGGGCACAGGAGCCGGGGCCCAGACAACACAGGACGGGGGGGGGGGGCACAGGAGCCGGGGCCCAGACAATACAGGACGGGGGGGGGGGGGGCACAGGAGCCGGGGCCCAGACAACACAGGACGGGGGGGGGGGCACAGGAGCCGGGGCCACTCACCTTCTCGCCCTTGCGGGTGTCCCAGATGAAGACGTGCTCGCAGGCCCCCGCGGCCACATATCGCCCCTTCTCGCCCCGGAGGGTCACATAGCAGACATTGCTCTTCACACCCGCGACCACTCCGAAAAGCGCGGAGGCCGCATACCGGAGATACTGGCGGTGAGGCCCATGTCTGCGGGAGAAAGAGGGCTCTGTAACACGGGGGGAGGCACGAGGAGGAGGGGGGCTATGGAGCCACACGTGACAGATCCCGGGGGGCGCTGATATCAGGCGAGGGGGCAGATCACCGGCACCGTATATCCCCGCACACTGGAGGCCGGTACCGTATATCCCCGCACACTGGAGGCCGGTACCGTATATCCCCGCACACTGGAGGCCGGTACCGTATATCCCGCACACTGGAGGCCGGTACCGTATATCCCCGCACACTGGAGGCCGGTACCGTATATCCCCGCACACTAGAGGCCGGTACCGTATATCCCCGCACACTGGAGGCCGGTACCGTATATCCCCGCACACTGGAGGCCGGCACCGTATATCCCCGCACACTGGAGGCCGGTACCGTATATCCCCGCACACTGGAGGCCGGTACCGTATATCCCCGCAGATATTCGCACACGGAGTCTCTCACCCGCTCTCGTCTCCTGATCGCCAATGCTCCGGGTTCACACAACACGTGCTCTCTGCGCATGCTCAATGTTAGGCATAACTTGAAGCGCATGCGCAAAAACTACTTTCACGCTCTCATCGTCGTGTCCCTCACCTTAAAGCCCCGCCCATCCATGAAACGTGACCAGAGTCCCCGCCCCCAGCACACAAGACACTTCCGGTTACAGATCAGGTGATAACAGCGGCGCCATGAGAAGAAAGCGGAGGTGAGAAAAGCCCGAGATACAGCGACCCCCGAGATACAGCGACCCCCGAGATACAGCGACCCCCCGAGATACAGCGACCCCGAACACTGACCCAGAGACCCCCGAGATACAGCGACCCCCGAACACTGACCCACAGACCCCCGAGATACAGCGACCGACCCCCGAACACTGACCCAGAGACCCCCGAGATACAGCGACCCCCGAACACTGACCCAGAGACCCCCGAGTAGATACAGCGAGCGACCCCCGAACACTGACCCAGAGACCCCCGAGATACAGCGACCCCCGAACACTGACCCAGAGACCCCCGAGATACAGCGACCGACCCCCGAACACTGACCCAGAGACCCCCGAGATACAGCGACCGACCCCCGAACACTGACCCAGAGACCCCCGAGATACAGCGACCGGACCCCCGAACACTGACCCACAGACCCCCGAGATACAGCGACCCCCGAACACTGACCCACAGACCCCCGAGATACAGCCGACCCGACCCCCCCGAACACTGACCCACAGACCCCCGAGATACAGCGACCCCCCCGAACACTGACCCAGAGACCCCGAGATACAGCGACCCCCCGAACACTGACCCAGAGACCCCCGAGATACAGCGACCCCCGAACACTGACCCCCGAGATACAGCGACCCCCGAACACTGACCCAGAGACCCCCGAGATACAGCGACCCCAGAACACTGACCCAGAGACCCCCGAGATACAGCGACCCAGAACACTGACCCAGAGACCCCCGAGATACAGCGACCCCCCCCGAACACTGACCCAGAGACCCCCGAGATACAGCGACCCCGAACACTGACCCAGAGACCCCCGAGATACAGCGACCCCCCCTGAACACTGACCCAGAGACCCCCGAGATACAGCGACCCCCCCGGACACTGACCCAGAGACCCCCGAGATACAGCGACCCCCCCGAACACTGACCCAGAGACCCCCGAGATACAGCGACCCCCCCCCCCCCCCCAAACACTGACCCAGAGACCCCCGAGATACAGCGACCCCCCCCCCAACACTGACCCAGAGACCCCCGAGATACAGCGACCCCCCCCCAACACTGACCCAGAGACCCCCGAGATACAGCGACCCCCCCGAACACTGACCCAGAGACCCCCGAGATACAGCGACCCCGAACACTGACCCAGAGACCCCGAGATACAGCGACCCCCGAACACTGACCCAGAGACCCCCGAGATACAGCGAGCCCCGAACACTGACCCACAGACCCCCGAGATACAGCCCCCCCGAACACTGACCCACAGACCCCCGAGATACAGCGACCCCCGAACACTGACCCAGAGACCCCTGAGATACAGCGACCCCGAACACTGACCCACAGACCCCCGAGATACAGCGAGCCCCGAACACTGACCCAGAGACCCCCGAGATACAGCGAACACTGACCCAGAGACCCCCGAGATACAGCGACCCCCCCCCCCCGAGATACAGCGACCCCCGAACACTGACCCAGAGACCCCCGAGATACAGCGACCCCCGAGATACGCTGACCCAGAGACCCCCTGGACATACCCCCGAGATACAGAGATCCCCCTTGGCCGCTATCACTGCTCTGCACATGGTGGACACCCAGAGGTGGTGGTCATGATGTCCACCGTGTGCGGGGCGGTGTCCGTCTCCGTCCGGTGGTCTCCTCCATGTGCGGGGCGGTGACGTCTCTGTCCGGTGGTCTCCTCTGTGTGCGGGGTGGTGAAGTCTCCGTCCGGTGGTCTCCTCCATGTGCGGGGCGGTGACGTCTCTGTCCGGTGGTCTCCTCCATGTGCGGGGCGGTGACGTCTCTGTCCGGTGGTCTCCTCTGTGTGCGGGGCGGTGACGTCTCTGTCCGGTGGTCTCCTCTGTGTGCGGGGCGGTGACGTCTCCGTCCGGTGGTCTCCTCTGTGTGCGGGGTGGTGAAGTCTCCGTCCGGTGGTCTCCTCCGTGTGCGGGGCGGTGACGTCTCTGTCCGGTGGTCTCCTCCATGTGCGGGCGGTGACGTCTCTGTCCGGTGGTCTCCTCTGTGTGCGGGGCGGTGACGTCTCTGTCCGGTGGTCTCCTCTGTGTGCGGGGCGGTGACGTCTCTGTCCGGTGGTCTCCTCTGTGTGCGGGGCGGTGACGTCTCCGTCCGGTGGTCTCCTCTGTGTGCGGGGCGGTGACGTCTCCGTCCGGTGGTCTCCTCTGTGTGCGGGGTGGTGACGTCTCCGTCCGGTGGTCTCCTCTGTGTGCGGGCGGTGACGTCTCCGTCCGGTGGTCTCCTCTGTGTGCGGGGCGGTGACGTCTCCGTCCGGTGGTCTCCTCTGTGTGCGGGGCGGTGACGTCTCCGTCCGGTGGTCTCCCCCGTGTGCGGGGCGGTGACGTCTCTGTCCGTGGGTCTCCACCATGTGCGGGGCGGTGACGTCTCTGTCCGGTGGTCTCCACCATGTGCGGGGCGGTGACGTCTCTGTCCGGTGGTCTCCACCATGTGCGGGGCGGTGACGTCTCTGTCCGGTGGTCTCCTCTGTGTGCGGGGCGGTGACGTCTCTGTCCGGTGGTCTCCTCTGTGTACGGGGCGGTGACGTCTCTGTCCGTGGTCTCCTCTGTGTGCGGGGCGGTGACGTCTCTGTCCGGTGGTCTCCTCTGTGTGCGGGGCGGTGACGTCTCCGTCCGGTGGTCTCCTCTGTGTGCGGGGTGGTGACGTCTCCGTCCGGTGGTCTCCTCTGTGTGCGGGGCGGTGACGTCTCCGTCCGGTGGTCTCCCCCGTGTGCGGGGCGGTGACGTCTCTGTCCGGTGGTCTCCACCGTGTGCGGGGCGGTGACGTCTCTGTCCGTGGGTCTCCACCGTGTGCGGGGCGGTGACGTCTCTGTCCGGTGGTCTCCACCGTGTACGGGGCGGTGACGTCTCTGTCCGGTGGTCTCCTCTGTGTGCGGGGCGGGTGACGTCTCTGTCCGGTGGTCTCCTCTGTGTGTGGGGCGGTGACGTCTCTGTCCGGTGGTCTCCTCTGTGTGCGGGGCGGTGACGTCTCTTGTCCGGTGGTCTCCTCTGTGTGCGGGGCGGTGACGTCTCTGTCCGGTGGTCTCCACCGTGTGCGGGGCGGTGACGTCTCTGTCCGGTGGTCTCCACCGTGTGCGGGGCAGTGACGTCTCTGTGCGGTGGTCTCCACCGTGTGCGGGGCGGTGACGTCTCTGTCCGGTGGTCTCCTCCGTGTGCGGGGCGGTGACACAGCCACATTATTTCCTTTCCTCGGTCTCTTGATGGATGTGCGCAGGTTGTGGGCGACTTTGTAGGGAGGGAAGTGTTTGTTGTTGGCGGGGTTGTGTCCGGGGCGTGCAGACTTTCCCCCTCTCCTGTACACCCCCCGTAGTGACCCGTGCGGTGCCTCTGCAGGTGGAGCGTTCCGGCTGATGTGGGGTCTCCCTCTTCTGCCCCATGGATCCTCTGGGCGCGCGCTCGTGTTTCGTGGATGCGGAGTCGTTGCCCTGTTGGGCTGCGGTTGGGGACGTTCCTGACCCGTCCGTGTGGTCGGAGGACCCTGAGCGTCACGACGACTTCTCCTCCCCGTTCCCGTGCAGAGAGGACATCAATCAGAAGGTGATCCTGTGGTGAGTGAGCGCCCCCCGCAGGCGACTCCCTGCACTCGCGGCTTTCCATGATGATGGGGAATGATGGGACGTTAGTGGGGTGGGGGGGAGTTTGGCAGCTGCACCCACCGTATCTGATCTCTCCCCAGGACCGGGGATGTGGCGCTACTGAACTGCACCGCGGTGGTCAACACCAGCAACGAGACCCTCACCGACAAGAACCCCGTGTCCGACAGCATCTACCGCTATGCGGGGGCCGAGCTGCAGGAGGAGATGCAGAAGCTGAAAGGTGCCGCACCCCCAATAATCCCACGCGGTCTGCGATATGGTGGAGAGTGTGCTCAGCCCCCCTCCCCAGCGTCCCGCGCTCAGCCCCCCCCTCCCCGTGTCCTGCGCTCCCCCTCCCCAGTGTCCCGCGCTCAGCCCCCCACCCCCTCCCCAGTGTCCTGCGCTCAGCCCCCCACCCCCTCCCCAGTGTCCTGCGCTCAGCCCCCCACCCCCTCCCCAGTGTCCTGCGCTCAGCCCCCCACCCCCTCCCCAGTGTCCCGCGCTCAGCCCCCCACCCCCTCCCCAGTGTCCTGCGCTCAGCCCCCCACCCCCTCCCCAGTGTCCCGCGCTCAGCCCCCCACCCCCTCCCCAGTGTCCTGCGCTCAGCCCCCCCACCCCCTCCCCAGTGTCCTGCGCTCAGCCCCCCACCCCCTCCCCAGTGTCCTGCGCTCAGCCCCCCACCCCCTCCCCAGTGTCCCGCGCTCAGCCCCCCACCCCCTCCCCAGTGTCCTGCGCTCAGCTCTTGTCCCCCTCTCTCCCGCAGGCTGCAGGACGGGGGAGGCTAAGCTCACGAAGGGCTTCAGCCTGGCCGCCCGCTACATCATCCACACCGTCGGTCCCAAGTACAAGAGCAAGTACCGGACGGCGGCGGAGAGCTCCCTGTACAGCTGCTACCGCAACGTGCTCCAGCTGGCCAGGTAATGATGTCTGTGTGTGACCGCACCGCGCTCACTGCCCGATGTACGGGGGTCCGACAGTAACAGCGCAGAGACCCCTCCCCCAGTGCTCGCCCCGGGTGGTTACAGCGGGAGGAATGGAGAGGAGCAGGACCTGATGTGTCCGGTGTGGTTACCCTGTGTGTGTGTGTGTGTGTGTGTGTGTGTGTGTGTGTGTGTGTGTGTGTGTGTGTGTGTGTGTCCGGTGTGGTCACCCTGTGTGTGTACGGCCGGACCCTGCACTGGATACAGAGGAGACGGCTCCAAGACCCGGGGCCCGAAGCTGCCGACAAATCCTGCTCACATTTTTTTAACCCTTTGCTCCAGGAACTGATCAGTGGATCTTCTGATCTTGCAGCCGTCTCCTTGCTATCCATTTATCTCCCTGGGGTGTACTCATTTATGCTGAACACTGTGTATATAGGGGGTGTACTCATTTATACTGAGCACTGTAGACAGTAGCTGTCTCTTCTCCAGAGCTGCATTCACACTTGTGCTCAGCCGATGTTGGTCTCCGTCTCTTTGGTGTCCTGGTGTCTTCTCCCATTTAGTTGTGGTCTTGTGTCTCCAGCAGGGGGCGCTCTGGTCTCCTGTGGTTGTGGTCTTGTATCCTCAGCAGGGGGTGCTCTGGTCTCCTGTGGTTGTGGTCTTGTGTCTCCAGCAGGGGGTGCTCTGGTCTCCTGTGGTTGTGGTCTTGTATCTCCAGCAGGGGGCGCTCTGGTCTCCTGTGGTTGTGGTCTTGTGTCTCCAGCAGGGGGTGCTCTGGTCTCCTGTGGTTGTGGTCTTGTGTCTCCAGCAGGGGGCGCTCTGGTCTCTTGTAGTTGTGGTCTTGTATCTCCAGCAGGGGGCGCTCTGGTCTCCTGTGGTTGTGGTCTTGTGTCTCCAGCAGGGGGCGCTCTGGTCTCCTGTGGTTGTGGTCTTGTGTCTCCAGCAGGGGGCGCTCTGGTCTCCTGTGGTTGTGCTCTTGTGTCTCCAGCAGGGGGTGCTCTGGTCTCCTGTGGTTGTGCTCTTGTGTCTCCAGCAGGGGGCGCTCTGGTCTCCTGTGGTTGTGGTCTTGTATCCTCAGCAGGGGGCGCTCTGGTCTCCTGTGGTTGTGGTCTTGTATCTCCAGCAGGGGGTGCTCTGGTCTCCGGTGGTTGTGGTCTTGTATCTCCAGCAGGGGGTGCTCTGGTCTCTTGTGGTTGTGCTCTTGTATCTCCAGCAGGGGGCGCTCTGGTCTCGGTGGTTGTGCTCTTGTATCTCCAGCAGGGGGCGCTCTGGTCTCTTGTGGTTGTGGTCTTGTGTCTCCAGCAGGGGGCGCTCTGGTCTCCTGTGGTTGTGGTCTTGTGTCTCCAGCAGGGGGCGCTCTGCTCTCCTGTGGTTGTGGTCTTGTGTCTCCAGCAGGGGGTGCTCTGGTCTCCGGTGGTTGTGGTCTTGTATCCTCAGCAGGGGGCGCTCTGGTCTCCTGTGGTTGTGGTCTTGTATCTCCAGCAGGGGGTGCTCTGGTCTCCGGTGGTTGTGGTCTTGTATCTCCAGCAGGGGGCGCTCTGGTCTCTTGTGGTTGTGGTCTTGTGTCTCCAGCAGGGGGCGCTCTGGTTTCCTGTGGTTGTGGTCTTGTGTCTCCAGCAGGGGGCGCTCTGGTCTCCTGTGGTTGTGGTCTTGTGTCTCCAGGAGGGGGCGCTCTGGTCTCCTGTGGTTGTGCTCTTGTGTCTCCAGCAGGGGGCGCTCTGGTCTCCTGTGGTTGTGGTCTTGTATCTCCAGCAGGGGGCGCTCTGGTCTCCGGTGGTTGTGGTCTTGTATCTCCAGCAGGGGGCGCTCTGGTCTCCTGTGGTTGTGCTCTTGTATCTCCAGCAGGGGGTGCTCTGGTCTCCTGTGGTTGTGGTCTTGTGTCTCCAGCAGGGGGCGCTCTGGTCTCCTGTGGTTGTGGTCTTGTCTCCTCAGCAGGGGGTGCTCTGGTCTCCGGTGGTTGTGGTCTTGTGTCTCCAGCAGGGGGCGCTCTGGTCTCCTGTGGTTGTGGTCTTATGTCTCCAGCAGGGGGCGCTCTGGTCTCCGGTGGTTGTGGTCTTGTGTCTCCAGCAGGGGGGTGCTCTGGTCTCTTGTGGTTGTGGTCTTGTGTCTCCAGCAGGGGGCGCTCTGGTCTCCTGTGGTTGTGGTCTTGTATCTCCAGCAGGGGGCGCTCTGGTCTCTTGTGGTTGTGGTCTTGTATCTCCAGCAGGGGGCGCTCTGGTCTCTTGTGGTTATGGTCTTGTATCTCCAGCAGGGGGCGCTCTGGTCTCCTGTGGTTGTGGTCTTGTATCTCCAGCAGGGGGCGCTCTGGTCTCTTGTGGTTATGGTCTTGTATCTCCAGCAGGGGGTGCTCTGGTCTCCTGTGGTTGTGGTCTTGTCTCCTCAGCAGGGGGCGCTCTGGTCTCTTGTGGTTGTGGTCTTGTATCTCCAGCAGGGGGCGCTCTGGTCTCCTGTGGTTGTGTTCTTGTATCTCCAGCAGGGGGCGCTCTGGTCTCCTGTGGTTGTGGTCTTGTGTCTCCAGCAGGGGGCGCTCTGGTCTCCTGTGGTTGTGGTCTTGTGTCTCCAGCAGGGGGCGCTCTGGTTTCTTGTGATTGTGGTCTTGTGTCTCCAGCAGGGGGTGCTCTGGTCTCCTGTGGTTGTGGTCTTGTATCTCCAGCAGGGGGCGCTCTGGTCTCCTGTGGTTGTGCTCTTGTATCCTCAGCAGGGGGCGCTCTGGTCTCCTGTGGTTGTGGTCTTGTGTCTCCAGCAGGGGGTGCTCTGGTCTCCTGTGGTTGTGGTCTTGTGTCTCCAGCAGGGGGTGCTCTGGTCTCCTGTGGTTGTGGTCTTGTATCTCCAGCAGGGGGTGCTCTGGTCTCCTGTGGTTGTGGTCTTGTGTCTCCAGCAGGGGGCGCTCTGGTCTCCCCTTTAGTTGTGCTCTTGTATCTCCAGCAGGGGGCGCTCTGGTCTCCTGTGGTTGTGGTCTTGTGTCTCCAGCAGGGGGCGCTCTGGTCTCCTGTGGTTGTGGTCTTGTGTCTCCAGCAGGGGGCGCTCTGGTCTCTTGTAGTTGTGGTCTTGTGTCTCCAGCAGGGGGCGCTCTGGTCTCCTGTGGTTGTGGTCTTGTATCTCCAGCAGGGGGCGCTCTGGTCTCCTGTGGTTGTGGTCTTGTATCCTCAGCAGGGGGTGCTCTGGTCTCCTGTTGTTGTGGTCTTGTATCTCCAGCAGGGGGTGCTCTGGTCTCCTGTGGTTGTGCTCTTGTATCTCCAGCAGGGGGTGCTCTGGTCTCTTGTAGTTGTGGTCTTGTGTCTCCAGCAGGGGGCGCTCTGGTCTCCTGTGGTTGTGGTCTTGTATCTCCAGCAGGGGGCGCTCTGGTCTCCTGTGGTTGTGGTCTTGTATCCTCAGCAGGGGGTGCTCTGGTCTCCGGTGGTTGTGGTCTTGTATCTCCAGCAGGGGGCGCTCTGGTCTCCTGTGGTTGTGGTCTTGTATCCTCAGCAGGGGGTGCTCTGGTCTCCGGTGGTTGTGGTCTTGTATCTCCAGCAGGGGGCGCTCTGGTCTCCTGTTGTTGTGGTCTTGTATCTCCAGCAGGGGGCGCTCTGGTCTCCTGTTGTTGTGGTCTTGTATCTCCAGCAGGGGGCGCTCTGGTCTCCGGTGGTTGTGGTCTTGTATCTCCAGCAGGGGGTGCTCTGGTCTCCTGTCGTTGTGGTCTTGTATCCTCAGCAGGGGGTGCTCTGGTCTCTTGTGGTTGTGCTCTTGTGTCTCCAGCAGGGGGTGCTCTGGTCTCCTGTGCTTGTGGTCTTGTATCCTCCAGCAGGGGGTGCTCTGGTCTCCTGTCGTTGTGGTCTTGTATCCTCAGCAGGGGGTGCTCTGGTCTCCTGTGGTTGTGGTCTTGTATCTCCAGCAGGGGGCGCTCTGGTCTCTTGTGGTTGTGGTCTTGTGTCTCCAGCAGGGGGCGCTCTGGTCTCCTGTGGTTGTGGTCTTGTATCTCCAGCAGGGGGTGCTCTGGTCTCCTGTGGTTGTGGTCTTGTGTCTCCAGCAGGGGGTGCTCTGGTCTCCTGTGGTTGTGCTCTTGTATCTCCAGCAGGGGGCGCTCTGGTCTCCTGTGGTTGTGGTCTTGTGTCTCCAGCAGGGTGTGCTCTGGTCTCCTGTGGTTGTGGTCTTGTGTCTCCAGCAGGGGGTGCTCTGGTCTCCTGTGGTTGTGCTCTTGTATCTCCAGCAGGGGGCGCTCTGGTCTCCTGTGGTTGTGGTCTTGTATCCTCAGCAGGGGGTGCTCTGGTCTCCTGTGGTTGTGCTCTTGTATCCTCAGCAGGGGGTGCTCTGGTCTCCTGTGGTTGTGGTCTTGTGTCTCCAGCAGGGGGCGCTCTGGTCTCCTGTGGTTGTGGTCTTGTATCCTCAGCAGGGGGTGCTCTGGTCTCCTGTGGTTGTGCTCTTGTATCCTCAGCAGGGGGTGCTCTGGTCTCCTGTGGTTGTGGTCTTGTGTCTCCAGCAGGGGGGGCTCTGGTCTCCTGTGGTTGTGGTCTTGTATCTCCAGCAGGGGGTGCTCTGGTCTCCTGTGGTTGTGGTCTTGTGTCTCCAGCAGGGGGCGCTCTGGTCTCTTGTGGTTGTGGTCTTGTATCTCCAGCAGGGGGCGCTCTGGTCTCCTGTGGTTGTGGTCTTGTCTCCAGCAGGGGGTGCTCTGGTCTCCTGTGATTGTGGTCTTGTGTCTCCAGCAGGGGGCGCTCTGGTCTCCTGTGGTTGTGGTCTTGTGTCTCCAGCAGGGGGCGCTCTGGTCTCCTGTGGTTGTGGTCTTGTGTCTCCAGCAGGGGGCGCTCTGGTTTCTTGTGATTGTGGTCTTGTATCTCCAGCAGGGGGCGCTCTGGTCTCCTGTGGTTGTGGTCTTGTATCCTCAGCAGGGGGCGCTCTGGTCTCCTGTGGTTGTGGTCTTGTATCTCCAGCAGGGGGCGCTCTGGTTTCTTGTGGTTGTGGTTTTGTGTCTCCAGCAGGGGGTGCTCTGGTCTCCTGTGATTGTGGTCTTGTGTCTCCAGCAGGGGGTACTCTGGTCTCCTGTGGTTGTGCTCTTGTATCCTCAGCAGGGGGCGCTCTGGTCTCCTGTGGTTGTGGTCTTGTATCTCCAGCAGGGGGTGCTCTGGTCTCCTGTGATTGTGGTCTTGTGTCTCCAGCAGGGGGCGCTCTGGTCTCCTGTGGTTGTGGTCTTGTATCTCCAGCAGGGGGTGCTCTGGTCTCCTGTGGTTGTGGTCTTGTGTCTCCAGCAGGGGGCGCTCTGGTCTCCTGTGGTTGTGCTCTTGTATCCTCAGCAGGGGGTGCTCTGGTCTCCTGTGGTTGTGCTCTTGTATCCTCAGCAGGGGGCGCTCTGGTCTCCTGTGGTTGTGCTCTTGTATCCTCAGCAGGGGGCGCTCTGGTCTCCTGTGGTTGTGGTCTTGTATCTCCAGCAGGGGGCGCTCTGGTCTCTTGTGGTTGTGGTCTTGTGTCTCCAGCAGGGGGCGCTCTGGTCTCCTGTGGTTGTGCTCTTGTATCTCCAGCAGGGGGCGCTCTGGTCTCTTGTGGTTGTGGTCTTGTGTCTCCAGCAGGGGGCGCTCTGGTCTCCTGTGGTTGTGGTCTTGTGTCTCCAGCAGGGGGCGCTCTGGTCTCTTGTGGTTGTGGTCTTGTGTCTCCAGCAGGGGGCGCTCTGGTCTTCTGTGATTGTGGTCTTGTGTCTCCAGCAGGGGGCGCTCTGGTCTCCTGTGGTTGTGGTCTTGTGTCTCCAGCAGGGGGTGCTCTGGTCTCTTGTGGTTGTGCTCTTGTATCCTCAGCAGGGGGCGCTCTGGTCTCCTGTGGTTGTGCTCTTGTATCTCCAGCAGGGGGCGCTCTGGTCTCCTGTGGTTGTGGTCTTGTGTCTCCAGCAGGGGGCGCTCTGGTCTCCTGTGGTTGTGCTCTTGTATCTCCAGCAGGGGGCGCTCTGGTCTCCTGTGGTTGTGCTCTTGTGTCTCCAGCAGGGGGCGCTCTGGTCTCCGGTGGTTGTGGTCTTGTATCCTCAGCAGGGGGTGCTCTGGTTTCCTGTAGTTGTGGTCTTGTATCCTCAGCAGGGGGTGCTCTGGTCTCCGGTGGTTGTGGTCTTGTATCCTCAGCAGGGGGTGCTCTGGTCTCCTGTGATTGTGGTCTTGTATCCTCAGCAGGGGGTGCTCTGGTCTCTTGTGGTTGTGGTCTTGTATCTCCAGCAGGGGGCGCTCTGGTCTCCTGTGGTTGTGCTCTTGTATCCTCAGCAGGGGGCGCTCTGGTCTCTTGTGGTTGTGGTCTTGTATCTCCAGCAGGGGGCGCTCTGGTCTCCGATGGTTGTGTTCTTGTATCTCCAGCAGGGGGCGCTGTGGTCTCCTGTGGTTGTGCTCTTGTATCCTCAGCAGGGGTCGCTCTGGTCTCCTGTGGTTGTGCTCTTGTATCTCCAGCAGGGGGCGCTCTGGTCTCTTGTGGTTGTGGTCTTGTGTCTCCAGCAGGGGGCGCTCTGGTCTCTTGTGGTTGTGGTCTTGTATCTCCAGCAGGGGGCGCTCTGGTCTCTTGTGGTTGTGCTCTTGTATCTCCAGCAGGGGGTGCTCTGGTCTCCTGTGGTTGTGCTCTTGTATCCTCAGCAGGGGGCGCTCTGGTCTCTTGTGGTTGTGCTCTTGTGTCTCCAGCAGGGGGTGCTCTGGTCTCCTGTGGTTGTGCTCTTGTGTCTCCAGCAGGGGGCGCTCTGGTCTCCTGTGGTTGTGGTCTTGTATCTCCAGCAGGGGGTGCTCTGGTCTCTTGTGGTTGTGGTCTTGTATCCTCAGCAGGGGGCGCTCTGGTCTCTTGTGGTTGTGGTCTTGTATCTCCAGCAGGGGGCGCTCTGGTCTCTTGTGGTTGTGGTCTTGTGTCTCCAGCAGGGGGTGCTCTGGTCTCCTGTGGTTGTGCTCTTGTATCCTCAGCAGGGGGCGCTCTGGTCTCCTGTGGTTGTGCTCTTGTATCTCCAGCAGGGGGTGCTCTGGTCTCCTGTGGTTGTGGTCTTGTGTCTCCAGCAGGGGGTGCTCTGGTCTCCTGTGGTTGTGCTCTTGTATCTCCAGCAGGGGGTGCTCTGGTCTCCTGTGGTTGTGGTCTTGTATCTCCAGCAGGGGGTGCTCTGGTCTCTTGTGGTTGTGGTCTTGTATCTCCAGCAGGGGGTGCTCTGGTCTCCGGTGGTTGTGTTCTTGTATCTCCAGCAGGGGGCGCTCTGGTCTCTTGTGGTTGTGGTCTTGTATCTCCAGCAGGGGGCGCTCTGGTCTCTTGTGGTTGTGCTCTTGTATCTCCAGCAGGGGGTGCTCTGGTCTCCTGTGGTTGTGCTCTTGTATCCTCAGCAGGGGGCGCTCTGGTCTCTTGTGGTTGTGCTCTTGTGTCTCCAGCAGGGGGCGCTCTGGTCTCTTGTGGTTGTGCTCTTGTGTCTCCAGCAGGGGGCGCTCTGGTCTCCTGTGGTTGTGGTCTTGTATCTCCAGCAGGGGGCGCTCTGGTCTCCTGTGGTTGTGGTCTTGTATCCTCAGCAGGGGGCGCTCTGGTCTCTTGTGGTTGTGGTCTTGTGTCTCCAGCAGGGGGCGCTCTGGTCTCCTGTGGTTGTGCTCTTGTATCCTCAGCAGGGGGCGCTCTGGTCTCTTGTGGTTGTGCTCTTGTGTCTCCAGCAGGGGGCGCTCTGGTCTCTTGTGGTTGTGCTCTTGTGTCTCCAGCAGGGGGCGCTCTGGTCTCCTGTGGTTGTGGTCTTGTATCTCCAGCAGGGGTCGCTCTGGTCTCCTGTGGTTGTGGTCTTGTATCCTCAGCAGGGGGCGCTCTGGTCTCCTGTGGTTGTGGTCTTGTGTCTCCAGCAGGGGGTGCTCTGGTCTCCTGTGGTTGTGCTCTTCTATCCTCAGCAGGGGGCGCTCTGGTCTCCTGTGGTTGTGGTCTTGTATCTCCAGCAGGGGGCGCTCTGGTCTCCTGTGGTTGTGGTCTTGTATCCTCAGCAGGGGGCGCTCTGGTCTCTTGTGGTTGTGCTCTTGTATCCTCAGCAGGGGGTGCTCTGCTCTCCTGTGGTTGTGGTCTTGTGTCTCCAGCAGGGGGTGCTCTGGTCTCCGGTGGTTGTGGTCTTGTATCCTCAGCAGGGGGTGCTCTGGTCTCCGGTGGTTGTGGTCTTGTATCTCCAGCAGCGGGTGCTCTGGTCTCCGGTGGTTGTGGTCTTGTATCTCCAGCAGGGGGCGCTCTGGTCTCTTGTGGTTGTGGTCTTGTATCCTCAGCAGGGGGCGCTCTGGTCTCCTGTGGTTGTGGTCTTGTATCCTCCAGCAGGGGGTGCTCTGGTCTCCTGTGGTTGTGCTCTTGTATCCTCAGCAGGGGGTGCTCTGCTCTCCTGTGGTTGTGGTCTTGTATCTCCAGCAGGGGGCGCTCTGGTCTCCTGTGGTTGTGGTCTTGTGTCTCCAGCAGGGGGTGCTCTGGTCTCCTGTGGTTGTGGTCTTGTGTCTCCAGCAGGGGGCGCTCTGGTCTCCTGTGGTTGTGGTCTTGTGTCTCCAGCAGGGGGCGCTCTGGTCTCTTGTGGTTGTGCTCTTGTATCCTCAGCAGGGGGCGCTCTGGTCTCCTGTGGTTGTGCTCTTGTCTCTCTAGCAGGGGGTGCTCTGGTCTCTTGTGGTTGTGGTCTTGTATCTCCAGCAGGGGGTGCTCTGGTCTCCTGTGGTTGTGCTCTTGAATCCTCAGCAGGGGGTGCTCTGGTCTCCTGTGGTTGTGGTCTTGTATCCTCAGCAGGGGGTGCTCTGGTCTCCTGTGGTTGTGGTCTTGTATCCTCAGCAGGGGGTGCTCTGGTCTCTTGTGGTTGTGGTCTTCTATCCTCAGCAGGGGGCGCTCTGGTCTCCTGTGGTTGTGGTCTTGTATCCTCAGCAGGGGGTGCTCTGGTTTCCTGTAGTTGTGGTCTTGTATCCTCAGCAGGGGGTGCTCTGGTCTCCGGTGGTTGTGGTCTTGTATCCTCAGCAGGGGGTGCTCTGGTCTCCTGTGATTGTGGTCTTGTATCCTCAGCAGGGGGTGCTCTGGTCTCTTGTGGTTGTGGTCTTGTATCTCCAGCAGGGGGCGCTCTGGTCTCCTGTGGTTGTGCTCTTGTATCCTCAGCAGGGGGCGCTCTGGTCTCCTGTGGTTGTGGTCTTGTGTCTCCAGCAGGGGGCGCTCTGGTCTCTTGTGGTTGTGGTCTTGTGTCTCCAGCAGGGGGTGCTCTGGTCTCCTGTGGTTGTGGTCTTGTATCCTCAGCAGGGGGCGCTCTGGTCTCTTGTGGTTGTGGTCTTGTATCCTCAGCAGGGGGCGCTCTGGTCTCCTGTGATTGTGGTCTTGTATCCTCAGCAGGGGGCGCTCTGGTCTCCTGTGGTTGTGGTCTTGTATCTCCAGCAGGGGGCGCTCTGGTCTCCTGTGGTTGTGCTCTTGTGTCTCCAGCAGGGGGTGCTCTGGTCTCCTGTGGTTGTGGTCTTGTATCTCCAGCAGGGGGCGCTCTGGTCTCCTGTGGTTGTGGTCTTGTGTCTCCAGCAGGGGGCGCTCTGGTCTCCGGTGGTTGTGGTCTTGTATCTCCAGCAGGGGGCGCTCTGGTCTCTTGTGGTTGTGGTCTTGTATCTCCAGCAGGGGGCGCTCTGGTCTCCGATGGTTGTGTTCTTGTATCTCCAGCAGGGGGCGCTGTGGTCTCCTGTGGTTGTGCTCTTGTATCCTCAGCAGGGGTCGCTCTGGTCTCCTGTGGTTGTGCTCTTGTATCTCCAGCAGGGGGCGCTCTGGTCTCTTGTGGTTGTGGTCTTGTGTCTCCAGCAGGGGGCGCTCTGGTCTCTTGTGGTTGTGGTCTTGTATCTCCAGCAGGGGGCGCTCTGGTCTCTTGTGGTTGTGCTCTTGTATCTCCAGCAGGGGGTGCTCTGGTCTCCTGTGGTTGTGCTCTTGTATCCTCAGCAGGGGGCGCTCTGGTCTCTTGTGGTTGTGCTCTTGTGTCTCCAGCAGGGGGTGCTCTGGTCTCCTGTGGTTGTGCTCTTGTGTCTCCAGCAGGGGGCGCTCTGGTCTCCTGTGGTTGTGGTCTTGTATCTCCAGCAGGGGGTGCTCTGGTCTCTTGTGGTTGTGGTCTTGTATCCTCAGCAGGGGGCGCTCTGGTCTCTTGTGGTTGTGGTCTTGTATCTCCAGCAGGGGGCGCTCTGGTCTCTTGTGGTTGTGGTCTTGTGTCTCCAGCAGGGGGTGCTCTGGTCTCCTGTGGTTGTGCTCTTGTATCCTCAGCAGGGGGCGCTCTGGTCTCCTGTGGTTGTGCTCTTGTATCTCCAGCAGGGGGTGCTCTGGTCTCCTGTGGTTGTGGTCTTGTGTCTCCAGCAGGGGGTGCTCTGGTCTCCTGTGGTTGTGCTCTTGTATCTCCAGCAGGGGGTGCTCTGGTCTCCTGTGGTTGTGGTCTTGTATCTCCAGCAGGGGGTGCTCTGGTCTCTTGTGGTTGTGGTCTTGTATCTCCAGCAGGGGGTGCTCTGGTCTCTTGTGGTTGTGGTCTTGTATCTCCAGCAGGGGGCGCTCTGGTCTCTTGTGGTTGTGCTCTTGTATCTCCAGCAGGGGGTGCTCTGGTCTCCTGTGGTTGTGCTCTTGTATCCTCAGCAGGGGGCGCTCTGGTCTCTTGTGGTTGTGCTCTTGTGTCTCCAGCAGGGGGCGCTCTGGTCTCTTGTGGTTGTGCTCTTGTGTCTCCAGCAGGGGGCGCTCTGGTCTCCTGTGGTTGTGGTCTTGTATCTCCAGCAGGGGGCGCTCTGGTCTCCTGTGGTTGTGGTCTTGTATCCTCAGCAGGGGGCGCTCTGGTCTCTTGTGGTTGTGGTCTTGTGTCTCCAGCAGGGGGCGCTCTGGTCTCCTGTGGTTGTGCTCTTGTATCCTCAGCAGGGGGCGCTCTGGTCTCTTGTGGTTGTGCTCTTGTGTCTCCAGCAGGGGGCGCTCTGGTCTCTTGTGGTTGTGCTCTTGTGTCTCCAGCAGGGGGCGCTCTGGTCTCCTGTGGTTGTGGTCTTGTATCTCCAGCAGGGGTCGCTCTGGTCTCCTGTGGTTGTGGTCTTGTATCCTCAGCAGGGGGCGCTCTGGTCTCCTGTGGTTGTGGTCTTGTGTCTCCAGCAGGGGGTGCTCTGGTCTCCTGTGGTTGTGCTCTTCTATCCTCAGCAGGGGGCGCTCTGGTCTCCTGTGGTTGTGGTCTTGTATCTCCAGCAGGGGGCGCTCTGGTCTCCTGTGGTTGTGGTCTTGTATCCTCAGCAGGGGGCGCTCTGGTCTCTTGTGGTTGTGCTCTTGTATCCTCAGCAGGGGGTGCTCTGCTCTCCTGTGGTTGTGGTCTTGTGTCTCCAGCAGGGGGTGCTCTGGTCTCCGGTGGTTGTGGTCTTGTATCCTCAGCAGGGGGTGCTCTGGTCTCCGGTGGTTGTGGTCTTGTATCTCCAGCAGCGGGTGCTCTGGTCTCCGGTGGTTGTGGTCTTGTATCTCCAGCAGGGGGCGCTCTGGTCTCTTGTGGTTGTGGTCTTGTATCCTCAGCAGGGGGCGCTCTGGTCTCCTGTGGTTGTGGTCTTGTATCCTCCAGCAGGGGGTGCTCTGGTCTCCTGTGGTTGTGCTCTTGTATCCTCAGCAGGGGGTGCTCTGCTCTCCTGTGGTTGTGGTCTTGTATCTCCAGCAGGGGGCGCTCTGGTCTCCTGTGGTTGTGGTCTTGTGTCTCCAGCAGGGGGTGCTCTGGTCTCCTGTGGTTGTGGTCTTGTGTCTCCAGCAGGGGGCGCTCTGGTCTCCTGTGGTTGTGGTCTTGTGTCTCCAGCAGGGGGCGCTCTGGTCTCTTGTGGTTGTGCTCTTGTATCCTCAGCAGGGGGCGCTCTGGTCTCCTGTGGTTGTGCTCTTGTCTCTCTAGCAGGGGGTGCTCTGGTCTCTTGTGGTTGTGGTCTTGTATCTCCAGCAGGGGGTGCTCTGGTCTCCTGTGGTTGTGCTCTTGAATCCTCAGCAGGGGGTGCTCTGGTCTCCTGTGGTTGTGGTCTTGTATCCTCAGCAGGGGGTGCTCTGGTCTCCTGTGGTTGTGGTCTTGTATCCTCAGCAGGGGGTGCTCTGGTCTCTTGTGGTTGTGGTCTTCTATCCTCAGCAGGGGGCGCTCTGGTCTCCTGTGGTTGTGGTCTTGTGTCTCCAGCAGGGGGCGCTCTGGTCTCTTGTGGTTGTGCTCTTGTGTCTCCAGCAGGGGGCGCTCTGGTCTCCTGTGGTTGTGCTCTTGTATCTCCAGCAGGGGGCGCTCTGGTCTCCTGTGGTTGTGCTCTTGTATCTCCAGCAGGGGGCGCTCTGGTCTCCTGTGGTTGTGCTCTTGTATCTCCAGCAGGGGGCGCTCTGGTCTCCTGTGGTTGTGGTCTTGTATCCTCAGCAGGGGGCGCTCTGGTCTCCTGTGGTTGTGGTCTTGTCTCTCTAGCAGGGGGCGCTCTGGTCTCTTGTGGTTGTGGTCTTGTATCTCCAGCAGGGGGTGCTCTGGTCTCCTGTGGTTGTGCTCTTGTATCCTCAGCAGGGGGTGCTCTGGTCTCCTTTGGTTGTGGTCTTGTATCCTCAGCAGGGGGTGCTCTGGTCTCCTGTGGTTGTGGTCTTGTATCCTCAGCAGGGGGCGCTCTGGTCTCCTGTGGTTGTGGTCTTGTATCTCCAGCAGGGGGGTGCTCTGGTCTCCTGTGGTTGTGGTCTTGTATCTCCAGCAGGGGGCGCTCTGGTCTCCTGTGGTTGTGGTCTTGTATCTCCAGCAGGGGATGCACTGGTCTCCTGTGGTTGTGGTCTTGTGTCTCCAGCAGGGGGTGCTCTGGTCTCCTGTGGTTGTGGTCTTGTGTCTCCAGCAGGGGGCGCTCTGGTCTCTTGTGGTTGTGGTCTTGTCTCCAGCAGGGGGTGCTCTGGTCTCCTGTGGTTGTGCTCTTGTATCTCCAGCAGGGGTCGCTCTGGTCTCCTGTGGTTGTGGTTTTGTGTCTCCAGCAGGGGGTGCTCTGGTTTCTTGTGGTTGTGGTCTTGTATCCTCAGCAGGGGGCGCTCTGGTCTCCGGTGGTTGTGGTCTTGTGTCTCCAGCAGGGGGCGCTCTGGTCTCCTGTGGTTGTGGTCTTGTATCCTCAGCAGGGGGTGCTCTGGTTTCCTGTGGTTGTGCTCTTGTATCCTCAGCAGGGGGCGCTCTGGTCTCTTGTGGTTGTTGTCTTGTGTCTCCAGCAGGGGGCGCTCTGGTCTCCGGTGGTTGTGGTCTTGTATCTCCAGCAGGGGGTGCTCTGGTCTCTTGTGGTTGTGGTCTTGTGTCTCCAGCAGGGGGCGCTCTGGTCTCCTGTGGTTGTGCTCTTGTATCCTCAGCAGGGGGTGCTCTGGTTTCCTGTGGTTGTGGTCTTGTATCCTCAGCAGGGGGCGCTCTGCTCTCCTGTGGTTGTGGTCTTGTGTCTCCAGCAGGGGGCGCTCTGGTCTCCTGTAGTTGTGGTCTTGTGTCTCCAGCAGGGGGTGCTCTGGTCTCCTGTGGTTGTGCTCTTGTATCTCCAGCAGGGGGCGCTCTGGTCTCCTGTGGTTGTGGTCTTGTATCCTCAGCAGGGGTCGCTCTGGTCTCCGGTGGTTGTGGTCTTGTGTCTCCAGCAGGGGGCGCTCTGGTCTCCGGTGGTTGTGGTCTTGTGTCTCCAGCAGGGGGCGCTCTGGTCTCCTGTGGTTGTGCTCTTGTATCTCCAGCAGGGGGCGCTCTGATTTCCTGTGGTTGTGCTCTTGTATCTCCAGCAGGGGGCGCTCTGGTCTCTTGTGGTTGTGGTCTTGTATCCTCAGCAGGGGGCGCTCTGCTCTCCTGTGGTTGTGGTCTTGTATCCTCAGCAGGGGGCGCTCTGGTCTGTGGTTGTGGTCTTGTGTCTCCAGCAGGGGGCGCTCTGGTCTCCGGTGGTTGTGCTCTTGTATCCTCAGCAGGGGGCGCTCTGGTCTCCTGTGGTTGTGCTCTTGTATCCTCAGCAGGGGGCGCTCTGGTCTCCGGTGGTTGTGGTCTTGTATCTCCAGCAGGGGGCGCTCTGGTCTCCTGTGGTTGTGCTCTTGTATCCTCAGCAGGGGGCGCTCTGGTCTCCTGTGGTTGTGCTCTTGTATCTCCAGCAGGGGGTGCTCTGGTCTCCTGTGGTTGTGGTCTTGTATCTCCAGCAGGGGGTGCTCTGGTTTCCTGTGGTTGTGGTCTTGTATCCTCAGCAGGGGGCGCTCTGCTCTCCTGTGGTTGTGGTCTTGTGTCTCCAGCAGGGGGCGCTCTGGTCTCTTGTGATTGTGGTCTTGTATCTCCAGCAGGGGGTGCTCTGGTCTCCTGTGGTTGTGGTCTTGTATCTCCAGCAGGGGGCGCTCTGGTCTCCTGTGGATGTGGTCTTGTGTCTCCAGCAGGGGGCGCTCTGGTCTCCTGTGGTTGTGGTCTTGTATCTCCAGCAGGGGGTGCTCTGGTCTCCTGTGGTTGTGCTCTTGTATCTCCAGCAGGGGTCGCTCTGGTCTCCGGTGGTTGTGGTCTTGTATCTCCAGCAGGGGGCGCTCTGGTCTCCTGTGGTTGTGGTCTTGTATCTCCAGCAGGGGGCGCTCTGGTCTCCTGTGGTTGTGCTCTTGTATCCTCAGCAGGGGGTGCTCTGGTCTCCTGTGGTTGTGGTCTTGTATCTCCAGCAGGGGGTGCTCTGGTCTCCGGTGGTTGTGCTCTTGTATCCTCAGCAGGGGGTGCTCTGGTCTCCGGTGGTTGTGCTCTTGTATCCTCAGCAGGGGGTGCTCTGGTCTCCGGTGGTTGTGCTCTTGTATCCTCAGCAGGGGGCGCTCTGGTCTCCTGTGGTTGTGCTCTTGTATCCTCAGCAGGGGGCGCTCTGGTCTCCTGTGGTTGTGCTCTTGTATCCTCAGCAGGGGGCGCTCTGGTCTCCTGTGGTTGTGCTCTTGTATCCTCAGCAGGGGGCGCTCTGGTCTCCTGTGGTTATGCTCTTGTATCCTCAGCAGAGGGCGCTCTGGTCTCCTGTGGTTGTGCTCTTGTATCCTCAGCAGGGGGTGCTCTGGTCTCCTGTGGTTGTGCTCTTGTATCCTCAGCAGGGGGCGCTCTGGTCTCACCCTTGTGTCTCTCTGCAGGGAGCAGGCGGTGTCCTCGGTGGGGCTGGCTGTGATCAGTACGCAGAAGAGGGGCTACCCGCTGGAAGACGCCACACACATCGCCTTACGTGAGTGCTGCAGAGCGTCCTCCTCCGTCCTCGTCCTCTGTGGTAGGTGTCACTGAGCGTCCTCTGTCTTCTCCCTCAGGCACGGTGCGCCGCTTCCTGGAGTCTCATGGGTCAGCGCTGGATAAAGTGGTGTTTGCTGTAACGGAGCAGGAGGAGGTACGAGATCTGCCCCCCACTGACGAGCGCTGACTCCTGTGCCATAGAGCTGTGCAAAAGTCATAGGCAGGTGTGAAAACTAATGCAGACATAGAAGAGCAAGAGTATCATCAGTGACCAAATACAGAGCAACTGCCGAAAACAGACATTTACAATCTTCTCAGTATTCAGTGACGGCCAGTCTCCTCCGTCCTCAGTATTCAGTGACGGCCCGTCTCCTCCGTCCTCAGTATTCAGTGACCGCCCGTCTCCTCCATCCTCAGTATTCAGTGACGGCCCGTCTCCTCCGTCCTCAGTATTCAGTGACGGCCCGTCTCCTCCGTCCTCAGTATTCAGTGACGGCCCGTCTCCTCCGTCCTCAGTATTCAGTGACGGCCCGTCTCCTCCGTCCTCAGTATTCAGTGACCGCCCGTCTCCTCCGTCCTCAGTATTCAGTGACCGCCCGTCTCCTCCGTCCTCAGTATTCAGTGACCGCCCGTCTCCTCCGTCCTCAGTATTCAGTGACCGCCCGTCTCCTCCGTCCTCAGTATTCAGTGACCGCCCGTCTCCTCCGTCCTCAGTATTCAGTGACCGCCCGTCTCCTCCGTCCTCAGTATTCAGTGACCGCCCGTCTCCTCTGTCCTCAGTATTCAGTGACCGCCCGTCTCCTCCGTCCTCAGTATTCAATGACCGCCCATTTCCTCTGTCCTCAGTATTCAGTGATCGCCCGTCTCCTCCGTCCTCAGTATTCAGTGATTGCCCGTCTCCTCCGTCCTCAGTATTGTGACCGCCCGTCTCCTCCGTCCTCAGTATTCAGTGACCGCCCGTCTCCTGCGTCCTCAGTATTCAGTGACCGCCCGTCTCCGCCGTCCTCAGTATTCAGTGACCGCCCGTCTCCGCCGTCCTCAGTATTCAGTGACTGCCCGTC
Organism: Anomaloglossus baeobatrachus; assembly: GCF_048569485.1. Classification (NCBI taxonomy): domain Eukaryota; kingdom Metazoa; phylum Chordata; class Amphibia; order Anura; family Aromobatidae; genus Anomaloglossus; species Anomaloglossus baeobatrachus. Next base: position 6,698,663 of record NC_134354.1, on the reverse strand, counting down.
TCCTCCGTCCTCAGTATTCAGTGACCGCCCGTCTCCTCCGTCCTCAGTATTCAGTGACCGCCTGTCTCCTCCGTCCTCAGTATTCAGTGACCGCCCGTCTCCAGTATTCAGTGACCGCCCGTCTCCTCCGTCCTCAGTATTCAGTGACCGCCCCCCCCCCCCCCCCCCCGTCTCCTCCGTCCTCAGTTTTCAGTGATCGCCCGTCTCCTCCGTCCTCAGTATTCAGTGACCGCCCGTCTCCTCCGTCCTCAGTATTGTGACCGCCCGTCTCCTCCGTCCTCAGTATTGTGACCGCCCGTCTCCTCCGTCCTCAGTATTCAGTGACCGCCCGTCTCCTCCGTCCTCAGTATTGTGACCGCCCGTCTCCTCCGTCCTCAGTATTGTGACCGCCCGTCTCCTCCGTCCTCAGTATTGTGACCGCCCGTCTCCTCCGTCCTCAGTATTGTGACCGCCTGTCTCCTCCGTCCTCAGTATTGTGACCGCCCGTCTCCTCCGTCCTCAGTATTCAGTGACCGCCCGTCTCCTCCGTCCTCAGTATTCAGTGACCGCCCGTCTCCTCCGTCCTCAGTATTCAGTGATCGCCCCCCCCCCCCCCGTCTCCTCCGTCCTCAGTATTTAGTGATCGCCCGTCTCCTCCGTCCTCAGTATTTAGTGATCGCCCGTCTCCTCCGTCCTCAGTATTCAGTGACCGCCCGTCTCCTCCGTCCTCAGTATTCAGTGACCGCCCGTCTCCTCCGTCCTCAGTATTCAGTGATCGCCCGTCTCCTCCGTCCTCAGTATTCAGTGATCGCCCGTCTCCTCCGTCCTCAGTATTCAGTGATCGCCCGTCTCCTCCGTCCTCAGTATTCAGTGACCGCCCGTCTCCTCCGTCCTCAGTATTCAGTGATCGCCCGTCTCCTCCGTCCTCAGTATTCAGTGATCGCCCGTCTCCTCCGTCCTCAGTATTCAGTGATCGCCCGTCTCCTCCGTCCTCAGTATTCAGTGATCGCCCGTCTCCTCCGTCCTCAGTATTCAGTGATCGCCCGTCTCCTCCGTCCTCAGTATTCAGTGATCGCCCGTCTCCTCCGTCCTCAGTATTCAGTGATCGCCCGTCTCCTCCGTCCTCAGTATTCAGTGATCGCCCGTCTCCTCCGTCCTCAGTATTCAGTGATCGCCCGTCTCCTCCGTCCTCAGTATTCAGTGATCGCCCGTCTCCTCCGTCCTCAGTATTCAGTGATCGCCCGTCTCCTCCGTCCTCAGTATTCAGTGATCGCCCCCCCCCCCCATCTCCTCCATCCTCAGTATTCAGTGATCGCCAGTCTCCTCCGTCCTCAGTATTCAGTGACTGCCCGTCTCCTCCGTCCTCAGTATTCAGTGACTGCCCGTCTCCTCCGTCCTCAGTATTCAGTGACTGCCCGTCTCCTCCGTCCTCAGTATTCAGTGACTGCCCGTATCCTCCGTCCTCAGTATTTAGTGACTGCCCGTATCCTCCGTCCTCAGTATTCAGTGACCGCCCGTGTCACAAACCACCGGGGGGTCACTCAGAAATCCCCCGCGCTGGCTACCAGTACGTCACAATCGGGGGGTAACAAGTGGGGGTCACCCCTCCTTTATACCTCCCGACCGACAGAGCACGTGATGCGCTCTCTAGCGCCCCTCTTATAGTCAGGCTAATTATGGAATTGCCCGACAATAAGCAAGGAGGCCGCTATACTACTTATGCCGATTATTGAAGGGTCCCCGGTGAGAGTAGGGTATATATTCCCCCGACCTCCGCGGGCGGAATATATAAAATCTCCCCGAATCTCACTGGCCTCCCCACAATAATCCTTGGCACAAACTCGCTGCCACCAACCGCTTCACGGTAACTATTAGCCGAACACACAGACGTGGGATTCAAGATCGAGATAACAGAACAGCCCAAGATTAATTATATAATTTAATCAGCCTAAAGCACACTAGAAACTACAATATATACAATAGGGAATCTACAGAATATACATAGGTCAGAGTACAGTTACAGATAAAGCATGGTTTACAACAGGTATGCAATTCAATCAGTTACCTTGTGCGTCTGGCCACAGGGGGGCGCTGTAGACCAGGTTTCTAGGAACTCCCGCAGATGTTTCCTGCACGTGACCCCCAGCGAAAGAACCCTGGAAAATGGCCGAAGTAGGGTTATCAACCTGGACAAATCCAGGTCCCCTCCTACCTTCGTGACCTCAGAGGGAGCACTGCTCCACCCCTGGCTGGAGTTATGGACAAAATCCACAACATGGAATATGGCCATAACTTTGCCTGGGAGCGTCGTAGGCGGACGCCAATGCTCTCATTGTGACAGTTATGAATTTAGCTACAGAACGAGGGGACTCATGACCTGTCTGCCAGTTCCCCATTGGCTGATATCACGCCTGGGGCATTTCCCAATGTCCTGCTCCCATAAAAAGGGTGTGCCGGCATCGTCTGCATGCGGAGACACCATTTTGATGGTTGCCATATTTATCGGAAATATGGCTTGCGAGATATGAACCATTTTTTACTGGAGTCGTTCTGTCTGGCTATTTCCATAGCCTTGCTAACTAGCTAGCAGCTCCTACTACAGGGTGACGGCAGGGAGTTGTGAGGTAAATCCGGAGATATGACGATAAATCATGATATTCAAGTATGTCAGGAAGCCCTCTCCTGGTGTCACCCCCCCCCCCCCTTTCCTTCACACAACTGGTTTAGCAACAAACTCCATGGCCATGTCCTGTGATATGGAAATTAGGTGGCTTTAGGACAAAGGACACAGGATGACTCCCTGCCGTCACCCTGTAACAAGAGTTGTATCTCATTAGCAAGGCTATGGAAATAGCCAGACAGAACGACTCCAGTAAAAAATGGTTCATATCTCGCAAGCCATATTTCCGATAAATATGGCAACCATAAAAATGGTGTCTCCGCATGCAGACGATGCCGGCACACCCTTTTTATGGGAGCAGGACATTGGGAAATGCCCCAGGCGTGATATCAGCCAATGGGGAACTGGCAGACAGGTCATGAGTCCCCTCGTTCTGTAGCTAAATTCATAACTGTCACAATGAGAGCATTGGCGTCCGCCTACGACGCTCCCAGGCAAAGTTATAGCCAAAATCCCCTTTGCTGGATAATTCTGATCCATGCAGGGGGAGTGGCAGTGCTTCCCTGTGAGGTCACTAAGGTAGGAGGGGACCTGGATTTGTCCAGGTTGATAACCCTACTTCGGCCATTTTCCAGCGTTCTTCTCGCTGGGGGCACGTGTAGGAAACATCTGTGGGAGTTCCTGGAAACCTGGTCTACAGCGCCCCCCTGTGGCCAGACACACAAGGTAACTGATTGAATTGCATATCTGTTTGTAAACCATGCTTTATCTGTAACTGTACTCTGACATAGGTATATTCTGTAGATTCCCTATTGTATATATTGTAGTTTCTAGTGTGGCTTTAGGCGATTAAATTATATAATTAATCTTGGGCTGTTCTGTTATCTCGATCTTGAATCCCACGTCTGTGTGTTCGGCTAATAGTTACCGTGAAGCGGTTGGTGGCAGCGAGTTGTGCCAAGGATTATTGTGGGGAGGCCAGTGAGATTCGGGAAGATATTATATATTCCGCCCGCGGAGGTCGGGGGAATATATACCCTCCTCTCACCGGGGACCCTTCAATAATCGGCATAAGTAGTATAGCGGCCTCCTTGCTTATTGTCGGGCAATTCCATAATTGGCCTGACTATAAGAGGGGCGCTAGAGAGCGCGTCACGTGCTCTGTCTGTCGGTCGGGAGGTATAAAGGAGGGGTGACCCCCCCTTGCTACCCCCCGATTGTGACGTACTGGTAGCCAGCGCGGGGGATTTCTGAGTGACCCCCCGGTGGTTTGTGACATATTGGTGGCAAGCGGTGGGATCGAGATAATAGTGTGTGTGAGTGTGAGACCCATACTCCCAGACACTAAAGACTGCCTGCAGCAGCTGTGGCTGCTGGGGTCTTCAGACTAGCTCAACACTAGAGTGTCAGAGTGCAGATACTGTAAGGTGTGTGGAGGCATCAGGTGTCAGTTCTGTGTCAGTGACCAAAAGTCTGCAAGAATGGCTGATGGCACCAGGAGCAGAGCTATGCAACTGGCCAATGCTAAAGCAGGAGCCGAAGAGAGGGAGGACGGTGCTGTGGGCAGTAATGAGGAGGTTGCCCACGAGTCCTCCAGGAGCTCGACGCCAGAAAACAGCTCTGCAGAGGACATTGCACAACCGGGCACTGCTGGACAAGATGAGGAGCAGCTCGCCCAAGGGTCCTCAACGAGCCAGATGCCAGCCCTCCGCTCTGCAATGGACAGTGAATCACCAGGCTCCGCAGCGGGCCGCAGATCACCACGTGCCATTCCACCGAGCCTGGGAGGCTCGGATAGCCTTCTTCAAATGGCTATGGCCCTACGCCAGGCTGGAGACCGGGAGGGCTACAAGGAACTCATGGCCGAGCGTGAGCGGCAAGCAGCGCGTGAAGAGCGCCAGGCAGAGCGTAACTACCAGCTGCAGCTAGCTCAGCTCCGGCCCTCATCAGCCACCCGTGACCTTCCAGACACCAAACTTCCAAAGGTCCGTGTTGAGGACTTCCCAGTGCTGGAGAAGGATGGAGACTTGGACTCTTTCTTGACTGCTTTTGAACGGACTTGCTTGCAGCATCATCTGAACAAGGACCAGTGGGCCAAATACCTGACCCCCCGTTTAAGGGGTAAGGCCCTGGATGTCCTTGGGGACTTGCCTGCTGAGGCAGATCAGGGCTACGACACCATCAAGCGGGCCCTGATCCAACAGTACAACCTCACTCCAGAGTCCTACCGCAAGAAGTTCCGGAGCCTACAGAAGGGACCAAAGGACTCCTGGGCTGACCACCGGCGGGCACTTGCCCGAGCTGCCGACCACTGGACCCAAGGCCTGCAGCTTTCCACCGGACCGGAGATCCTGGACTTGTTCATCACGGAGCAACTCTTGTGGAACTGCCCTGAGGATCTCCGCCAGTTCATCCGAGACCAGAAGCCAAAGGGATCCACGGCTACAGCTGCCCTGGCCGATGACTACACCAACAATCGGGCTCCTGAAGCCAGGAGAGCAGCCACCAGCAGCACCTGGAGAGGGGGTAAGATGAACTCTGCGACTGCCCCACCTGCCCCTAGACTGCAGGGGGTGTCCCCCTCAACTCCCCTCTCCAGGCCCGTGGCAGAACCAAGACGGTGCCACCAGTGCAACCTACCTGGACACTTCAAGGCCATGTGCCCTCAGCGTCCCAAGGCCCCGGCTCCGTCCCCGTCCCAAGGGCCGCCCAAGGTGTATTGTGTGGGTGGGGGTGGTGGTAGGTCCCTGGACAGCTTCCAACCTGTCACCGTCGGCCAGTCTGTGACCATAGGACTGCGAGACAGCGCCTCGGAGGTGACTCTGGTGCGGCCTGAGATGGTGTCCCCCCAAGACTTGATCCCTGGAAAAACCCTCGCTGTCTCCGGGATTGGAGGCATTGACCCGGCGCTGCCTGTTGCTGACATTTATGTGGACTGGGGCGCAGGGCGAGGGGTGAGGGAGGTGGGGGTAACTGATCGGATCCCTGCAAACGTGCTACTTGGGACAGATTTGGGGCAAATAACCTCCCAGTTTGGCCCCGCCCCAAAGGCTGAACCTTCAGCCAGTGCTGACGTGCCTCCGGACAATGTTAATGGGTTATCTATGAATGATGTAAGGGAGGAGGGAGTGAACTCTGATATTTCTGCTTGCACAGACACCATAGACACACACGCAGCTGCAGCTGTGACAGGGGAGGGGGTCAGAGAAAGGTGTGACAATGCCTCTACAAGTAACCAGCCTGTGAGCTGGGATCTGTTGCCCTCTGCAGGGATAAGCAGAGAGCAGGGTGCTGCAGGGGGAGGACCAGTGTGTGGGGTGGGGGCTACCACAGCAAATGTGGGGTCCCCAGAGATTTCACAGCGGGGTTCTGTTGCTGCAGGAGGGGAACAGGCAGGTGAGATTGGGGCCGGTCCAGGAGCGGAAGTGCTCCCAGGTAAGATCTCGGTGCATGGTTCCCCCACAACCGGGGTGTCAGGAAGCCAGGTAGGTCTGCCTGAACCGGCGACTTGGTCAGGAACGGAGGAGGAGCAGGCACGACCCACGGTCGCAGCGGCTGTGGCCGCTGTCACCCGCAGTGGGAGTGCTGGAAGCCAAGGGGCCTCCCGGAGGTCCGATAGCTCTTCCCCTTCTGACCAAGTGGCAGCCGAGTCAGGTGGAGGCCAGGACACAGGTCCCGGGGTACTGACCGAAGATGTGACAGTCTCGTCGATTCTGGCCACATCTGGTCAGGGGTTTCAGGCAGCGTTAGAAGCTGACGACAGCCTGAAAGCTCTAAAGGAGCAGGCGGCACAGCCTCCCTCGGACTCGGACCCGGAGCGAGTGGTCTGGGACCAAGGACGGCTGTACCGGGCCACGGTCCAGCAGGGTTCACCGGAGGCGTGGCCCAGGGACCGACAGTTGGTGGTACCCTATCCGTTCCGGACGGAGTTGTTGCGGATCGCACATGAGATTCCGATGGCCGGACACCTAGGGATCGCTAAGACCAAGGCCAGGTTAAACCAGCATTTCTACTGGCCAAAAATGGGGGCCGATGTGGCTGCCTACTGCCGTTCGTGTGAAACCTGTCAGAGAGTGGGGAAGGCGGGGCCACACCCCAAAGCCCCACTAGTATCTCTGCCAATCATCGATGAGCCTTTCAGGAGGGTGGCTGTGGATCTGGTCGGCCCGCTGGCCATCCCCAGCAGCTCCGGGAAACGCTTCATACTGACGGTAGTTGACTATGCCACCCGGTACCCAGAAGCAGTGGCCTTGTCGTCCATTCGGGCTGACAAGGTGGCCACCGCATTGCTGGAGATTTTCTCCCGAGTGGGTTTTCCCCAGGAAATGCTCACCGACCGGGGGACCCAATTCATGTCCCAGCTGATGGAGGCCTTCTGTAAGGAAGTCCAGGTGCGACATCTGGTGGCCAGCCCGTACCATCCACAGACTAATGGCCTGTGCGAGCGGTTCAATGGCACCTTAAAGCAGATGCTTAAGATGTTGGTCGACTCCCATGGGCGTGACTGGGAGCGGTATCTCCCACACCTGTTATTTGCTTACCGGGAGGTTCCACAGGCCTCAACAGGATTCTCACCGTTTGAGCTCCTGTACGGGCGACGTGTGCGGGGCCCCCTGGCTCTGGTGAAAGAGGCTTGGGAAGGGGATTTGGCCACCCCTGGAGTGTCGGTTATCGAGTATGTCATGCGCTTCCGGGACAAAATGCAGGCCTTGACGCAACTGGTACACGACAATATGGCTCAAGCCCAGGCCGATCAGAAGCGTTGGTACGACCAGAACGCTTGTGAGAGGACCTACCAAGTGGGTCAAAAGGTGTGGGTACTGGTCCCCGTACCACAGGACAAGCTTCAGGCAGCCTGGGAAGGCCCATACCTCGTGTACCAGCAGCTCAACCCTGTGACGTACCTGGTCACCCTGGACCCTGCCCGTGGAAGGCGGAAGCCCTTCCATGTGAACATGATGAAGGCACATCATGAGCGGGAGGCATGTGCGCTCCCCGTGTGCAACCTGCCCGAGGAGGGAGAAGCGGAAACCCTCTTGGATATGCTAGCCCAGGTTAGGGCAGGCGGATCCATTGAGGATGTGGAGGTTGGCCACCAGCTCTTGGAGGACCAACGGTCCCAGCTGTGGGCCATCCTACACCCCTTCCGGGGGTTGTTTACCAACCAGCCCGGAAGGACTGACTTGGCTGTCCATCACGTGGACACTGGGGATCATCCCCCGATCCGGCGTTCAGCATATCGGGTCTCCCTGGAGGTGCAGCAACACATGCGCCAGGAGATTGACGAGATGCTGAAGCTGGGGGTGATCCAGGCATCCAACAGCGCTTGGGCCTCGCCTGTAGTCCTCGTCCCTAAGAAGGACCGAACCACTCGGTTCTGCGTGGACTACAGGGGGCTCAATGCGGTCACGGTCGCCGATGCGTACCCAATGCCACGCATCGATGACCTGCTCGATCAGTTGGCCGGGGCTCAGTACCTGACCATCATGGACCTGAGCCGGGGATATTGGCAGATCCCCCTGACTCGCAAGGCCAGGGAACGCTCTGCCTTTATTACCCCATTTGGACTGTACGAGTCCACGGTGATGCCATTCGGGATGAGGAATGCCCCTGCCACTTTCCAGCGGATGGTCAACACCCTGCTCAAGGGACTTGAAGGGTACGCGGCCGCGTACCTGGATGACATTGCCGTCTTCAGTCCCACCTGGGAAGATCACCTAGAGCATCTAGCACAGGTGCTCAGGCGGATCCACCGGGCAGGTTTGACCATCAAGCCGGGAAAGTGTCAGCTGGCCATGAGCGAGGTCCAGTACCTCGGTCACCGGGTAGGTGGGAGAACCCTGAAGCCCGAGCCTGAGAAAGTGGAGGCCATCGCATCCTGGCCCACCCCCAGGACCAAGAAGCAGGTGATGTCCTTCTTGGGGACCGCTGGGTACTATAGGAGGTTTGTTCCATGCTATAGTAGCCTGGCAAAGCCCTTGACGGACCTCACCAAGAAGAAGCTGCCCTCTGCAGTCGATTGGACAGTGGACTGCGAGACAGCCTTCCGGGCCCTAAAGGACGCCCTGTCCAGCCCGCCCGTGCTACAGGCAGCCGACTTCACGCGGCCGTTTGTAGTACAGACCGACGCCAGTGACTTCGGCCTCGGTGCGGTGCTCAGCCAGGTGGACTCTGCGAGCCAAGAGCACCCAGTCTTGTACCTGAGCAGGAAGCTGTTACCAAGGGAAGTGGCCTATTCTACAATGGAGAAGGAGTGCCTGGCCATAGTGTGGGCCCTGCAGCGTCTGCAACCCTATCTATACGGGCGCCACTTCATCGTGGAGACGGACCACAATCCCCTCAGCTGGTTGCACACCGTCTCTGGGACGAATGGGCGATTGTTGCGATGGAGCCTTGCGCTCCAGCAATACAACTTCACCATTCGCCACAAAAGGGGCCGTGACCACGGTAACGCAGACGGGCTGTCCCGACAAGGAGAGGTCGCGGACGGGCGCACGGGGGAACACCGGAGTGTGCTGCCCCCTAGCGCCCTCAAAAGGGGGGAGGTGTGAGGTAAATCCGGAGATATGACGATAAATCATGATATTCAAGTATGTCAGGAAGCCCTCTCCTGGTGTCACCCCCCCCCCCCTTTCCTTCACACAACTGGTTTAGCAACAAACTCCATGGCCATGTCCTGTGATATGGAAATTAGGTGGCTTTAGGACAAAGGACACAGGATGACTCCCTGCCGTCACCCTGTAACAAGAGTTGTATCTCATTAGCAAGGCTATGGAACTAGCAGACAGAACGACTCCAGTAAAAAATGGTTCATATCTCGCAAGCCATATTTCCGATAAATATGGCAACCATAAAAATGGTGTCTCCGCATGCAGACGATGCCGGCACACCCTTTTTATGGGAGCAGGACATTGGGAAATGCCCCAGGCGTGATATCAGCCAATGGGGAACTGGCAGACAGGTCATGAGTCCCCTCGTTCTGTAGCTAAATTCATAACTGTCACAATGAGAGCATTGGCGTCCGCCTACGACGCTCCCAGGCAAAGTTATAGCCAAAATCCCCTTTGCTGGATAATTCTGATCCATGCAGGGGGAGTGGCAGTGCTTCCCTGTGAGGTCACTAAGGTAGGAGGGGACCTGGATCTGCCCAGGTTGATAACCCTACTTCGGCCATTTTCCAGCGTTCTTCTCGCTGGGGGCACGTGTAGGAAACATCTGTGGGAGTTCCTGGAAACCTGGTCTACAGCGCCCCCCTGTGGCCAGACACACAAGGTAACTGATTGAATTGCATATCTGTTTGTAAACCATGCTTTATCTGTAACTGTACTCTGACATAACTGTATATTCTGTAGATTCCCTATTGTATATATTGTAGTTTCTAGTGTGCTTTAGGCGATTAAATTATATAATTAATCTTGGGCTGTTCTGTTATCTCGATCTTGAATCCCACGTCTGTGTGTTCGGCTAATAGTTACCGTGAAGCGGTTGGTGGCAGCGAGTTGTGCCAAGGATTATTGTGGGGAGGCCAGTGAGATTCGGGAAGATATTATATATTCCGCCCGCGGAGGTCGGGGGAATATATACCCTCCTCTCACCGGGGACCCTTCAATAATCGGCATAAGTAGTATAGCGGCCTCCTTGCTTATTGTCGGGCAATTCCATAATTGGCCTGACTATAAGAGGGGCGCTAGAGAGCGCGTCACGTGCTCTGTCTGTCGGTCGGGAGGTATAAAGGAGGGGTGACCCCCCCCTTGCTACCCCCCGATTGTGACGTACTGGTAGCCAGCGCGGGGGATTTCTGAGTGACCCCCCCGGTGGTTTGTGACAGGAGTCATCCTGTGTCCATTGTTCCCACACCACCTCATCTCCATATCACAGGACATGGCCATGGAGGTGTAAGTGGAACACTGAGAACAAGAAGGGAGGGGGCACTGCCAGGGAGTGATGAGGGACTATGACTGGAGTCATAATTCATCTTCATATCCCGGGATTTGCCTCACACCTCCCCCCTTTTGAGGGCGCTAGGGGGCAGCACACTCCGGTGTTCCCCCGTGCGCCCGTCCGCGACCTCTCCTTGTCGGGACAGCCCGTCTGCGTTACCGTGGTCACGGCCCCTTTTGTGGCGAATGGTGAAGTTGTATTGCTGGAGCGCAAGGCTCCATCGCAACAATCGCCCATTCGTCCCAGAGACGGTGTGCAACCAGCTGAGGGGATTGTGGTCCGTCTCCACGATGAAGTGGCGCCCGTATAGATAGGGTTGCAGACGCTGCAGGGCCCACACTATGGCCAGGCACTCCTTCTCCATCGTGGAATAGGCAACTTCCCTTGGTAACAGCTTCCTGCTCAGGTACAAGACTGGGTGCTCTTGGCTCGCAGAGTCCACCTGGCTGAGCACCGCACCGAGGCCGAAGTCACTGGCGTCGGTCTGTACTACAAACGGCCGCGTGAAGTCGGCTGCCTGTAGCACGGGCGGGCTGGACAGGGCGTCCTTTAGGGCCCGGAAGGCTGTCTCGCAGTCCATTGTCCAATCGACTGCAGAGGGCAGCTTCTTCTTGGTGAGGTCCGTCAAGGGCTTTGCCAGGCTACTATAGCATGGAACAAACCTCCTATAGTACCCAGCGGTCCCCAAGAAGGACATCACCTGCTTCTTGGTCCTGGGGGTGGGCCAGGATGCGATGGCTTCCACTTTCTCAGGCTCGGGCTTCAGTGTTCTCCCACCTACCCGGTGACCGAGGTACTGGACCTCGCTCATGGCCAGCTGACACTTTCCCGGCTTGATGGTCAAACCTGCCCGGTGGATCCGCCTGAGCACCTGTGCTAGATGCTCTAGGTGGTCCTCCCAGGTGGGACTGAAGACGGCAATGTCATCCAGGTACGCGGCCGCGTACCCTTCAAGTCCCTTGAGCAGGGTGTTGACCATCCGCTGGAAAGTGGCAGGGGCATTCCTCATCCCGAATGGCATCACCGTGGACTCGTACAGTCCAAATGGGGTAATAAAGGCAGAGCGTTCCCTGGCCTTGCGAGTCAGGGGGATCTGCCAATATCCCCGGCTCAGGTCCATGATGGTCAGGTACTGAGCCCCGGCCAACTGATCGAGCAGGTCATCGATGCGTGGCATTGGGTACGCATCGGCGACCGTGACAGCATTGAGCCCCCTGTAGTCCACGCAGAACCGAGTGGTTCTGTCCTTCTTAGGGACGAGGACTACAGGCGAGGCCCAAGCGCTGTTGGATGCCTGGATCACCCCCAGCTTCAGCATCTCGTCAATCTCCTGGCGCATGTGTTGCTGCACCTCCAGGGAGACCCGATATGCTGAACGCCGGATCGGGGGATGATCCCCAGTGTCCACGTGATGGACAGCCAAGTCAGTCCTTCCGGGCTGGTTGGTAAACAACCCCCGGAAGGGGTGTAGGGTGGCCCACAGCTGGGACCGTTGGTCTTCCAAGAGCTGGTGGCCAACCTCCACATCCTCAATGGATCCGCCTGCCCTAACCTGGGCTAGCATATCCAAGAGGGTTTCCGCTTCTCCCTCCTCGGGCAGGTTGCACACGGGGAGCGCACATGCCTCCCGCTCATGATGTGCCTTCATCATGTTCACATGGAAGGGCTTCCGCCTTCCACGGGCAGGGTCCAGGGTGACAAGGTACGTCACAGGGTTGAGCTGCTGGTACACGAGGTATGGGCCTTCCCAGGCTGCCTGAAGCTTGTCCTGTGGTACGGGGACCAGTACCCACACCTTTTGACCCACTTGGTAGGTCCTCTCACAAGCGTTCTGGTCGTACCAACGCTTCTGATCGGCCTGGGCTTGAGCCATATTGTCGTGTACCAGTTGCGTCAAGGCCTGCATTTTGTCCCGGAAGCGCATGACATACTCGATAACCGACACTCCAGGGGTGGCCAAATCCCCTTCCCAAGCCTCTTTCACCAGAGCCAGGGGGCCCCGCACACGTCGCCCGTACAGGAGCTCAAACGGTGAGAATCCTGTTGAGGCCTGTGGAACCTCCCGGTAAGCAAATAACAGGTGTGGGAGATACCGCTCCCAGTCACGCCCATGGGAGTCGACCAACATCTTAAGCATCTGCTTTAAGGTGCCATTGAACCGCTCGCACAGGCCATTAGTCTGTGGATGGTACGGGCTGGCCACCAGATGTCGCACCTGGACTTGCTTACAGAGGGCCTCCATCAGCTGGGACATGAATTGGGTCCCCCGGTCAGTGAGCATTTCCTGGGGAAAACCCACTCGGGAGAAAATCTCCAGCAATGCGGTGGCCACCTTGTCAGCCCGAATGGACGACAAGGCCACTGCTTCTGGGTACCGGGTGGCATAGTCCACTACCGTCAGTATGAAGCGTTTCCCGGAGCTGCTGGGGATGGCCAGCGGGCCGACCAGATCCACAGCCACCCTCCTGAAAGGCTCATCGATGATTGGCAGAGATACTAGTGGGGCTTTGGGGCGTGGCCCCGCCTTCCCCACTCTCTGACAGGTTTCACACGAACGGCAGTAGGCAGCCACATCGGCCCCCATTTTTGGCCAGTAGAAATGCTGGTTTAACCTGGCCTTGGTCTTAGCGATCCCTAGGTGTCCGGCCATCGGAATCTCATGTGCGATCCGCAACAACTCCGTCCAGAACGGATAGGGTACCACCAACTGTCGGTCCCTGGGCCACGCCTCCGGTGAACCCTGCTGGACCGTGGCCCGGTACAGCCGTCCTTGGTCCCAGACCACTCGCTCCGGGTCCGAGTCCGAGGGAGGCTGTGCCGCCTGCTCCTTAAGAGCTTTCAGGCTGTCGTCAGCTTCTAACGCTGCCTGAAACCCCTGACTAGATGTGGCCAGAATCGACGAGACTGTCATATCTTCAGTCAGTACCCCGGGACCTGTGTCCTGGCCTCCACCTGACTCGGCTGCCACTTGGTCAGAAGGGGAAGAGCTATCGGACCTCCGGGAGGCCCCTTGGCTTCCAGCACTCCCACTGCGGGTGACAGCGGCCACAGCCGCTGCGACCGTGGGTCGTGCCTGCTCCTCCTCCGTTCCTGACCAAGTCGCCGGTTCAGGCAGACCGACCTGGCTTCCTGACACCCCGGTTGTGGGGGAACCATGCACCGAGATCTTACCTGGGAGCACTTCCGCTCCTGGACCGGCCCCAATCTCACCTGCCTGTTCCCCTCCTGCAGCAACAGAACCCCGCTGTGAAATCTCTGGGGACCCCACATTTGCTGTGGTAGCCCCCACCCCACACACTGGTCCTCCCCCTGCAGCACCCTGCTCTCTGCTTATCCCTGCAGAGGGCAACAGATCCCAGCTCACAGGCTGGTTACTTGTAGAGGCATTGTCACACCTTTCTCTGACCCCCTCCCCTGTCACAGCTGCAGCTGTGTGTGTGTCTATGGTGTCTATGCAAGCAGAAATATCAGAGTTCACTCCCTCCTCCCTTACATCATTCATAGATAACACATTAACATTGTTAGGAGTCATGTCAGTACGGGCTGAAGGTTCAGCCCTTGGGGGGGGCCCAAACTGGGAGGTTATCTGCCCCAAATCTGTCCCAAGTAGCACGTTTGCAGGGATCCGATCAGTTACCCCCACCTCCCTCACCCCCCGCCCTGCGCCCCAGTCCACATAAATGTCAGCAACAGGCAGCGCCGGGTCAATGCCTCCAATCCCGGAGACAGCGAGGGTTTTTCCAGGGATCAAGTCTTGGGGGGACACCATCTCAGGCCGCACCAGAGTCACCTCCGAGGCGCTGTCTCGCAGTCCTATGGTCACAGACTGGCCGACGGTGACAGGTTGGAAGCTGTCCAGGGACCTACCACCACCCCCACCCACACAATACACCTTGGGCGGCCCTTGGGACGGGGACGGAGCCGGGGCCTTGGGACGCTGAGGGCACATGGCCTTGAAGTGTCCAGGTAGGTTGCACTGGTGGCACCGTCTTGGTTCTGCCACGGGCCTGGAGAGGGGAGTTGAGGGGGACACCCCCTGCAGTCTAGGGGCAGGTGGGGCAGTCGCAGAATTCATCTTACCCCCTCTCCAGGTGCTGCTGGTGGCCGCTCTCCTGGCCTCAGGGGCCCGGTTGTTGGTGTAGTCATCGGCAAGGGCAGCTGTAGCCGTGGACCCCTTTGGCTTCTGGTCTCGGATGAACTGGCGGAGATCCTCAGGGCAGTTCCACAAGAGTTGCTCCGTGATGAACAAGTCCAGGATCTCCGGTCCGGTGGAAAGCTGCAGGCCTTGGGTCCAGTGGTCGGCAGCTCGGGCAAGTGCCCGCCGGTGGTCAGCCCAGGAGTCCTTTGGTCCCTTCTGTAGGCTCCGGAACTTCTTGCGGTAGGACTCTGGAGTGAGGTTGTACTGTTGGATCAGGGCCCGCTTGATGGTGTCGTAGCCCTGATCTGCCTCAGCAGGCAAGTCCCCAAGGATATCCAGGGCCTTACCCCTTAAACGGGGGGTCAGGTATTTGGCCCACTGGTCCTTGTTCAGATGGTGCTGCAAGCAAGTCCGTTCAAAAGCAGTCAAGAAAGAGTCCAAGTCTCCATCCTTCTCCAGCACTGGGAAGTCCTCAACACGGACCTTTGGAAGTTTGGTGTCTTGAAGGTCACGTGTGCCTGATGAGGGCCGGAGCTGAGCTAGCTGCAGCTGGTAGTCACGCTCTGCCTGGCGCTCTTCACGCGCTGCCTGCCGCTCCGCAGCCTCAGCCTCACGCGCTGCTTGCCGCTCTGCCCTGCGCTCTGCCAGGAGTCCCTTGTAGCCCTCCTGGTCTCCAGCCTGGAGGAGGGCCATAGCCATTTGAAGAAGGCTATCCGAGCCTCCCAGGCTCGGTGGAATGGCACGTGGTGATCTGCGGCCCGCTGCGGAGCCTGGTGATTCACTGTCCATTGCAGAGCGGAGGGCTGGCATCTGGCTCGTTGAGGACCCTTGGGTGAGCTGCTCCTCATCTTGTCCATAATTGCCAGCTTGTGCGCTGTCCTCTGCAGAACGGTTTTCTGGCGTCGAGCTCCTGGAGGACTCGTGGGCAACCTCCTCATTGCTGTCCACAGCACCGTCCTCCCTCTCTTCGGCTCCTGCCTTAGCATTGGCCAGTTGCCTAGCTCTGCTCCTGGTGCCATCAGCCATTCTTGCAGACTTTTGGTCACTGACACAGAACTGACACCTGATGCCTCCACACACCTTACAGTATCTGCACTCTGACACTCTAGTGTTGAGCTAGTCTGAAGACCCCAGCAGCCACAGCTGCTGCAGGCAGTCTTTAGTGTCTGGGAGTATGGGTCTCACACTCACACACACTATTATCTCGATCCCACCGCTATGCCACCAATATGTCACAAACCACCGGGGGGGTCACTCAGAAATCCCCCGCGCTGGCTACCAGTACGTCACAATCGGGGGGTAACAAGTGGGGGTCACCCCTCCTTTATACCTCCAGACCGACAGACAGAGCACGTGACGCGCTCTCTAGCGCCCCTCTTATAGTCAGGCCAATTATGGAATTGCCCGACCATAAGCAAGGAGGCCGCTATACTACTTATGCCGATTATTGAAGGGTCCCCGGTGAGAGTAAGGTATATATTCCCCCGACCTCCGCGGGCGGAATATATAAAATCTCCCCGAATCTCACTGGCCTCCCCACAATAATCCTTGGCACAAACTCGCTGCCACCAACCGCTTCACGGTAACTATTAGCCGAACACACAGACGTGGGATTCAAGATCGAGATAACAGAACAGCCCAAGATTAATTATATAATTTAATCAGCCTAAAGCACACTAGAAACTACAATATATACAATAGGGAATCTACAGAATATACATATGTCAGAGTACAGTTACAGATAAAGCATGGTTTACAACAGGTATGCAATTCAATCAGTTACCTTGTGCGTCTGGCCACAGGGGGGCGCTGTAGACCAGGTTTCTAGGAACTCCCGCAGATGTTTCCTGCACGTGACCCCCAGCGAAAGAACGCTGGAAAATGGCCGAAGTAGGGTTATCAACCTGGACAAATCCAGGTCCCCTCCTACCTTCGTGACCTCAGAGGGAGCACTGCTCCACCCCTGGCTGGAGTTATGGACAAAATCCACAACATGGAATATGGCCATAACTTTGCCTGGGAGCGTCGTAGGCGGACGCCAATGCTCTCATTGTGACAGTTATGAATTTAGCTACAGAACGAGGGGACTCATGACCTGTCTGCCAGTTCCCCATTGGCTGATATCACGCCTGGGGCATTTCCCAATGTCCTGTTCCCATAAAAAGGGTGTGCCGGCATCGTCTGCATGCGGAGACACCATTTTGATGGTTGCCATATTTATCGGAAATATGGCTTGCGAGATATGAACCATTTTTTACTGGAGTCGTTCTGTCTGGCTATTTCCATAGCCTTGCTAACTAGCTAGCAGCTCCTACTACAGGGTGACGGCAGGGAGTCATCCTGTGTCCATTGTTCCCACACCACCTCATCTCCATATCACAGGACATGGCCATGGAGGTGTAAGTGGAACACTGAGAACAAGAAGGGAGGGGGCACTGCCAGGGAGTGATGAGGGACTATGACTGGAGTCATAATTCATCTTCATATCCCGGGATTTGCCTCACACAGGTCATCGATGCGTGGCATTGGGTACGCATCGGCGACCGTGACAGCATTGAGCCCCCTGTAGTCCACGCAGAACCGAGTGGTTCGGTCCTTCTTAGGGACGAGGTGTGAGGTAAATCCGGAGATATGACGATAAATCATGATATTCAAGTATGTCAGGAAGCCCTCTCCTGGTGTCACCCCCCCCCCTTTCCTTCACACAACTGGTTTAGCAACAAACTCCATGGCCATGTCCTGTGATATGGAAATTAGGTGGCTTTAGGACAAAGGACACAGGATGACTCCCTGCCGTCACCCTGTAACAAGAGTTGTATCTCATTAGCAAGGCTATGGAAATAGCCAGACAGAACGACTCCAGTAAAAAATGGTTCATATCTCGCAAGCCATATTTCCGATAAATATGGCAACCATAAAAATGGTGTCTCCGCATGCAGACGATGCCGGCACACCCTTTTTATGGGAGCAGGACATTGGGAAATGCCCCAGGCGTGATATCAGCCAATGGGGAACTGGCAGACAGGTCATGAGTCCCCTCGTTCTGTAGCTAAATTCATAACTGTCACAATGAGAGCATTGGCGTCCGCCTACGACGCTCCCAGGCAAAGTTATGGCCAATATCCCCTTTGCTGGATAATTCTGATCCATGCAGGGGGAGTGGCAGTGCTTCCCTGTGAGGTCACTAAGGTAGGAGGGGACCTGGATCTGCCCAGGTTGATAACCCTACTTCGGCCATTTTCCAAGGTTCTTTCGCTGGGGGCACGTGTAGGAAACATCTGTGGGAAGGATCCTAGAAACCTGGGTACAGCGCCCCCCTGTGGCCAGACGCAACAAGGTAACTGCTGGAACTGTGTATGCCTGTTTGTAACCCATGCTTTGATTGTAACTGTACTCTGACATAACTGTATATTCTGTAGATTCCCTATTGTATATATTGTAGTTCTAGTGTGCTTTAGGCTGATTAAATTATATAATTAATCTTGGGCTGTTCTGTTATCTCGATCTTGAATCCCACGTCTGTGTGTTCGGCTAATAGTTACCGTGAAGCGGTTGGTGGCAGCGAGTTGTGCCAAGGATTATTGTGGGGAGGCCAGTGAGATTCAGGGAGGTTTTATATATTCCGCCCGCGGAGGTCGGGGGAATATATACCCTACTCTCACCGGGGACCCTTCAATAATCGGCATAAGTAGTATAGCGGCCTCCTTGCTTATCGTCGGGCAATTCCATAATTGGCCTGACTATAAGAGGGGCGCTAGAGAGCGCATCACGTGCTCTGTCTGTCGGTCGGGAGGTATAAAGGAGGGGTGACCCCCCACTTGTTACACCCCGATTGTGACGTACTGGTAGCCAGCGCGGGGGATTTCTGAGTGACCCCCCCGGTGGTTTGTGACATATTGGTGGCATAGCGGTGGGATCGAGATAATAGTGTGTGTGAGTGTGAGACCCATACTCCCAGACACTAAAGACTGCCTGCAGCAGCTGTGGCTGCTGGGGTCTTCAGACTAGCTCAACACTAGAGTGTCAGAGTGCAGATACTGTAAGGTGTGTGGAGGCATCAGGTGTCAGTTCTGTGTCAGTGACCAAAAGTCTGCAAGAATGGCTGATGGCACCAGGAGCAGAGCTATGCAACTGGCCAATGCTAAGGCAGGAGCCGAAGAGAGGGAGGACGGTGCTGTGGACAGCAATGAGGAGGTTGCCCACGAGTCCTCCAGGAGCTCGACGCCAGAAAACCGTTCTGCCGAGGACATTGCGCAACCTGGCACTGCTGGACAAGATGAGGAGGAGCTCACCCAAGGTTCCTCAACGAGCCAGATGCCAGCCCTCCGCTCTGAAAGGGACAGTGAATCGCCTAGCTCTGCAGCGTGCCGCAGATCACCACGTGCCATTCCACCGAGCCTGGGAGGCTCGGATAGCCTTCTTCAAATGGCTATGGCCCTTCTCCAGGCTGGAGACCAGAAGGGCTACAAGGAACTCCTGGCAGAGCGCAGGGCAGAGCGGCACGCAGAGCGTGAGGCTGCGGAGCGAGAGCGGCAGGCAGCGCGTGAAGAGCGAGAGCGACAGGCAGACCGTGACTACCAGCTGCAGCTAGCTCAGCTCCGGCCCTCATCAGCCACATGTGACCTTCGAGACACCAAACTTCCAAAGGTCCGTGTTGAGGACTTCCCAGTGCTGGAGAAGGATGGAGACTTGGACTCTTTCTTGACTGCTTTTGAACGGACTTGCTTGCAGCACCATCTGGACAAGGACCAGTGGGCCAAATACCTGACCCCCCGTTTAAGGGGTAAGGCCCTGGATGTCCTTGGGGACTTGCCTGCTGAGGCAGATCAGGGCTACGACACCATCAAGCGGGCCCTGATCCAACAGTACAACCTCACTCCAGAGTCCTACCGCAAGAAGTTCCGGAGCCTACAGAAGGGACCAAAGGACTCCTGGGCTGACCACCGGCGGGCACTTGCCCGAGCTGCCGACCACTGGACCCAAGGCCTGCAGCTTTCCACCGGACCGGAGATCCTGGACTTGTTCATCACGGAGCAACTCTTGTGGAACTGCCCTGAGGATCTCTGCCAGTTCATCCGAGACCAGAAGCCAAAGGGGTCCACGGCTACAGCTGCCCTTGCCGATGACTACACCAACAACCGGGCCCCTGAGGCCAGGAGAGCGGCCACCAGCAGCACCTGGAGAGGGGGTAAGATGAATTCTGCGACTGCCCCACCTGCCCCTAGACTGCAGGGGGTGTCCCCCTCAACTCCCCTCTCCAGGCCCGTGGCAGAGCCAAGACGGTGCCACCAGTGCAACCTACCTGGACACTTCAAGGCCATGTGCCCTCAGCGTCCCAAGGCCCCGGCTCCGTCCCCGTCCCAAGGGCCGCCCAAGGTGTATTGTGTGGGTGGGGGTGGTGGTAGGTCCCTGGACAGCTTCCAACCTGTCACCGTCGGCCGGTCTGTGACCATAGGACTGCGAGACAGCGCCTCGGAGGTGACTCTGGTGCGGCCTGAGATGGTGTCCCCCCAAGACTTGATCCCTGGAAAAACCCTCGCTGTCTCCGGGATTGGAGGCACTGACCCGGCGCTGCCTGTTGCTGACATTTATGTGGACTGGGGCGCAGGGCGAGGGGTGAGGGAGGTGGGGGTAACTGATCGGATCCCTGCAAACGTGCTACTTGGGACAGATTTGGGGCAGATAACCTCCCAGTTCGGGCCCCAACCAAGGGCTGAACCTTCAGCCCGTACTGACATGACTCCTAACAATGTTAATGTGTTATCTATGAATGATGTAAGGGAGGAGGGAGTGAACTCTGATATTTCTGCTTGCATAGACACCATAGACACACACGCAGCTGCAGCTGTGACAGGGGAGGGGGTCAGAGAAAGGTGTGACAATGCCTCTACAAGTAACCAGCCTGTGAGCTGGGATCTGTTGCCCTCTACAGGGATAAGCAGAGAGCAGGGTGCTGCAGGGGGAGGACCAGTGTGTGGGGTGGGGGCTACCACAGCAAATGTGGGGTCCCCAGAGATTTCACAGCGGGGTTCTGTTGCTGCAGGAGGGGAACAGGCAGGTGAGATTGGGGCCGGTCCAGGAGCGGAAGTGCTCCCAGGTAAGATCTCGGTGCATGGTTCCCCCACAACCGGGGTGTCAGGAAGCCAGGTAGGTCTGCCTGAACCGGCGACTTGGTCAGGAACGGAGGAGGAGCAGGCACGACCCACGGTCGCAGCGGCTGTGGCCGCTGTCACCCGCAGTGGGAGTGCTGGAAGCCAAGGGGCCTCCCGGAGGTCCGATAGCTCTTCCCCTTCTGACCAAGTGGCAGCCGAGTCAGGTGGAGGCCAGGACACAGGTCCCGGAGTACTGACTGAAGATGTGACAGTCTCGTCGATTCTGGCCACATCTAGTCAGGGGTTTCAGGCAGCGTTAGAAGCTGACGACAGCCTGAAAGCTCTTAAGGAGCAGGCGGCACAGCCTCCCTCGGACCCGGAGCGAGTGGTCTGGGACCAAGGACGGCTGTACCGGGCCACGGTCCAGCAGGGTTCACCGGAGGCGTGGCCCAGGGACCGACAGTTGGTGGTACCCTATCCGTTCCGGACGGAGTTGTTGCGGATCGCACATGAGATTCCGATGGCCGGACACCTAGGGATCGCTAAGACCAAGGCCAGGTTAAACCAGCATTTCTACTGGCCAAAAATGGGGGCCGATGTGGCTGCCTACTGCCGTTCGTGTGAAACCTGTCAGAGAGTGGGGAAGGCGGGGCCACGCCCCAAAGCCCCACTGGTATCTCTGCCAATCATCGATGAGCCTTTCAGGAGGGTGGCTGTGGATCTGGTCGGCCCGCTGGCCATCCCCAGCAGCTCCGGGAAACGCTTCATACTGACGGTAGTGGACTATGCCACCCGGTACCCAGAAGCAGTGGCCTTGTCGTCCATTCGGGCTGACAAGGTGGCCACCGCATTGCTGGAGATTTTCTCCCGAGTGGGTTTTCCCCAGGAAATGCTCACTGACAGGGGGACCCAATTCATGTCCCAGCTGATGGAGGCCCTCTGTAAGCAAGTCCAGGTGCGACATCTGGTGGCCAGCCCGTACCATCCACAGACTAATGGCCTGTGCGAGCGGTTCAATGGCACCTTAAAGCAGATGCTTAAGATGTTGGTCGACTCCCATGGGCGTGACTGGGAGCGGTATCTCCCACACCTGTTATTTGCTTACCGGGAGGTTCCACAGGCCTCAACAGGATTCTCACCGTTTGAGCTCCTGTACGGGCGACGTGTGCGGGGCCCCCTGGCTCTGGTGAAAGAGGCTTGGGAAGGGGATTTGGCCACCCCTGGAGTGTCGGTTATCGAGTATGTCATGCGCTTCCGGGACAAAATGCAGGCCTTGACGCAACTGGTACACGACAATATGGCTCAAGCCCAGGCCGATCAGAAGCGTTGGTACGACCAGAACGCTTGTGAGAGGACCTACCAAGTGGGTCAAAAGGTGTGGGTACTGGTCCCCGTACCACAGGACAAGCTTCAGGCAGCCTGGGTAGGCCCATACCTCGTGTACCAGCAGCTCAACCCTGTAACGTACCTGGTCACCCTGGACCCTGCCCGTGGAAGGCGGAAGCCCTTCCATGTGAACATGATGAAGGCACATCAGGAGCGGGAGGCATGTGCGCTCCCCGTGTGCAACCTGCCCGAGGAGGGAGAAGCGGAAACCCTCTTGGATATGCTAGCCCAGGTTAGGGCAGGCGGATCCATTGAGGATGTGGAGGTTGGCCACCAGCTCTTGGAGGACCAACGGTCCCAGCTGTGGGCCACCCTACACCCCTTCCGGGGGTTGTTTACCAACCAGCCCGGAAGGACTGACTTGGCTGTCCATCACGTGGACACTGGGGATCATCCCCCGATCCGGCGTTCAGCATATCGGGTCTCCCTGGAGGTGCAGCAACACATGCGCCAGGAGATTGACGAGATGCTGAAGCTGGGGGTGATCCAGGCATCCAACAGCGCTTGGGCCTCGCCTGTAGTCCTCGTCCCTAAGAAGGACCGAACCACTCGGTTCTGCGTGGACTACAGGGGGCTCAATGCGGTCACGGTCGCCGATGCGTACCCAATGCCACGCATCGATGACCTGCTCGATCAGTTGGCCGGGGCTCAGTACCTGACCATCATGGATCTGAGCCGGGGATATTGCCCGACCATAAGCAAGGAGGCCGCTATACTACTTATGCCGATTATTGAAGGGTCCCCGGTGAGAGTAAGGTATATATTCCCCCGACCTCCGCGGGCGGAATATATAAAATCTCCCCGAATCTCACTGGCCTCCCCACAATAATCCTTGGCACAAACTCGCTGCCACCAACCGCTTCACGGTAACTATTAGCCGAACACACAGACGTGGGATTCAAGATCGAGATAACAGAACAGCCCAAGATTAATTATATAATTTAATCAGCCTAAAGCACACTAGAAACTACAATATATACAATAGGGAATCTACAGAATATACATATGTCAGAGTACAGTTACAGATAAAGCATGGTTTACAACAGGTATGCAATTCAATCAGTTACCTTGTGCGTCTGGCCACAGGGGGGCGCTGTAGACCAGGTTTCTAGGAACTCCCGCAGATGTTTCCTGCACGTGACCCCCAGCGAAAGAACACTGGAAAATGGCCGAAGTAGGGTTATCAACCTGGACAAATCCAGGTCCCCTCCTACCTTCGTGACCTCAGAGGGAGCACTGCTCCACCCCTGGCTGGAGTTATGGACAAAATCCACAACATGGAATATGGCCATAACTTTGCCTGGGAGCGTCGTAGGCGGACGCCAATGCTCTCATTGTGACAGTTATGAATTTAGCTACAGAACGAGGGGACTCATGACCTGTCTGCCAGTTCCCCATTGGCTGATATCACGCCTGGGGCATTTCCCAATGTCCTGCTCCCATAAAAAGGGTGTGCCGGCATCGTCTGCATGCGGAGACACCATTTTGATGGTTGCCATATTTATCGGAAATATGGCTTGCGAGATATGAACCATTTTTTACTGGAGTCGTTCTGTCTGGCTATTTCCATAGCCTTGCTAACTAGCTAGCAGCTCCTACTACAGGGTGACGGCAGGGAGTCATCCTGTGTCCATTGTTCCCACACCACCTCATCTCCATATCACAGGACATGGCCATGGAGGTGTAAGTGGAACACTGAGAACAAGAAGGGAGGGGGCACTGCCAGGGAGTGATGAGGGACTATGACTGGAGTCATAATTCATCTTCATATCCCGGGATTTGCCTCACACAGGTCATCGATGCGTGGCATTGGGTACGCATCGGCGACCGTGACAGCATTGAGCCCCCTGTAGTCCACGCAGAACCGAGTGGTTCGGTCCTTCTTAGGGACGAGGACTACAGGCGAGGCCCAAGCGCTGTTGGATGCCTGGATCACCCCCAGCTTCAGCATCTCGTCAATCTCCTGGCGCATGTGTTGCTGCACCTCCAGGGAGACCCGATATGCTGAACGCCGGATCGGGGGATGATCCCCAGTGTCCACGTGATGGACAGCCAAGTCAGTCCTTCCGGGCTGGTTGTTAAACAACCCCCGGAAGGGGTGTAGGGTGGCCCACAGCTGGGACCGTTGGTCCTCCAAGAGCTGGTGGCCAACCTCCACATCCTCAATGGATCCGCCTGCCCTAACCTGGGCTAGCATATCCAAGAGGGTTTCCGCTTCTCCCTCCTCGGGCAGGTTGCACACGGGGAGCGCGCATGCCTCCCGCTCATGATGTGCCTTCATCATGTTCACATGGAAGGGCTTCCGCCTTCCACGGGCAGGGTCCAGGGTGACCAGGTACGTTACAGGGTTGAGCTGCTGGTACACGAGGTATGGGCCTTCCCAGGCTGCCTGAAGCTTGTCCTGTGGTACGGGGACCAGTACCCACACCTTTTGACCCACTTGGTAGGTCCTCTCACAAGCGTTCTGGTCGTACCAACGCTTCTGATCGGCCTGGGCTTGAGCCATATTGTCGTGTACCAGTTGCGTCAAGGCCTGCATTTTGTCCCGGAAGCGCATGACATACTCGATAACCGACACTCCAGGGGTGGCCAAATCCCCTTCCCAAGCCTCTTTCACCAGAGCCAGGGGGCCCCGCACACGTCGCCCGTACAGGAGCTCAAACGGTGAGAATCCCGTTGAGGCCTGTGGAACCTCCCGGTAAGCAAATAACAGGTGTGGGAGATACCGCTCCCAGTCACGCCCATGGGAGTCGACCAACATCTTAAGCATCTGCTTTAAGGTGCCATTGAACCGCTCGCACAGGCCATTAGTCTGTGGATGGTACGGGCTGGCCACCAGATGTCGCACCTGGACTTGCTTACAGAGGGCCTCCATCAGCTGGGACATGAATTGGGTCCCCCGGTCAGTGAGCATTTCCTGGGGAAAACCCACTCGGGAGAAAATCTCCAGCAATGCGGTGGCCACCTTGTCAGCCCGAATGGACGACAAGGCCACTGCTTCTGGGTACCGGGTGGCATAGTCCACTACCGTCAGTAGGAAGCGTTTCCCGGAGCTGCTGGGGATGGCCAGCGGGCCGACCAGATCCACAGCCACCCTCCTGAAAGGCTCATCGATGATTGGCAGAGATACTAGTGGGGCTTTGGGGCGTGGCCCCGCCTTCCCCACTCTCTGACAGGTTTCACACGAACGGCAGTAGGCAGCCACATCGGCCCCCATTTTTGGCCAGTAGAAATGCTGGTTTAACCTGGCCTTGGTCTTAGCGATCCCTAGGTGTCCGGCCATCGGAATCTCATGTGCGATCCGCAACAACTCCGTCCGGAACGGATAGGGTACCACCAACTGTCGGTCCCTGGGCCACGCCTCCGGTGAACCCTGCTGGACCGTGGCCCGGTACAGCCGTCCTTGGTCCCAGACCACTCGCTCCGGGTCCGAGTCCGAGGGAGGCTGTGCCGCCTGCTCCTTAAGAGCTTTCAGGCTGTCGTCAGCTTCTAACGCTGCCTGAAACCCCTGACTAGATGTGGCCAGAATCGACGAGACTGTCACATCTTCAGTCAGTACCCCGGGACCTGTGTCCTGGCCTCCACCTGACTCGGCTGCCACTTGGTCAGAAGGGGAAGAGCTATCGGACCTCCGGGAGGCCCCTTGGCTTCCAGCACTCCCACTGCGGGTGACAGCGGCCACAGCCGCTGCGACCGTGGGTCGTGCCTGCTCCTCCTCCGTTCCTGACCAAGTCGCCGGTTCAGGCAGACCTACCTGGCTTCCTGACACCCCGGTTGTGGGGGAACCATGCACCGAGATCTTACCTGGGAGCACTTCCGCTCCTGGACCGGCCCCAATCTCACCTGCCTGTTCCCCTCCTGCAGCAACAGAACCCCGCTGTGAAATCTCTGGGGACCCCACATTTGCTGTGGTAGCCCCCACCCCACACACTGGTCCTCCCCCTGCAGCACCCTGCTCTCTGCTTATCCCTGCAGAGGGCAACAGATCCCAGCTCACAGGCTGGTTACTTGTAGAGGCATTGTCACACCTTTCTCTGACCCCCTCCCCTGTCACAGCTGCAGCTGAGTGTGTGTCTATGGTGTCTATGCAAGCAGAAATATCAGAGTTCACTCCCTCCTCCCTTACATCATTCATAGATAACACATTAACATTGTTAGGAGTCATGTCACTACGGGCTGAAGGTTCAGCCCTTGGGGGGGGCCCAAACTGGGAGGTTATCTGCCCCAAATCTGTCCCAAGTAGCACGTTTGCAGGGATCCGATCAGTTACCCCCACCTCCCTCACCCCCCGCCCTGCGCCCCAGTCCACATAAATGTCAGCAACAGGCAGCGCCGGGTCAGTGCCTCCAATCCCGGAGACAGCGAGGGTTTTTCCAGGGATCAAGTCTTGGGGGGACACCATCTCAGGCCGCACCAGAGTCACCTCCGAGGCGCTGTCTCGCAGTCCTATGGTCACAGACCGGCCGACGGTGACAGGTTGGAAGCTGTCCAGGGACCTACCACCACCCCCACCCACACAATACACCTTGGGCGGCCCTTGGGACGGGGACGGAGCCGGGGCCTTGGGACGCTGAGGGCACATGGCCTTGAAGTGTCCAGGTAGGTTGCACTGGTGGCACCGTCTTGGTTCCGCCACGGGCCTGGAGAGGGGAGTTGAGGGGGACACCCCCTGCAGTCTAGGGGCAGTCGCCGAATTCATCTTACCCCCTCTCCAGGTGCTGCTGGTGGCCGCTCTCCTGGCCTCAGGGGCCCGGTTGTTGGTGTAGTCATCGGCAAGGGCAGCTGTAGCCGTGGACCCCTTTGGCTTCTGGTCTCGGATGAACTGGCGGAGATCCTCAGGGCAGTTCCACAAGAGTTGCTCCGTGATGAACAAGTCCAGGATCTCCGGTCCGGTGGAAAGCTGCAGGCCTTGGGTCCAGTGGTCGGCAGCTCGGGCAAGTGCCCGCCGGTGGTCAGCCCAGGAGTCCTTTGGTCCCTTCTGTAGGCTCCGGAACTTCTTGCGGTAGGACTCTGGAGTGAGGTTGTACTGTTGGATCAGGGCCCGCTTGATGGTGTCGTAGCCCTGATCTGCCTCAGCAGGCAAGTCCCCAAGGATATCCAGGGCCTTACCCCTTAAACGGGGGGTCAGGTATTTGGCCCACTGGTCCTTGTCCAGATGGTGCTGCAAGCAAGTCCGTTCAAAAGCAGTCAAGAAAGAGTCCAAGTCTCCATCCTTCTCCAGCACTGGGAAGTCCTCAACACGGACCTTTGGAAGTTTGGTGTCTCGAAGGTCACATGTGGCTGATGAGGGCCGGAGCTGAGCTAGCTGCAGCTGGTAGTCACGGTCTGCCTGTCGCTCTCGCTCTTCACGCGCTGCCTGCCGCTCTCGCTCCGCAGCCTCACGCTCTGCGTGCCGCTCCGCAGCGTCACGCGCTGCCTGCCGCTCTGCCCTGCGCTCTGCCAGGAGTTCCTTGTAGCCCTTCTGGTCTCCAGCCTGGAGAAGGGCCGTAGCCATTTGAAGAAGGCTATCCGAGCCTCCCAGGCTCGGTGGAATGGCACGTGGTGATCTGCGGCATGCTGCAGAGCTAGGCGATTCACTGTCCCTTTCAGAGCGGAGGGCTGGCATCTGGCTCGTTGAGGAACCTTGGGTGAGCTCCTCCTCATCTTGTCCAGCAGTGCCAGGTTGCGCAATGTCCTCGGCAGAACGGTTTTCTGGCGTCGAGCTCCTGGAGGACTCGTGGGCAACCTCCTCATTGCTGTCCACAGCACCGTCCTCCCTCTCTTCGGCTCCTGCCTTAGCATTGGCCAGTTGCATAGCTCTGCTCCTGGTGCTCTCAGCCATTCTTGCAGACTTTTGGTCACTGACACAGAACTGACACCTGATGCCTCCACACACCTTACAGTATCTGCACTCTGACACTCTAGTGTTGAGCTAGTCTGAAGACCCCAGCAGCCACAGCTGCTGCAGGCAGTCTTTAGTGTCTGGGAGTATGGGTCTCACACACACTATTATCTCGATCCCACCGCTATGCCACCAATATGTCACAAACCACCGGGGGGTCACTCAGAAATCCCCCGCGCTGGCTACCAGTACGTCACAATCGGGGGGTAACAAGTGGGGGTCACCCCTCCTTTATACCTCCCGACCGACAGAGCACGTGATGCGCTCTCTAGCGCCCCTCTTATAGTCAGGCCAATTATGGAATTGCCCGACAATAAGCAAGGAGGCCGCTATACTACTTATGCCGATTATTGAAGGGTCCCCGGTGAGAGTAGGGTATATATTCCCCCGACCTCCGCGGGCGGAATATATAAAATCTCCCCGAATCTCACTGGCCTCCCCACAATAATCCTTGGCACAAACTCGCTGCCACCAACCGCTTCACGGTAACTATTAGCCGAACACACAGACGTGGGATTCAAGATCGAGATAACAGAACAGCCCAAGATTAATTATATAATTTAATCAGCCTAAAGCACACTAGAAACTACAATATATACAATAGGGAATCTACAGAATATACATATGTCAGAGTACAGTTACAGATAAAGCATGGTTTACAAACAGGTATGCAATTCGATCAGTTACCTTGTGCGTCTGGCCACAGGGGGGCGCTGTAGACCAGGTTTCTAGGAACTCCCACAGATGTTTCCTGCACGTGACCCCCAGCGAAAGAACACTGGAAAATGGCCGAAGTAGGGTTATCAACCTGGACAAATCCAGGTCCCCTCCTACCTTCGTGACCTCAGAGGGAGCACTGCTCCACCCCTGGCTGGAGTTATGGACAAAATCCACAACATGGAATATGGCCATAACTTGGCCTGGGAGCGTCGTAGGCGGACGCCAATGCTCTCATTGTGACAGTTATGAATTTAGCTACAGAATGAGAGGTTTCATGACCTGTCTGCCAGTTCCCCATTGGCTGATATCACGCCTGGGGCATTTCCCCATGTCCTGCTCCCATAAAAAGGGTGTGCCGGCATCGTCCGCATGCGGAGACACCATTTTTATGGTTGCCATATTTATCGGAAATATGGCTTGCGAGATATGAACCATTTTTTACTGGAGTCGTTCTGTCTAGCTAGTTCCATAGCCTTGCTAATGAGATACAACTCTTGTTACAGGGTGACGGCAGGGAGTCATCCTGTGTCCATTGTTCCCACACCACCTCATCTCCATATCACAGGAGATGGCCATGGGATTTGTTGCTAAACCAGTTGTGTGAAGGAAAGGGGGGGTGACACCAGGAGAGGGCTTCCTGACATACTTGAATATCATGATTTATCGTCATATCTCCGGATTTACCTCACAGCCCGTCTCCTCCGTCCTCAGTATTCAGTGACTGCCCGTCTCCTCCGTCCTCAGTATTCAGTGACTGCCCGTATCCTCCGTCCTCAGTATTCAGTGACCGCCAGTCTCCTCCGTCCTCAGTATTCAGTGATCGCCCCCCCCCCCCGTCTCCTCCATCCTCAGTATTCAGTGATCGCCAGTCTCCTCCGTCCTCAGTATTCAGTGACTGCCCGTCTCCTCCGTCCTCATTATTCAGTGACTGCCCGTCTCCTCCGTCCTCAGTATTCAGTGACTGCCCGTATCCTCCGTCCTCAGTATTCAGTGACCGCCCGTCTCCTCCGTCCTCAGTATTCAGTGACTGCCCGTATCCTCCGTCCTCAGTATTTAGTGACTGCCCGTATCCTCCGTCCTCAGTATTCAGTGACCGCCCGTCTCCTCCGTCCTCAGTATTCAGTGACCGCCCGTCTCCTCCGTCCTCAGTATTCAGTGACCGCCCGTCTCCTGCGTCCTCAGTATTCAGTGACTGCCCGTCTCCTCCGTCCTCAGTATTTAGGGACCGCCCGTCTCCTCCGTCCTCAGTATTCAGTGACCGCCCGTCTCCTCCGTCCTCAGTATTCAGTGACCGCCCGTCTCCTCCGTCCTCAGTATTCAGTGACCGCCCGTCTCCTCCGTCCTCAGTATTCAGTGACCGCCCGTCTCCTCGGTGACATTTGTATTGTGTGCATTGGTATTTACCCTCTGGTGTCTGGAGCTTTGGCCTCTGCAGCTCTTCTCCTCACCTGCCTATGACTTTTGCACGGCGCTTGGCGTGGCACTGACGTGGTGTGACACTGACGTGGTGCTCGGCGTGGCGCTTGGCGTGGCACTTTGCGTGGCAATGACGTGCTTGGTGCAGCGCTGACATGTTGGCGCACCCTCTCTTCCAGGCCACGTACCTGCACTTGCTGCCCCTGTATTTCCCGCGGTCCCCCCAGGAGGAGCAGAGCTCGCTGCCGCTGTTGCCCCCGGATATCGGCAATGCTGACGGGGAGCCGGTGGTCCCGGAGCGACAGATCAGAATCTGTGAGAAGCCGGGCGTCCATGAAGGTAAAGACCCCGCCACACTCGCGTCCCGACCCCTCGTCCCTTTTGCTGAGTTGTTGCCGCAGTCTCTTCTCCGGGTGGGACACACGGCTGTGGGACCCCTGCTCGCTCCGCGGGCTTCTGTGTTTTGCGGCTGTGGGACCCCCGCTCGCTCCGCGGGCTTCTGTATTTTGCGGCTGTGGGACCCCTGCTCGCTCCGCGGGCTTCTGTGTTTTGCGGCTGTGGGACCCCTGCTCGCTCCGCGGGCTTCTGTGTTTTGCGGCTGTGGGACCCCCGCTCGCTCCGCGGGCTTCTGTATTTGCTTCTTTGAGTACTCGGCCTCTACATTTGCAGTTTCGGAGGCAGGAGACCCCCGGATGGACACGTCTGACGCCCGCTTCTCTTCCTTGTGTGTTGCAGATGAGTCGGAGGAGGAGGATGAAGGCCTGGGCCGCGATCTCTCCCTCATCGGCTCGCACGCCTTTGCTCGTATGGAAGGTGACGTGGACAAGCAGCGGCGCCTGGCGCTCCAGGGGCAAATGTCGGGGGTCGCCCTCCAGAAGCAGCACCAGAGGAAGTGAGTGCGGCCGCTGGGACCATCCTGGTCTCTACAGTAGTCCCCGAGCCTGCGCATCAGCAGGAGACCCCTGTAATCCGGCCCCCCAAATAACCCTGCAGGCGGTCCGTCCCCGCCTGCGTCTCACAGGAAGGTTTGCTGTATTGTGCCGGTCACACATCTCATGTTTGCTGCAATGTGACGTATCTGTGCACACTGTCAGGGCTGCCGGTCTCTCACTGCCAGTGTCGTGCCGCTAGCCTGCCGTTGTTTCATCGACTGTCTCTGGCCGCCGGTCTCCCTCGCCGTCGGTCTCCCTCGCCGCCGCTCTCTTACTATCTCACGCTTCCTCTTCCGTCCTCGGCTACAATCGCTGGCTGTCTCGGGCGCGGGGCCCCCGTTCTCTCTCGCCACCGCCGCTCTCTCTCTCTCTCGCTGGGGGGCCGTCGGTCTCTGGCTGCCGGTCTCCCTCGCCGCCGCTCTCTCTCGCTGGGGGGCCGCCGGTCTCTGGCCGCCGGTCTCTCACCATCTCGCTTCCTCTTCCGTCCTCAGCTACAATTGCTGGCTGTCTCGGGTGCGGGGCCCCCGTTCTCTCTCGTCACCGCCGCTCTCTCTCTCTCGCTGGGGGGCCGTCGGTCTCTGGCTGCCGGTCTCCCTCGCCGCCGCTCTCTCTCGCTGGGGGGCCGCCGGTCTCTGGCCGCCGGTCTCCCTCGCCGCCGGTCTCTCACCATCTCACGCTTCCTCTTCCGTCCTCAGCTACAATCGCTGGCTGTCTCGGGCGCGGACAGAAGATCTCTCGGACATTGCTGCTCTGAAGGCGCTGTACCAGTCCGGTGAGTGTGCGTCCGTGTGACGTTACGGGGGGCGGTGGAGTTTCCGCAGGGTGGTCTTTGTGTCCTCTGGCCTCGCTGACCTCTCTCCTTCTTCCAGGCGTGGACACCTGCGGCCGCAGCGTGATCGTCATTGTGGGAAGGAACATTCCCGTCCTGCTGATCGACATGGAGAAGGTGGTGGCCGTCCTCTGTGTGTTTGGGGTCTTCGTGTGTTTGGACGGGTCCTGACCCCCCCCCCCTCATGTGCCCCCCCCCCCCCTTATCCCCCCAGGCCCTGCTGTACTTCATCCATATGATGGACCACGTGGCCGCCAGGGACTACGTGCTGGTGTATTTCCACACGCTGACCGCGGAGCACAACCACCTGGACTCCGACTTCCTGAAGAACGTCTACGACGTGGTGGACGCCAAGTGAGTGACCGCCGTCATCCCGGGGCACCCGCCGGCTCCACCAGGGGGCGCTGACCGCACGCAGAGCGCTGCACACAGGAGCCGGCCGGTGATTAACCCCTTCATGCTTTGTCCTCATCGCGACTATTAATCCTTCAGTCGTGTTTTTTTTTAACCCCCGCTGTGCCATCTTCTCTTGAAAAATGCACCAAATTGATAACTCCAGAAGCTTGACTCCGCAGGGGGGGGGGGGTGACACGGGGCCCCCCAAAAAATGACACTGGTATAAAGTCGCTTTTCATGAATTTGTCTAAAACATCTGGAGAAAAATGTGAAACGCGATGCAAAAATCTCATCGAGAATAAGACCTGAAACCGCATTGATGGCGCGACACGGTAATGAGGCCCCGGAAGCAGAGGCAGCGCACGCTGCTCTGGAGGAATAATGCTTCACACAAGCACAGACAAAGCAGAGTCCCTGATAACGCTGCAGAACTGTTCCATGTATTTCTGAAAGCTGCGCCGGCCCTTTAATAAGGTTCTATATTTCTTTCTCATTACAATGTCTGCTCTTTCCTTCTCCAGATACAAGAAGAACCTGAAGGCGCTTTATTTCGTCCATCCAACATTTCGCTCTAAGGTGAGGCTCCTCCCCCGCTGTAAAGTGAGGGGTTTGGGCTGTTTTGCAGCAGTGCAGTCGGTGAAGATCCACACAGGCCTATGTGGCTTTATATTATCAGTAAATGGGAGGAAGGGGAGTAATGGGAAGAACAAGGGGGCTCCTCCGCTCCACAGCAAACGAGGTGGGGTAATGCTGCCCACCCTCACACAGGAGGGGCGGGGGAGGACTACAGCACAGGAGGGGGGAGGGGGGCCGGGGACTCTGGCACAGGAGGGGGGCCGGGACTCTGGCACAGGAGGGGGGCCGGGACTCTGGCACAGGAGGGGGGCCGGGACTCTGGCACAGGAGGGGGGCCGGGACTCTGGCACAGGAGGGGGGCCGGGACTCTGGCACAGGAGGGACCCTGCTAGCCACCGACCACCCCCCGTGTGAGTGAGAGGATTACGCGCTAATATGAAGCCTTTGGTTTCTCGCCAGCACATAAGATCCCAACACTCTCCGGATCCGGTAGATCTCACATTCACAGGCTGTGACGCTTGTCCAGAAGCCTAAAATTAAAGCCTATTGACTTGGGGGTGATCCTCGCACCCCATCTTGCAGACACTGCTGCTGCCGTCAGTGCGTCTCTAAGGAGAAATGGCTGTAAGAGCCGAATCACTGGAGCACAGAGGACGTACACGTATACATTAAGCCATACCCTACAACAATCATGGGTCTCCATCAGGTGGAAATGGGGTTATAAGGGAGCTAAGACAACATCCATTATAAACAGGTAATGGGGTGTGAGGGAGCTAAGACAACATCCATTATAAACAGGTAATGGGGTGTGAGGGAGCTAAGACCAGATCCATTATATACAGGTAATGGGGTGTGAGGGAGCTAAGACCAGATCCATTATATACAGGTAATGGGGTGTGAGGGAGCTAAGACAACATCCACTATATACAGGTAATGGGGTGTGAGGGAGCTAAGACAACATCCATTATATACAGGTAATGGGGTGTGAGGGAGCTAAGACAACATCCATTATAAACAGGTAATGGGGTGTGAGGGAGCTAAGACCAGATCCATTATATACAGGTAATGGGGTGTGAGGGAGCTAAGACAACATCCACTATATACAGGTAATGGGGTGTGAGGGAGCTAAAACAACATCCATTATATACAGGTAATGGGGTGTGAGGGAGCTAAGACAACATCCATTATAAACAGGTAATGGGGTGTGAGGGAAAAAGACGAGATCCATTATATACTGGTAATGGGGTGTGAGGGAGCTAAGACAACATCCACTATATACAGGTAATGGGGTGTGAGGGAGCTAAGATGAGATCCATTATAAACAGGTAATGGGGTGTGAGGGAAAAAGACGAGATCCATTATATACTGGTAATGGGGTGTGAGGGAGCTAAGACAACATCCACTATATACAGGTAATGGGGTGTGAGGGAGCTAAGACCACATCCATTATATACAGGTAATGGGGTGTGAGGGAGCTAAGACCACATCCATTTTATACAGGTAATGGGGTGTGAGGGAGCTAAGACGAGATCCATTATATACTGGTAATGATGTGTGAGGGAGCTAAGACCACATCCATTATATACAGGTAATGGGGTGTGAGGGAGCTAAGACCACATCCATTATATCTAGGTAATGGGGTGTGAGGGAGCTAAGATGAGATCCATTATATACAGGTAATTGGGTGTGAGTGAGTTAAGACAACATCCATTGTATGAAATTCTATGAATAAAAAAGTTTAAGAATGTGAAGATCCTTTGTATGAAAGGAATAGGAGGTAACGGGGAGATAAGAGGAGTTTCACTGTACTGTATCCTGTAGTAGTTTATGACGGGGGCAGAAAGTGGTATTAGAGCAAAGTCCAGTTCTGCTGTAGGAATAAAAGGTGAAGTTTGGAGCGAAGATTGATTTATCTGATGATGGAAGTAGTAATGATATTAGGGAGCTTCTACAAGATGTACCTGCGCCTCTGCAGATCACACCCAGTTTCTTGTTACTTTTCAATATTGCTGAGCAATGAGAACAGTCATCTAATTTGCAAAATGATTAATTGCAACTTTGTGCACAGTTTTCTACAAACACTGCAGTAAGTGCAGGCATTCACCGCCTGGCCTTGATGACGGAGGCTCGTGTTACTGCATTGTGTCATGCCTTGTAGATCACAACACGGTTTATAAGAGCAGTAAAGGCTGTGCGAGGATCCGCACAAGGAGGAGCCAGCTATTTATACTCTTCTTGGTGACCCTTATAATTGCAACGGGAGCATATTCTGCTCCAAAATTGCTGGATTCATTGTGGATAGTGAGGGAGCTTAGATGGGATTCATTGTAGGGAGTGAGGGAGCTTAGATGGGATTTATTGTGGAGAGTGAGGGAGCTTAGATGAGATTTATTGTGGAGAGTGAGGGAGCTTAGATGAGATTCATTGTGGATAGTGAGGGAGCTTAGATGGGATTCATTGTGGGGAGTGAGGGAGCTTAGATGGGATTCATTGTGGAGAGTGAGGGAGCTTAGATGGGATTCATTGTGGGGAGTGAGGGAGCTTAGATGGGATTTATTGTGGAGAGTGTAGGGAGCTTAGATGGGATTCATTGTGGGGAGTGAGGGAGCTTAGATGGGATTTATTGTGGAGAGTGAGGGAGCTTAGGAGGGATTCATTGTGGCAAGTGAGGGAGCTTAGATGGGATTCATTGTGGGAAGTGAGGGAGCTTAGATGGGATTCATTGTGGGGAGTGTAGGCAGCTTAGACTAGATTCATTGTGGGGAGTGTAGGGAGCTTAGACTGGATTCATTGTGGAGAGTGTAGGGAGCTTAGATGGGCTTCATTGTGGAGAGTAATAGAGCTTAGATTGTATTCATTGTGGTGAGTGTAGGGAGGTTAGATTGGATTACTTGTGGGGAGTATAGGGAACTTAGAATGGATTGTCAGGAGTGTAGGGAGCTTAGATTGGATTCATTGTGGGGAGTGTAGGGAGCTTAGATGGGCTGCATTGTGGAGAGAGAGGGAGCTTAGATGGGATTCATTGTGGGGAGCTTAGATGGGTTTCATTGTGGGGAGTGTAGGGAGCTTAGATTGGATTCATTGTGGGGTGTGTAGGGAGCTTAGATTGAATTCATTGTGGGGAGTGAGGGAGCTTAGATGAGTCACTGGGAAGTGAGGGAGCTTAGAGAAGATCCATTATTTGAAAGGACACTAAAATAACATGACACAAGTGTAATAACAGATATGTAAAGACGCCAAGACTGGGTACAATATCGGGTAACAAGTAGAAATTAAAGCTCTAAGAGATTTTGCCTTCAGGAGTGCGGGTGCCATGTTATCAGCTTAGTCAAGTCTGTATGTGTTCTGTATGAGGGGATGAATATGATGCCAGATACCTAAAATTCATTATGCCCAATTGTTTTTTGGCATCACCTATTGAGGGAAGGGTCCAGAAGCCTCTAAAAATATTGATGTTTGGCACCCCCGTTGAGGTCTGTGGATTATGTAGACTTTACCGTGACTTGAGGCCTTTCTGCAAAGTATAATTAGAAGTAAAGACGAGGAAATCAAGGCTTAGAGGAAAAGGTGATAAAGCAGAGAAGAACGTCCAATGTTTAGAAGAGCGGAAGGTTAACACTAGAACTACTGAGGTAGTCATTTTAACTACTTTGCACCATGTATTTCTATATAGGTGTCACGAGTCCAGTAGTTCTAGTGTTAAATCAGTAGGTAAGGGGAATATTAGAAGATCCTGTGCTGTAGAAGAACAGGTGATGACGGGGCAGTTAGGGTACTTAGGAAAATAATTTCTTCGGCGCTCCATTGGGAGACCCAGACGATTGGGTGTATAGCTACTGCCTCCGGAGGCCACACAAAGCACTACACTAAAAAGTGTAAGGCCCCTCCCCTTCTGGCTATACACCCCCCGTGGGATCACGGGCTGCTCAGTTTTATGCTTTGTGCGAAGGAGGTCAGACATCCACGCATAGCTCCACTGTTTAGTCAGCAGTAGCTGCTGACTATGTCGGATGGAAGAAAAGAGGGCCCATACTAGGGCCCCCAGCATGCTCCCTTCTCACCCCACTTTTGTCGGCGGTGTTTGTTAAGGTTGAGG
Source organism: Anomaloglossus baeobatrachus (assembly GCF_048569485.1). Lineage (NCBI taxonomy): Eukaryota > Metazoa > Chordata > Amphibia > Anura > Aromobatidae > Anomaloglossus > Anomaloglossus baeobatrachus. The sequence continues at coordinate 6,661,661 of NC_134354.1, read as the reverse complement.
TACCCATTGCGGGTACGGAGGCTGGAGCCCACATGCTGTTTTCCTTCCCCATCCCCCTGAAGGGCTCTGGTGAAGTGGGATCTTACCGGCCTCCAGACTCTGAGGCCGAGCTCCATCCACAGACCCGGAGATCCTGCTGGATACGGAGCTGGGTACCGTCAGGGACAAGGCCCTGCAACATTCAGGTACTTTGTGTCCCCGTACAGACAGGCACAGACACACTCCAGCGTTGCTGGGTGTTCTAGTGCGCCGGGGACAGTAGCGCTGCGCGCTTGGGTTATACTCACTGCAGCTTTGCTGAGTGAGTTTATGTGTGGGGAACTACCGCGCCGGCCGCCATGGTGACTGCGGCGCGGCTGAGACTTGTGGTGCGCCGGGGACTTCGCGCCGACCGTGCTTTTACGACGGCAGCGCTTGTAAATCTAGTCCCCGGCTTCTGCGGCCTAGTTACGCTTCGTTCCCGCCCCCAGCCCTGTCAGTCAGGGAAGGGGAGAGACGCTGTACAATAGTCAGCGCCGAGGGCTGGAGTCTTATTTACATACTCCAGCCCTCTCACTGGGCACAGTGGGCGCCAGTTTCCCGCTCTTTGTCTGCAGCACGCCCACGGCCCGCCCCTCTTCACAGGACGCCGGCAGCCATTCCTGCACGCAGTCTGAGCTGGAGAACGGACATAGCCCTGGGAGACCCAGACAAGGGATTCTGGCGACCACACACCCGCTGTTAAGCGGGCGGTAAGCAGCACCTTGGTGCTGACCCCACTAGTGCCACAGTGTTGTTTTGTGTACTTTTGTCTGTACCTATATATTGCACTGTACGGTCGCTTCTTGGCTTATACCCCTATATTGCTCTGAGGAGACAACAGCATGTCATCCGCAAAAAGCAAGGGTGCCAAGGCACGGGCTTCATATGCTGCCTGTACCGCATGTGGGGCTGATCTACCGGCAGGTTCCACTGACCCCCATTGTGTGCAATGTTCGGTCCCTGTGCCACTTCGTCAGCCGGAGTCTATGCTAGTAGTGGCCCAGGCAGAGACGCCTGTGAACCCTGCCCCGGTGACGGGGACAGAGTTTGCAGTTTTTGCTGATAAGATGTCTGTGACTATGACAAAAATTCTAGAAACCTTGCAGTCCAGGCCGGTCACTCAGACCATGGGCACTGCTGATTCAATGTTCCCCGGTCCCCCTCAGTTGGAACTAATCCGTGCTCCAAGGGGGTCCCAGACATCACAGGCTGAAGGCTCTGACTCGGACGACAGTCCCAGGCAGCCTAAGCGAGCTCGCTGGGAGAGACCCTCGGCGTCATCACGCTGGTCAGGGTCTCAGCGAGAGGATTCTCTGTATGATGAGGCAGAGGTAGGTGACCAGGAGTCTAATCCTGAGACTGCTCTCAACCTGGATACCCCTGATGGTGACGCCATGGTGAATGATCTTATAGCGGCCATCAATAGACTGCTGGATATTTCTCCTCCAGCGGAGGAGGCAGCAGCACAGCAGGAGAAATTCCATTTTAGGTATCCCAAACGTAAATTGAGCTCTTTTCTGGACCACGCGGACTTCAGAGAAGCAGTCCAGAAACACCATGCTTATCCAGATAAGCGTTTCTCCAAACGTCTTAAGGATACACGTTATCCCTTTCCCCCTGACGTGGTCAAACGCTGGACCCAGTGTCCAAAGGTGGACCCCCCAATCTCCAGGCTTGCGGCTAGATCCATAGTTGCAGTGGAAGATGGGGCTTCACTTAAAGATGCCAATGACAGACAGATGGACCTTTGGTTGAAATCTGTCTATGAAGCTATCGGCGCGTCGTTTGCTCCAGCATTCGCAGCCGTGTGGGCACTCCAAGCTATTTCAGCTGGTCTGGCGCAGGTGGACTCTATCATACGTCCATCAGTGCCGCAGGTGGCGTCCTTGACTTCGCAAATGTCTGCGTTTGCGACTTACGCTATCAATGCGGTCTTGGACTCTACCAGCCGTACGTCAATGGCGTCCGCCAACTCGGTGGTTTTACGCAGAGCCTTATGGTTAAAGGAATGGAAAGCAGATTCTGCTTCCAAAAAATGCTTAACCAGTTTGCCATTGTCTCAAGACAGGCTGTTTGGTGAGCAATTGGCGGAAATCATTAAACAGTCCAAGGGTAAGGACTCTTCCTTACCCCAGCCCAGATCAAACAAACCTCAGCAGTGGAAGGGACAGTCGAGGTTTCGGTCCTTTCGAGGTTCGGGCAGGACCCAATTCTCCTCGTCCAAAAGGACTCAGAAGGAGCAGAGGAGCTCAGATTCCTGGCGGACTCACTCACGCCCAAAGAAAGCAGCCGGAGGAACCGCTTCCAAGCCGGCTGCCTCATGACTTTCGGCCTCCTCTCTCCGCATCCTCGGTCGGTGGCAGGCTCTCCCGCTTTTGCGGCATTTGGCTGCCACAGGTCAAAGACCGGTGGGTAACAGACATTTTGTCTCACGGGTACCGGATAGAATTCAGTTCTCGTCCTCCGCCTCGGTTCTTCAGAACTTCCCCACATCCCGACCGAGCCGATGCTCTTCTGCAAGCGGTGTGCTCGCTAAGGGCAGAGGGAGTGGTGATCCCTGTTCCTCTTCAGGAACGAGGTCAAGGTTTTTACTCCAATCTGTTTGTGGTGCCAAAAAAGGACGGCTCTTTCCGTCCTGTTCTGGACCTAAAACTGCTCAACAAGCACGTGAAAACCAGGCGGTTCCGGATGGAATTCCTCCGCTCCGTCATTGCCTCGATGTCTCAAGGAGATTTCCTAGCATCAATAGACATCAAAGATGCTTATCTCCACGTGCCGATTGCTCCAGAGCACCAGCGTTTTCTACGCTTCGTTATAGGAGACGAACATCTTCAGTTCGTAGCTCTGCCATTTGGTCTGGCGACAGCCCCACGGGTTTTCACCAAGGTCATGGCAGCAGTGGTAGCAGTCTTGCACTCTCAGGGACACTCGGTGATCCCTTACTTGGACGATCTACTTGTCAAGGCACCCTCTCAAGAGGCATGCCAACTCAGCCTGAATGTTGCGCTGGAGACTCTCCAGACTTTCGGGTGGATCATCAACTTTTCAAAGTCAAATCTGTCACCGACCCAATCGCTAACATATCTTGGCATGGAGTTTCATACTCTCTCAGCGACAGTGAAGCTTCCGATGGACAAGCAGCGTTCACTACAGACAGGGGTGCACTCGCTCCTTCAAGGCCAGTCGCACCCCTTAAGACGCCTCATGCACTTCCTGGGGAAGATGGTGGCAGCAATGGAGGCAGTCCCGTTTGCGCAGTTTCATCTGCGCCCACTTCAATGGGACATTCTCCGCCAATGGGACGGGAAGTCGACGTCCTTAGACAGGAAAGTCTCCCTTTCCCAGACGGCCAAGGACTCTCTGCAATGGTGGCTTCTTCCCACCTCCTTATCACGGGGAAGATCATTCCTACCCCCATCCTGGGCAGTGGTCACGACAGACGCGAGTCTGTCAGGGTGGGGAGCAGTTTTTCTCCACCACAGGGCTCAGGGTACGTGGACTCAGCAGGAGTCCACCCTTCAGATCAATGTTCTGGAAATCAGGGCAGTGTATCTTGCCCTACAAGCCTTCCAGCAGTGGCTGGAAGGAAAGCAGATCCGAATTCAGTCGGACAACTCCACAGCGGTGGCATACATCAACCACCAAGGCGGGACACGCAGTCGGCAAGCCTTCCAGGAAGTCCGGCGGATTCTGATGTGGGTGGAGGCCACGGCCGCCACCATCTCCGCAGTTCACATCCCCGGCGTAGAAAACTGGGAAGCGGACTTCCTCAGTCGCCAGGGTATGGACGCAGGGGAATGGTCCCTTCACCCGGACGTGTTTCAGGAAATCTGTCGCCGCTGGGGAAGGCCAGACGTTGACCTAATGGCGTCCCGGCACAACAACAAGGTCCCAACTTTCATGGCACGGTCTCGCGATCACAGAGCTCTGGCGGCAGACGCCTTAGTGCAAGATTGGTCGCAGTTCCAACTGCCCTATGTGTTTCGCCCTCTGGCACTCTTGCCCAGAGTGCTACGCAAGATCAGGTCCGAGTGCCGCCGCGTCCTGCTCGTCGCCCCAGACTGGCCGAGAAGGTCGTGGTATCCGGATCTGTGGCATCTCACGGTCGGCCAACCGTGGGCGCTACCAGACCGGCCAGACTTACTGTCACAAGGGCCGTTTTTCCATCTGAATTCTGCGGCCCTGAACCTGACTGTGTGGCCATTGAGTCCTGGATACTAGCATCTTCAGGATTATCTCAAGGGGTCGTGGCCACCATGAGACAGGCTAGGAAGCCCACGTCTGCTAAGATCTACCACAGAACGTGGAAGATTTTCTTATCCTGGTGCTCGGCACAGAGAGTGTCCCCCTGGCCATTTGCATTGCCTACTTTTCTTTCCTTCCTGCAATCTGGTTTGGAAAAAGGCTTATCGCTCGGCTCCCTTAAAGGGCAAGTCTCAGCGCTATCGGTATTTTTTCAAAAGCGTCTAGCACGACTTCCTCAGGTACGCACGTTCCTGCAGGGGGTTTGTCACATAGTCCCTCCGTACAAACGGCCGTTAGATCCATGGGATCTGAACAGGGTACTAGTTACTCTCCAGAAGCCGCCCTTCGAGCCTCTGAAGGATGTTTCACTTTCTCGACTTTCACAGAAAGTGGCCTTTCTGGTAGCGGTCACGTCTCTTCGGAGGGTATCCGAGCTGGCAGCGTTGTCATCCAAAGCTCCCTTCCTGGTTTTTCACCAGGACAAGGTAGTGCTGCGCCCGATTCAGGAGTTTCTCCCTAAGGTGGTATCCTCTTTTCATCTCAATCAGGATATCTCCTTACCTTCCTTTTGTCCTCATCCAGTTCATCGGTTTGAAAAGGATTTGCATTTGTTGGATCTCGTGAGAGCACTCAGAATCTACATTTCCCGCACGGCGCCCCTGCGCCGCTCGGATGCACTCTTTGTCCTTGTCGCTGGTAAGCGCAAAGGATCGCAGGCTTCCAAATCCACCCTGGCTCGATGGATCAAGGAACCAATTCTTGAAGCCTACCGTTCTGCTGGGCTGCCGGTTCCATCAGGGCTGAAGGCCCATTCTACCAGAGCCGTGGGTGCGTCCTGGGCATTACGACACCAGGCTACGGCTCAACAGATGTGCCAGGCAGCTACCTGGTCGAGTCTGCACACTTTCACCAAACATTATCAGGTGCATACCTACGCTTCGGCGGACGCCAGCCTAGGTAGAAGAGTCCTGCAGGCGGCGGTTGCCTCCTCGTAGGAGAGAGCTGTTTTGCAGCTCAAACTTGAGGTATTAATTTACCCACCCAGGGACTGCTTTTGGACGTCCCAATCGTCTGGGTCTCCCAATGGAGCGCCGAAGAAGAAGGGAATTTTGTTACTTACCGTAAATTCCTTTTCTTCTAGCTCCAATTGGGAGACCCAGCACCCGCCCCTGTTCCTTCGGGATTTTTGGTTTTTTCGGGTACACATGTTGTTCATGTTGAACGGTTTCAGTTCTCCGATGTTACTTTGGATTGAATTTGTTTAAACCAGTTCTTGGCTTTCCTCCTTCTTGCTTTTGCACTAAAACTGGTGAGCCAGTGATCCCACTGGGGGTGTATAGCCAGAAGGGGAGGGGCCTTACACTTTTTAGTGTAATGCTTTGTGTGGCCTCCGGAGGGCAGTAGCTATACACCCAATCGTCTGGGTCTCCCAATTGGAGCTAGAAGAAAAGGAATTTACGGTAAGTAACAAAATTCCCTTCTTTGTTTAATAGAAATGCCCTGATGGAAAAACTCTAGTAGTTGATGAGATTAGATGAGTGTCACCTGAACGTGAATGTAAAGGAGCAATTACAAGATCCAGTGCTTAGAGAAATGGAGCAGTGAGGGAGCTTAGATGAGATTCTTCAAAAGAAAAAGATTAGAAGATCTGGTCACTGGGAGTGAGGGAGCTTAGGTGAGATTCTTCAAGAGAAAAAGATTACAAGATCTGGTCACGGGGAGTGAGGGAGCTTAGGTGAGATTTTTCAAGAGAAAATGATTACAAGATCTGGTCATGGGGAGTGAGGGAGCTTAGGTGAGATTCTTCAAGAGAAAATGATTACAAGATCTGGTGTACTGGGAGTGAGGGAGCTTAGGTGAGATTCTTCAAGAGAAAAAGATTACAAGATCTGGTCACAGGGAGTGAGGGAGCTTAGGTGATGATTCTTCAGGAGCAGAGGCAGGTCTCAAGGTGATAGAGCCCAGTTCGTTCATGATTCTGGACCCAATTGAAGTCATTTTTTAAGGAAAGGGAAATCCTTCTCAACCAAATATCTCGTTATTTGACTACTGTGGTTACTGTGTTGGTGCAGAAGACGTTGCCATCAGCAGATTTCCCTCTTGCTCACATGGGATCGGCTTCTGCACTCCGGGGCGGGGCGGACCGGCTTCTTTGATGTTGTAGAGTTTATAAACATGAGTGAAGTCAGTCGGACAAGCACATCTGATACCGGCGCTGCTGGCACCAATCTGCGGAGCTTGTGCTGCTCCGCTTCCGCTGGATTCTGGAAGAACAAATAATAGAGAACAGAGCAGAGGACAGATTATCAGAACACGGGGGCTTTTTAATATTTGCAATTACTTATCATTATATGCAGATACAATCTATGAAGAACAATGAGGTGCCGCTCATGCCCAGGAGCAAAGCTCAGCAGCCGCCCCTCCTGGGATTACATGTCTGCAGTAATGCGGGGTCATTAGTGTTTTACCCTTGAGCTGCTGATGGTTCTTCTGCAGTCAGCATGTTCCTGCGCACACGCCTGTTACATGTGTCACGGCGTCACTGGACTCATCCACACCTCATTAGACACATGATATGACGTAGGTTATACTGGAAAAGTGTGATGCTCGCTGGTGCAGGCGGGGAGTGTAGAGAGATGCAGCAGCAGGTACAGCCGAAACAGGCGCAGCAGCAGGTACAGCTAGAACAGATAGGCGCAGCAGCAGGTACAGCCGAAACAGGCGCAGCAGCAGGTACAGCTGGAACAGGCGCAGCAGCAGGTACAGCTAGAACAGATAGGTGCAGCAGCAGGTACAGCCGAAACAGATAGGCGCAGCAGCAGGTACAGCTGGAACAGATAGGCGCAGCAGCAGGTACAGCTGGAACAGATAGGTGCAGCAGCAGGTACAGCCGAAACAGATAGGCGCAGCAGCAGGTACAGCTGGAACAGATAGGTGCAGCAGCAGGTACAGCTTGAACAGATAGGCGCAGCAGCAGGTACAGCTTGAACAGATAGGCGCAGCAGCAGGTACAGCTTGAACAGATAGGCGCAGCAGCAGGTACAGCTTGAACAGATAGGCGCAGCAGCAGGTACAGCTTGAACAGATAGGCGCAGCAGCAGGTACAGCTGGAACAGATAGGCGCAGCAGCAGGTACAGCTGGAACAGATGGGCGCAGCAGCAGGTACAGCTGGAACAGATAGGTGCAGCAGGTACAGCTGGAACAGATAGGTGCAGCAGCAGGTACAGCTGGAACAGATAGGCGCAGCAGCAGGTACAGCTGGAACAGATAGGTGCAGCAGGTACAGCTGGAACAGATAGGTGCAGCAGCAGGTACAGCTGGAACAGATAGGTGCAGCAGGTACAGCTGGAACAGATAGGTGCAGCAGCAGGTACAGCTGGAACAGATGGGCGCAGCAGCAGGTACAGCTGGAACAGATGGGCGCAGCAGCAGGTACAGCTGGAACAGATGGGCGCAGCAGCAGGTACAGCTGGAACAGATGGGCGCAGCAGCAGGTACAGCTGGAACAGATGGGCGCAGCAGCAGGTACAGCTGGAACAGATGGGCGCAGCAGCAGGTACAGCTGGAACAGATGGGCGCAGCAGCAGGTACAGCTGGAACAGATGGGCGCAGCAGCAGGTACAGCTGGAACAGATGGGCGCAGCAGCAGGTACACCTGGAACAGATAGGCGCAGCAGCAGGTACACCTGGAACAGATAGGCGCAGCAGCAGGTACACCTGGAACAGATAGGCGCAGCAGCAGGTACACCTGGAACAGATAGGCGCAGCAGCAGGTACAGCTGGAACAGATAGGCGCAGCAGCAGGTACAGCTGGAACAGATAGGCGCAGCAGCAGGTACAGCTGGAACAGATAGGCGCAGCAGCAGGTACAGCTGGAACAGATAGGCGCAGCAGCAGGTACAGCTGGAACAGATAGGCGCAGCAGCAGGTACAGCTGGAACAGATAGGCGCAGCAGCAGGTACAGCTGGAACAGATAGGTGCAGCAGCAGGTACAGCCGAAACAGATAGGCGCAGCAGCAGGTACAGCCGGAACAGATAGGTGCAGCAGCAGGTACAGCTTGAACAGATAGGCGCAGCAGCAGGTACAGCTTGAACAGATAGGCGCAGCAGCAGGTACAGCTTGAACAGATAGGCGCAGCAGCAGGTACAGCTTGAACAGATAGGCGCAGCAGCAGGTACAGCTTGAACAGATAGGCGCAGCAGCAGGTACAGCTTGAACAGATAGGCGCAGCAGCAGGTACAGCTTGAACAGATAGGCGCAGCAGCAGGTACAGCTTGAACAGATAGGCGCAGCAGCAGGTACAGCTTGAACAGATAGGCGCAGCAGCAGGTACAGCTTGAACAGATAGGCGCAGCAGCAGGTACAGCTGGAACAGATAGGCGCAGCAGCAGGTACAGCTGGAACAGATGGGCGCAGCAGCAGGTACAGCTGGAACAGATAGGTGCAGCAGGTACAGCTGGAACAGATAGGCGCAGCAGCAGGTACAGCTGGAACAGATAGGCGCAGCAGCAGGTACAGCTGGAACAGATAGGCGCAGCAGCGGGTACAGCTGGAACAGATAGGCGCAGCAGCGGGTACAGCTGGAACAGATGGGCGCAGCAGCGGGTACAGCTGGAACAGATGGGCGCAGCAGCGGGTACAGATGGAACAGGTGGGCGCGGTAGCGGGTACAGCTGGAACAGGTGGGCGCGGTAGCGGGTACAGCAGATACTGGAATACAAACTGGCATAAATAATACAGCAGCAGCACAAGGGACCTGACAACAGACAACATGTCTCTAAAGGATACACCACGTTGCCCAGGCACCTCCTTTAGTGGGAGGATGCCTTAAATTCCTAGTACCCCTCAGCCATAATCTGAGAGGCGCGTCTGAGTTAGGACATGCTGGCCCTTTAATAAAAGGTGCGCACGCAGCGTGCTAGCAGTAGACCTGTGCGGCAGGCGTAGGTCCTTGGGGGATGGACCAAACACCACTGAGCAGCCAGGAGGGTGAGTTTGCCGACATCCCCAGCGGGGGACAGGACAGTGTGAGGACATCGGTAACAGCGTTGCATAAAGATGGTATTTAGGGATGTGAGGGAGTTTAGACAGAATCCATCTGTGAAAGGGTTAGGAAGTATTAGGTGTGAGAGGGAGTTTAGGTAAAATTCATTGTAAGAAAGGAATAGGAAGTAAAAGTGTAGTGAGGGAATTCAGGCAAGAGATACTTTATGGTCTTTGTTTACAATGGAGCTTTTCTGAGCTCCCTCCTATCCCCATTACTTGCATACAAGGGATCCTGTCTCAGCTCCCTCATAACCCCAATACAAATATATAAGGGATCCTGCCTCATATCCCCATTACTTGTATACAAGGAATCCGGTCTCAACTCCCTCATAACCCCATTACAAGTATACAAGGGATCCTGTCTCAGCTCCCTCAAACTCCAATAGTATGAAAGCCGTAGCAAATAATATGGTTGTGAGTTAGCCAAGACTGGATCCATAGTTTACAAGGATTATGGAGTCCTAGATCTTGTCTTAGTTTCCTCACAGCCCTATTACTTTCTACTCCTTGAAAACTATAGATCCTTTTCCTAGGAATGCTTTTCTCCCAAATATTGAGTGGTGTAAATGGCTTGTTGTGTGATTATGATTTTTAAGCTTATTGATTGTTCACCGAAACACATTAGCCTGTGTAAACCGTCTCCATGTTGGGTTTTTTTTTTTTACCCTGAAAGTTTGTGTAAACCTAAACTTAATTCCCTTACATCCCAACACCCCAATCACTCTCTATTCCTTCCATACATTAGATGTTGTCTTGGCTCCCTCACTCCCCAATCACTCTCTATTCCTTCCATACATTGGGTCCAGTCTTAGCTCCCTCCCCAATCACTCTCTATTCCTTCCATACATTGGATCCAGTCTTAGCTCCCTCACACATTCTAATACTTTCTATTCCTTCCATACATTGGATCTGGTCTTAGCACCCTCACGCCTCTAGTACTTTCAACTCCTTCCATACATTAGATATGGTCTTAGCTCCCTCACATCCCAATCACTCTCTTCCTTCCATACATTGGATCCAGTCTTTGCTCCCTCACTCCCCAATGACTCTCTATTCCTTTCATACATTGGATCCAGGCTTAGCTCCCTCCCCAATCACTCTCTTCCTTCCATACATTGGATCTTGTCTTAGCTCCCTCACTCCCCAATCACTCTCTATTCCTTCCATACATTGGATCCAGGCTTGGCTCCCTCACACCTCTAATACTTTCTATTCTTTCCATACATTAGATCTTGTCTTCGCTCCCTCCCATCCTAATCACTCTCTTCCTTCCATACATTGGATCCAGTCTTTGCTCCCTCACTCCCCAATGACTCTCTATTCCTTTCATACATTGGATCCAGTCTTAGCTCCCTCCCCAATCACTCTCTATTCCTTCCATACATTGGATCCAGTCTTAGCTCCCTCACACATTCTAATACTTTCTATTCCTTCCATACATTGGATCTGGTCTTAGCACCCTCACGCCTCTAGTACTTTCAACTCCTTCCATACATTAGATATGGTCTTAGCTCCCTCACATCCCAATCACTCTCTTCCTTCCATACATTGGATCTTGTCTAAGCTCCCTCACTCCCCAATCACTCTCTATTCCTTCCATACATTGGATCCAGGCTTGGCTCCCTCACACCTCTAATACTTTCTATTCTTTCCATACATTAGATCTTGTCTTCGCTCCCTCCCATCCTAATCACTCTATTCCTTCCATACATTGGATCTTGTCTTAGCTCCCTCACACCTCTAATACTCTCCTTGAATACTATAGGAGTGTGACGGAGTGAAGACCAGATCTATTATATGCAAGCAATCTGAAGTTTTAGGGCTGTGAGGGAGCTAAGACACCATCTAGTGTCAGAGAGGTAGTGGGGGGTAATATGGATGTTAGGATGTTAGGGACCTGGGTTGTACATTTTTTTTTTTTCTTTTTTTTTTTTTTTTTTAGAATCAGGAGGTTATAGATGTGTAAGGGAGTTTAGACCAGATCCATTCTATTGAAGTAATAGGGGAGTGATTTGAAATCCATTGAGGTGATAGGGCAGTGAGGGAGCTTAGACACGATCCGATGTAACAGTGATATTGCCATTTCCTTACGTTTGCTGATGTTACAATGTATTTCAGGTGTCCTCCTGGTTCTTCACAACTTTTACCGTGTCTGGATTAAAGGATAGGGTCCAACACGTTGAGAGTCTGCACCAGCTTTTCACCGTCATCTCCCCCGACCAGATAGAGATCCCCCCGTTTGTACTGGATTACGATGCTCGGGTAAGACTTGGATGATGTGTTATTGATGGAAGCCATAAATACCGCTCTGTGGTTATACATATTGCTGCCGATAAAGCTCACTGCCGCTACTGGGTGCACCACGCACGATTTGTCGCCACGCTTGATACTGCTTGTGTGGTTTGTCACCGTTAACATCAGCAGCGACCAAATGGAAACCAGGTGTAGGATATAACAATGTACGGCGAGTGCAGGGTTAACGGACCGCCCTCCCCCAGCCCCTTTTCATGTGCCAGTGAATCAGATGTGAACCCGTGCAGTAGTGCTGGTGCGGAGAGCGGCTGCGGCCCAGATGGGGGCTACACAGGCCAAATCTGCTGAGATTTACTGCCGGGGACTCCAGCACTATTCACTGCAGAAATACCCGGCTCCCGTCCCCCACAAGAGCAGCGCTCCCGTCCCCCACAAGAGCAGCGCTCCCGTCCCCCACAAGAGCAGCGCTCCCGTCCTGAGGGTCTAATACAGTCCATCAGTGAAGATAAGAGCGCTAGTATGACGCGGGCGGGTCCCCGGCTCTAGTGGACGATGCGACGCGGGTCCCCGGCTCTAGTGGACGGTGCGGCGCGGGTTCCCGGCTCTAGTGGACGGTGCGGCGCGGGTCCCCGACTCTAGTGGACGGGACGGTGCGGCGCGGGTCCCCGGCTCTAGTGGACGGGACGGTGCGGCGCGGGTCCCCGGCTCTAGTGGACGGTGCGGCGCGGGTCCCCGGCTCTAGTGGACGGGACGGTGCGGCGCGGGTCCCCGGCTCTAGTGGACGGGACGGTGCGGCGCGGGTCCCCGGCTCTAGTGGACGGGACGGTGCGGCGCGGGTCCCCGGCTCTAGTGGACGGGACGGTGCGGCGCGGGTCCCCGGCTCTAGTGGACGGGACGGTGCGGCGCGGGTCCCCGGCTCTAGTGGACGGTGCGGCGCGGGTCCCCGGCTCTAGTGGACGGTGCGGCGCGGGTCCCCAGTGATAGTGGACGGTTTAGTTGGTGATGGGTTTGCAGCCTGCTAGGTCCATACAAAGCAGCAAGCAGAGGTATTGAGCTTGGTGAGGAACGGCTGCAGTGTTCACTGTCTGCGTCTTGTTTCCTGCAGGAGAACGGACCTGTCTTCCCGTCACACTCCTCGTTCTCGAGCCTCTGACCTCCTCCGCCCGCCGCCTTCTCCAGTGACCGCCATGGGCAGTTCTCTCGGGACGTTGTCTCCTCCGCTGCTTCTCTGCACATATTCTCGGACTGGACGCCGGCCAGCGCTGGACAAGGCTCTGCTGTCACCTGACAACCCCCAGAGACTATGAACTGTGCTGCGCAGGGTGTCAGATTATATTTATACTGCTGTAAATAGCGGCTCCGGGGTGAGGACGCACAGCGAAGGCTGATCCCAGCTGTGCCGACAATAAAATCCCTTTATAATGTGAGTACCCCTCTGCAGTGGAGCTGTGTACACAGAACGAGCGCCAAGTCCTACCAGCAGCAAGACTCCTCTCCAGTGTACGGCAGGTCCTAGTACCCCCCCTGCACTACACATCCCCCCCCCCATCCCCATTACACATCTCCCCCCCCCCCCCCATCCCCATTACACATCTCCCCCCATTACACATCTCCCACCCTCCCCATTACACATCCCCCTCCTCCCCACTACACATCCCCCTACCCCCTCCCCATTATGCATCCCCTACCCCCTCCCCGTTACGCATCCCCTCCCCCCCTCCCCGTTATGCATCCCCTCCCCGTTACGCATCCCCTCCCCCCCTCCCCGTTATGCATCCCCTCCCCGTTACGCATCCCCTCCCCCCCTCCCCATTACGCATCCCCTACCCCCTCCCCATTACGCATCCCCTACCCCCTCCCCATTACGCATCCCCTACGCCCTCCCCATTACGCATCCCCTACGCCCTCCCCATTACGCATCCCCTACCCCCTCCCCATTACGCATCCCCTACCCCCTCCCCATTACGCATCCCCTACCCCCTCCCCATTACACATCTACAACCCCCCCTCCCCATTACACAACCCCCCCCTTCCCCCTCCCCCTTTGCACATCTCTCCCCCCTTCCCCCTCCCCCTTGCACATCTCGCCCCCCTTCCCCCTCCCTCTTGCACATCTCTCTCTCCGTCCCCCTTGCACATCTCTCTCTCTCGCCCCCCTTCCCCCTCCCCCTTGCACATCTCTCTCTCTCGCCCCCCTTCCCCCTCCCCCTTGCACATCTCTCTCTCGCCCCCCTTCCCCCTCCCCCTTGCACATCTCTCTCTCGCCCCCCTTCCCCCTCCCCCTTGCACATCTCTCTCTCGCCCCCCTTCCCCCTCCCCCTTGCACATCTCGCTCTCTCGCCCCCCTTCCCCCTCCCCCTTGCACATCTCTCTCTCTCGCCCCCCCTTCCCCCTCCCCCTTGCACATCTCTCTCGCCCCCCCTTCCCCCTCCCCCTTGCACATCTCTCTCTCTCGCCCCCCCTTCCCCCTCCCCCTTGCACATCTCTCTCGCCCCCCCTTCCCCCTCCCCCTTGCACATCTCTCTCTCTCGCCCCCCCTTCCCCCTCCCCCTTGCACATCTCTCTCTCTCGCCCCCCCTTCCCCCTCCCCCTTGCACATCTCTCTCTCTCGCCCCCCCTTCCCCCTCCCCCTTGCACATCTCTCTCGCCCCCCCCTTCCCCCTCCCCCTTGCACATCCCCCATTTATCTACCCTCATCACGTTACACCGAGTCCTTGCTGCAGATTTCTATTTTCTTCGGCGCTCCATTGGGAGACCCAGACGATTGGGTGTATAGCACTGCCTCCGGAGGCCACACAAAGCATTACACTAAAAAGTGTAAGGCCCCTCCCCTTCTGGCTATACACCCCCCGTGGGATCACGGGCTGATCAGTTTTCAAGCTTTGTGCGAAGGAGGTCAGACATCCACGCATAGCTCCACTGTTTAGTCAGCAGTAGCTGCTGACTATATCGGATGGAAGAAAAGAGGGCCCATACTAGGGCCCCCAGCATGCTCCCTTCTCACCCCATTCCTATTGGCGGTGTTTGTTAAGGTTGAGGTACCCATTGTGGGTACGGAGGCTGGAGCCCACATGCTGTTTTCCTTCCCCATCCCCCTGAGGGGCTCTGAGGAAGTGGGATCTTACCGGCCCCCAAGCCCTGAGGCCGGGCTCCATCCACAGACCCGTAGAACCTGCTGGATACGGAGCTGGGTACCGTTCAGGGACAAGGCCCTGCAACATTCAGGTACTCTGTGTCCCCGTATGGACAGGCCGCGCACACTCCAGACTTGCTGGGCGTGCTAGTGCGCCGGGGACAATAGCGCTGCGCGCTGGGGTTACAGTCACTACAGTTTGTCTGAGTGAGTGATTTTATGTGTTGGGGACTGCCGCGCCGGCCGCCCCTGGAGCGGCGGCGCGGCTGAGACTTGTGGTGCGCCGGGGACTTAGCGCCGACCGTGCTTTTACGACGGCGGCGCTTATAAATCTAGTCCCCGGCTTTTGCGGCCTAGCTCCGCTTCGTTCCCGCCCCCACCCTGTCAATCAGGGCAAGGGAGAGACGCTGTACGATAGTCTTATTTACATACTCCAGCCCTCTCACTGTGCACAGTGGGACGCCAGTTCCCGCTTTTTGTCTGCAGCACGCCCACGGCCCGCCCCTCTCCACAGGACGCCGGCAGCCATTCCTACATGCAGTCTGGCTGGAGAACGGACACAGGCTCTGGGAGACCCAGACAAGGGATTTCTGGCGACCACACACCCGCGTTAAGCGGGTGGTAAGCAGCACTTTAGTGCTGGCCCCACTAGTGCCACAGTGTTATTTTGGTGTATTTTTTTCTCTATACCATATATATATATATATATATATATATATATATATATATATATATATATATATATATATATATATATATATATATATATATATATATATATATATATATATATATATATATATTGCACTGTAAGGTCGCTTCTTGGCTGTATACCCTATATTGCTCTGAGGAGACGACAACATGTCATCCGCAAAACGCAAAAGTGCCAAGACAAAGGCTGTATACGCTGCTTGTGCCGCTTGTGGGGCTGATCTACCGGCAGGTTCCAAAGACCCCCATTGTGTGCAATGTTCGGTCCCTGTGCCACTTCGTCAGCCGGAGTCTATGGTGGTAGTGGCCCAGGCAGAGTCACCGGTGAACCCTGTCCCGGTGACGGGGACAGAGTTTGCAGTTTTTGCTGACAAGATGTCTGTGACTATGACAAAAATCCTAGAGACCTTGCAGGCCAGGCCAGTTACTCAGACCATGGACACTGCTGCGTCAATGTTCCCCGGTCCCCCTCAGTTGGAGTTAATCCGTGCTTCAAGGGGGTCCCAGGCATCTCAGGCTGAAGGCTCTGACTCTGATGACAGTCCCAGGCAGCCTAAGCGAGCTCGCTGGGAGAGACCCTCCACGTCATCACGCGGATCAGGGTCTCAGCGAGAAGAGTCTCTGCATGATGAGACAGAGGAGGGTGATCAGGAGTCTAATCCTGAGACCGCTCTCAATCTGGATACTCCTGATGGTGACGCCATGGTAAATGACCTTATAGCGGCCATCAATAGACTGTTGGATATTTCTCCCCCAGCCCCTTCAGCAGAGGAGGCAGCTGCACAGCAGGAGAAGTTCCATTTCAGGTATCCCAAGCGTATACTGAGTACTTTTCTGGACCACGCTGACTTCAGAGAATCAGTCCAGAAACACCATGCTTATCCAGACAAGCGTTTCTCCAAACGTCTTAAGGATACACGTTATCCCTTTCCCCCTGACGTGGTCAAACGCTGGACCCAGTGTCCAAAGGTGGATCCCCCAATCTCCAGGCTGGCGGCTAGATCCATAGTTGCAGTGGAGGATGGGGCTTCACTTAAAGATGCCAATGACAGACAGATGGACCTTTGGTTGAAATCTGTCTATGAAGCTATCGGCGCGTCGTTTGCTCCAGCATTCGCGGCCGTGTGGGCACTCCAAGCTATTTCAGCTGGTCTGGCACAGGTGGACTCTATCATACGTCCAGCAGTGCCGCAAGTGGAGTCCTTAACTTCACAAATGTCTGCGTTTGCGACCTATGCTATCAACGCTGTCCTGGACTCTACGAGCCGTACCTCAATGGCGTCTGCCAACTCTGTGGTTTTGCGCAGAGCCTTGTGGTTAAAAGAATGGAAAGCGGATTCTGCTTCCAAAAAATGTTTAACCAGCTTGCCACTATCTGTAGACAGACTGTTTGGTGAGCAATTGGCTGAAATCATTAAACAGTCCAAGGGTAAAGACTCCTCCTTACCCCAGCCCAGATCAAGCAAACCTCAACAAAGGAGGTGGCAGTCGAGGTTTCGGTCCTTTCGAGGCTCCGGCAAGGCCCAATTCTCCTCGTCCAAAGGGACTCAGAAGGAGCAAAGGGGCTCAGATTCCTGGCGGGCTCACTCACGCCCCAAGAAAGCAACCGGAGGAACCGCTTCCAAGGCGGCTGCCTCATGACTTTCGGCCTCCTCCCTCCGCATCCTCGGTCGGTGGCAGGCTCTCCCGCTTTTGCGACATTTGGCTGCCACAGGTCAAGGACCGGTGGGTAACAGACATTTTGTCTCACGGGTACAGGATAGAGTTCAGTTCTCGTCCTCCGCCTCGGTTCTTCAGAACTTCCCCACATCCCGACCGAGCCGATGCTCTTCTGCAGGCGGTGTGCTCACTAAGAGCAGAAGGAGTGGTGATCCCTGTTCCTCTTCAGGAACAAGGGCAAGGTTTTTACTCCAATCTCTTCGTGGTTCCAAAAAAGGACGGCTCGTTCCGTCCTGTTCTGGACCTAAAGCTGCTCAACAAGCATGTGAACGCCAGGCGGTTCCGGATGGAATCCCTCCGCTCCGTCATTGCCTCAATGTCTCAAGGAGATTTCCTTGCATCAATAGACATCAAAGATGCTTATCTCCACGTGCCGATTGCTACAGAGCACCAACGTTTTCTACGTTTTGTGATAGGAGACGAACATCTCCAGTTCGTAGCTCTGCCATTTGGTCTGGCGACAGCCCCACGGGTTTTCACCAAGGTCATGGCGGCAGTGGTAGCAGTCTTGCACTCCCAGGGACACTCGGTGATCCCTTACTTGGACGATCTACTTGTCAAAGCACCCTCTCAAGAGGCATGCCAACACAGCCTGAATGTTGCGCTGGAGACTCTCCAGACTTTCGGGTGGATCATCAACTTTTCAAAGTCAAATCTGTCACCGACTCAATCACTAACGTATCTTGGCATGGAGTTTCATACTCTCTCAGCGATAGTGAAGCTTCCGCTGGACAAGCAGCGGTCACTACAGACAGGGGTACAGTCTCTCCTTCATGGTCAGTCGCACTCCTTAAGGCGCCTCATGCACTTCCTAGGGAAGATGGTGGCAGCAATGGAGGCAGTCCCGTTTGCACAGTTTCATCTGCGCCCACTTCAATGGGACATTCTCCGCCAATGGGACGGGAAGTCAACTTCCCTGGACAGGAAAGTCTCCCTTTCCCAGACGGCCAAGGACTCTCTGCAATGGTGGCTTCTTCCCACCTCATTATCACAGGGAAGATCATTCCTACCCCCATCCTGGGCAGTGGTCACGACAGACGCGAGTCTGTCAGGGTGGGGAGCAGTTTTTCTCCACCATAGGGCTCAAGGGACGTGGACTCAGCAGGAGTCCACCCTTCAGATCAATGTTCTGGAAATCAGGGCAGTGTACCTTGCCCTACAAGCCTTTCAGCAGTGGCTGGAAGGAAAGCAGATCCGAATTCAGTCGGACAACTCCACAGCGGTGGCATACATCAACCACCAAGGAGGGACACGCAGTCGGCAAGCCTTCCAGGAAGTCCGGCGGATTCTGTTGTGGGTGGAGGACAGAGCATCCACCATATCAGCGGTTCACATCCCGGGCGTAGAAAACTGGGAAGCAGACTTCCTCAGTCGCCAGGGTATGGACGCAGGGGAATGGTCCCTTCACCCGGACGTGTTTCAGGAAATCTGTCGCCGCTGGGGGGTGCCGGACGTCGACCTAATGGCGTCGCGGCACAACAACAAGGTCCCGACGTTCATGGCACGGTCTCGCGATCAAAGAGCTCTGGCGGCAGACGCCTTAGTGCAAGATTGGTCGCAGTTCCGGCTCCCTTATGTGTTCCCACCTCTGGCACTCTTGCCCAGAGTGCTACGCAAGATCAGATCCGATTGCAGCCGCGTCATACTCGTCGCCCCAGACTGGCCGAGGAGGTCGTGGTACCCGGATCTGTGGCATCTCACGGTCGGCCAACCGTGGACACTACCAGACCGACCAGACTTACTGTCCCAAGGGCCGTTTTTCCATCGGAATTCTGCGGCCCTGAACCTGACTGTGTGGCCATTGAGTCCTGGATCCTAGCGTCTTCAGGATTATCCCAAGGAGTCGTTGCCACCATGAGACAGGCTAGGAAGTCCACTTCTGCTAAGATCTACCACAGAACGTGGAGGATTTTCTTATCCTGGTGCTCTGCACAAGGAGTATCCCCCTGGCCATTCGCGTTACCTACTTTTCTTTCCTTCCTACAATCTGGGTTGGAAAAGGGCTTGTCGCTCGGCTCCCTTAAAGGGCAAGTCTCGGCACTATCCGTGTTTTTTCATCTTAATCAGGATATCTCCTTGCCTTCCTTTTGTCCTCATCCAGTTCTTCGGTATGAAAAGGATTTACATTTGTTAGATCTGGTGAGAGCACTCAGAATCTACATTTCCCGCACAGCGCCCCTGCGCCGTTCGGATGCACTCTTTGTCCTTGTCGCTGGTAAGCGCAAGGGGTCGCAGGCTTCCAAAGCCACCCTGGCTCGATGGATCAAGGAACCAATTCTTGAAGCCTACCGTTCTGCGGGGCTTCCGGTTCCATCAGGGCTGAAGGCCCACTCTACCAGAGCCGTGGGTGCGTCCTGGGCATTACGACACCAGGCTACGGCTCAACAGGTGTGCCAGGCAGCTACCTGGTCGAGTCTGCACACTTTCACCAAACATTATCAGGTGCATACCTATGCTTCGGCGGACGCCAGCCTAGGTAGAAGAGTCCTGCAGGCGGCAGTTACCTCCCCGTAGGGGAAGGCTGTCTTTGCAGCTCTAACATGAGGTATTTCTTTACCCACCCAGGGACAGCTTTTGGACGTCCCAATCGTCTGGGTCTCCCAATGGAGCGCCGAAGAAGGGAATTTTGTTACTTACCGTAAATTCCTTTTCTTCTAGCTCCTATTGGGAGACCCAGCACCCGCCCTGTTGTCCTTCGGGATTTTTGGTTGTTTTTCGGGTACACATGTTGTTCATGTTGAACGGTTTTCAGTTCTCCGATGTTACTTCGGAGTGAATTTGTTTAAACCAGTTATTGGCTTTCCTCCTTCTTGCTTTAGCACTAAAACTGATCAGCCCGTGATCCCACGGGGGGTGTATAGCCAGAAGGGGAGGGGCCTTACACTTTTTAGTGTAATGCTTTGTGTGGCCTCCGGAGGCAGTAGCTATACACCCAATCGTCTGGGTCTCCCAATAGGAGCTAGAAGAAAAGGAATTTACGGTAAGTAACAAAATTCCCTTCATTGCTGCCTCCTATCGGGGGGAGAAGAGCTGATGAAGAGGTACGAACCATGGCCCAAGGACCCCTCATAGGGACCAATCAGACGTTCTCTGTGGTTGGGGGGATCGCATATGTCTTAGGTAGCCAGCAACTGATGATATAGGGGTGACCCCTAAATGGTGGGGCATTAGAGATCACGGACCACCCAATTTAACAGGAATCTGATGCTTTGTACTCGTGCACTCGCTATCGACCTGAGACCTCCTGAGTCCAGGTACTGACCCCCGAAGGCTGCTGCCCGGAGAAGTGCGGCTGGCGCTGCCCGGAGAAGTGCGGCTGGCGCTGCCCGGAGAAGTGCGGCTGGCGCTGCCCGGAGAAGTGCGGCTGGCGCTGCCCGGAGAAGTGCGGCTGGCGCTGCCCGGAGAAGTGCGGCTGGCGCTGCCCAGTCGTGAGCTACTACAGTGGGGGAAATAAGTATTGGATCCCCTGCTGATTGTGGAAGTTTCCCACTGACACAGACAAGAACAGTATCATTTTAAGGGACCGTTAAAATTAACAGTGCGAGATAAAATATCCAAAATAAAATCCAGAAAATCCCATTGTATAAATGATATAAATGTATCTGCATATTGCAAAGAGAAATAAAGCTGGGTTCACACTAAGCGACAGCGACGTCGCTGTTACGTCACCATTTTCTGTGACGTAACAGCGACCTTGTAAGTCGCTGTTATGATCGCTGCTTAGCTGTCAAACACAGCGACGCAGCAGCGTTCATAACGTCGCTACATGTGCAGAGAGCAGGGAGCCGCGCACACTGCTTAGCGCTGGCTCCTTGCTCTCCTAGCTACAGTATACATGGGGTTAATTACCCAATGTGTGCTGCAGCTACATGTGCAGAGAGCAGGAGCCGGCATTGACAGCAAGAGCGGAGGCTGGTAACGAAGGTAAATATCGGGTAACCAGAGAAAGGTCTTCCCTTGGTTACCCGATGTTTACCCTGGTTACAGCTTAACGCAGCTGCCAGACGCCAGCTCCTGCTCCCTCTGCTCGCTTCATTTCGTCGCTCTCTCGCTGTCACACACAGCGATGTGTGCTTCACAGCGGGAGAGTGATAACCAAAAAATGAAGCTGGACATTCAGCAACGACCGGCGACCTCACAGCAGGGGCCAGGTCGTTGCTGGATGTCACACACAGCGACAGCGACGGGACGTCGCTGCAACGTCACAGAAAATGGTGACGTAGCAGCGACGTCGTTGTCGCTGTGTGTGACACCAGCTTAAGTATTGGATCCCCTACCAACCATTAACAGTTCTGACTCCTACAGACATTAAACACTCCTAATCACCTCGTTCCCTGCCTTACAGACGGCTCTTACATTGTCCCCTGTATAAAGCCTCCTGTCCACAGACTCCATCAATCGTGCGCTAACCTCTACAACATGGGCGACCAAAGAGTCAGGGGTAAGACCATAGACCTGCACAAGGCTGGAATGGAGAAGACCATAGACCTGCACAAGGCTGGAATGGAGAAGACCATAGACCTGCACAAGGCTGGAATGGAGAAGACCATAGACCTGCACAAGGCTGGAATGGAGAAGATCATAGACCTGCACAAGGCTGGAATGGAGAAGATCATAGACCTGCACAAGGCTGGAATGCAGAAGACCATAGACCTGCACAAGGCTGGAATGGAGAAGACCATAGACCTGCACAAGGCTGGAATGGAGAAGACCATAGACCTGCACAAGGCTGGAATGGAGAAGACCATAGACCTGCACAAGGCTGGAATGGAGAAGATCACAGACCTGCACAAGGCTGGAATGCAGAAGACCATAGACCTGCACAAGGCTGGAATGGAGAAGACCATAGACCTGCACAAGGCTGGAATGGAGAAGACCATAGACCTGCACAAGGCTGGAATGCAGAAGACCATAAACCTGCACAAGGCTGGAATGGAGAAGACCATAGACCTGCACAAGGCTGGAATGGAGAAGACCATAGACCTGCACAAGGCTGGAATGCAGAAGACCATAGACCTGCACAAGGCTGGAATGCAAAAGACCATAGACCTGCACAAGGCTGGACTGGAGAAGACCATAGACCTGCACAAGGCTGGACTGGAGAAGACCATAGACCTGCACAAGGCTGGAATGGAGAAGATCATAGATCTGCACAAGGCTGGAATGGAAAAGACCATAGCCCTGCACAAGGCTGGAATGGAGAAGACCATAGACCAGCACAAGGCTGGAATGGAGAAGACCATAGACCTGCACAAGGCTGGAATGGAGAAGACCATAGACCTGCACAAGGCTGGAATGGAGAAGACCATAGACCTGCACAAGGCTGGAATGGAGAAGACCATAGACCTGCACAAGACTGGAATGGAGAAGACCATAAACCTGCACAAGGCTGGAATGGAGAAGACCATAAACCTGCACAAGGCTGGAATGGGGAAGACCATAGACCTGCACAAGGCTGGAATGGAGAAGACCATAGACCTGCACAAGGCTGGAATGGAGAAGACCATAGACCTGCACAAGGCTGGAATGGAGAAGACCATAGACCTGCACAAGGCTGGAATGGAGAAGACCATAGACCTGCACAAGGCTGGAATGGAGACGACCATAGACCTGCACAAGGCTGGAATGGAGAAGACCATAGACTTGCACAAGGCTGGAATGGAGAAGACCATTGACCCGCACAAGGCTGGAATGGAGAAGACCATAGACCCGCACAAGGCTGGAATGGAGAAGACCATAGACCTGCACAAGGCTGGAATGGGGAAGACCATAGACCTGCACAAGGCTGGAATGGAGAAGACCATAGACCTGTACAAGGCTGGAATGGAGAAGACCATAGACCTGCACAAGGCTGGAATGGAGAAGACCATAGACCTGCACAAGACTGGAATGGAGAAGACCATAAACCTGCACAAGGCTGGAATGGAGAAGACCATAGACCTGCACAAGGCTGGAATGGGGAAGACCATAGACCTGCACAAGGCTGGAATGGAGAAGACCATAGACCTGTACAAGGCTGGAATGGAGAAGACCATAAACCTGCACAAGGCTGGAATGGAGAAGACCATAGACCTGCACAAGGCTGGAATGGGGAAGACCATAGACCTGCACAAGGCTGGAATGGAGAAGACCATAGACCTGTACAAGGCTGGAATGGAGAAGACCATAAACCTGCACAAGGCTGGAATGGAGAAGACCATAAACCTGCACAAGGCTGGAATGGAGAAGACCATAGACCTGCACAAGGCTGGAATGGGCTACAAAACCATAAGTAAGATGCTGGTGAGAAGGAGAAACTGCTGGTGCAATAGTAAGAAAATTAGAAGAAATACAAAATGAGGGTCA
Organism: Anomaloglossus baeobatrachus; assembly: GCF_048569485.1. NCBI lineage: Eukaryota > Metazoa > Chordata > Amphibia > Anura > Aromobatidae > Anomaloglossus > Anomaloglossus baeobatrachus. Next base: position 6,638,185 of record NC_134354.1, on the reverse strand, counting down.
ATCCACATCGATCTGGGGCAAAATCTCACCTCGTGGGGTCTCCAGGATCACAAGGAAGGTGAGAGATCAGCCTAAAACTACACGGGGGGAACTTGTTACTGATCTCAAGGCAGCTGGGACCACAGTCACCAAGAAAACCATTGGTAACACATTACACCGTAATAGCTTAAAATCCTTCAGTGCCCACAAAGTCCCACTGCTCAAGAAGGCCCACGAGCGTCCGGCCCGTCTGAAGAAGGCCCACGAGCGTCCGGCCCGTCTGAAGAAGGCCCACGAGCGTCCGGCCCGTCTGAAGAAGGCCCACGAGCGTCCGGCCCGTCTGAAGAAGGCCCACGAGCGTCCGGCCCGTCTGAAGAAGGCCCACGAGCGTCCGGCCCGTCTGAAGAAGGCCCACGAGCGTCCGGCCCGTCTGAAGAAGGCCCACGAGCGTCCGGCCCGTCTGAAGAAGGCCCACGAGCGTCCGGCCCGTCTGAAGAAGGCCCACGAGCGTCCGGCCCGTCTGAAGAAGGCCCACGAGCGTCCGGCCCGTCTGAAGAAGGCCCACGAGCGTCCGGCCCGTCTGAAGAAGGCCCACGAGCGTCCGGCCCGTCTGAAGAAGGCCCACGAGCGTCCGGCCCGTCTGAAGAAGGCCCACGAGCGTCCGGCCCGTCTGAAGAAGGCCCACGAGCGTCCGGCCCGTCTGAAGAAGGCCCACGAGCGTCCGGCCCGTCTGAAGAAGGCCCACGAGCGTCCGGCCCGTCTGAAGAAGGCCCACGAGCGTCCGGCCCGTCTGAAGAAGGCCCACGAGCGTCCGGCCCGTCTGAAGAAGGCCCACGAGCGTCCGGCCCGTCTGAAGAAGGCCCACGAGCGTCCGGCCCGTCTGAAGAAGGCCCACGAGCGTCCGGCCCGTCTGAAGAAGGCCCACGAGCGTCCGGCCCGTCTGAAGAAGGCCCACGAGCGTCCGGCCCGTCTGAAGAAGGCCCACGAGCGTCCGGCCCGTCTGAAGAAGGCCCACGAGCGTCCGGCCCGTCTGAAGAAGGCCCAGGAGCGTCCGGCCCGTCTGAAGAAGGCCCACGTGCGGACGGCCCGTCTGAAGAAGGCCCACGTGCGGCCGGCCGGTCTGAAGAAGGCCCACGAGCGTCCGGCCCGTCTGAAGAAGGCCCACGAGCGTCCGGCCCGTCTGAAGAAGGCCCACGTGCGGCCGGCCCGTCTGAAGAAGGCCCACGTGCGGCCGGCCCGTCTGAAGAAGGCCCACGAAGAAGGCCAGATACAGTATGCTGTGCAGAGGCCAGATGTGCATTGCAGCAGGATACAGTATGCTGTGCAGAGGCCAGATGTGCATTGCAGCAAGATACAGTATGCTGTGCAGAGGCCAGATGTGCATTGCAGCCAGATACAGTATGCGGTGCAGAGCCCAGATGTGCATTGCAGCCAGATACAGTATGCTGTGCAGAGGCCAGATGTGCATTGCAGCCAGATACAGTATGCTGTGCAGAGGCCAGATGTGCATTGTAGCCAGATACAGTATGCTGTGCAGAGGCCAGATGTGCATTGCAGCAAGATACAGTATGCTGTGCAGAGGCCAGATGTGCATTGTAGCCAGATACAGTATGCTGTGCAGAGGCCAGATGTGCATTGTAGCCAGATACAGTATGCTGTGCAGAGGCCAGATGTGCATTGTAGCCAGATACAGTATGCTGTGCAGAGGCCAGATGTGCATTGCAGCAAGATACAGTATGCTGTGCAGAGGCCAGATGTGCATTGTAGCCAGATACAGTATGCTGTGCAGAGGCCAGATGTGCATTGCAGCCAGATACAGTATGCTGTGCAGAGGCCAGATGTGCATTGCAGCCAGATACAGTATGCTGTGCAGAGGCCAGATGTGCATTGCAGCCAGATACAGTATGCTGTGCAGAGGCCAGATGTGCATTGCAGCCAGATACAGTATGCTGTGCAGAGGCCAGATGTGCATTGCAGCCAGATACAGTATGCTGTGCAGAGGCCAGATGTGCATTGCAGCCAGATACAGTATGCTGTGCAGAGGCCAGATGTGCACTGCAGCCAGATACAGTATGCTGTGCAGAGGCCAGGTGTGCACTGCAGCCAGATACAGTATGCTGTGCAGAGGCCAGGTGTGCACTGCAGCCAGATACAGTATGCTGTGCAGAGGCCAGGTGTGCACTGCAGCCAGATACAGTATGCTGTGCAGAGGCCAGGTGTGCACTGCAGCCAGATACAGTATGCTGTGCAGAGGCCAGGTGTGCACTGCAGCCAGATACAGTATGCTGTGCAGAGGCCAGATGTGCACTGCAGCCAGATACAGTATGCTGTGCAGAGGCCAGATGTGCACTGCAGCCAGATACAGTATGCTGTGCAGAGGCCAGATGTGCATTGCAGCCAGATACAGTATGCTGTGCAGAGGCCAGATGTGCATTGCAGCCAGATACAGTATGCTGTGCAGAGGCCAGATGTGCATTGCAGCCAGATACAGTATGCTGTGCAGAGGCCAGATGTGCATTGCAGCCAGATACAGTATGCTGTGCAGAGCCCAGATGTGCATTGCAGCCAGATACAGTATGCTGTGCAGAGGCCAGATGTACATTGCAGCCAGATACAGTATGCTGTGCAGAGCCCAGATGTGCATTGCAGCAAGATACAGTATGCTGTGCAGAGGCCAGATGTGCATTGCAGCTGACGGGGGCCACTAATGAGCGCCATATGCGTGACCAGCATTCTATGTTTTAGGGGGTCATGGGTATCACAGCATTTCTGTGCAAGGTGTGGATTCGTATTGAATTGATGATGCCCTACAACTTTGTAATTCACTTTTTTTCTCTATCTCGTTCCGTTTTCGAGATAAAAATGCTAACTCCGTTGTTTTCCACCAGGTGGCGCTATAGGTGGTTTCATTGCATAGCGCATGGCTACTTTACTATACCTAGACACCACTTCTATGCCTATAGCTGCCGCCGTTCTGAAGATAATGGCGGTGGACAGGACATGGGTGCACACACTGTATATAGGTGCGGTGTATACAGGATATGGGTGGGCACACTGTATATAGGTGCGGTGTATACAGGATATGGGTGGACACACTATATAGGTGCGATGTATACAGGATATGGGTGGACACACTGTATATAGGTGCGGTGTATACAGGATATGGGTGGACACGCTGTATATAGGTGCATTGTATACAGGATATGGGTGGACACGCTGTATATAGGTGCGGTGTATACAGGATATGGGTGGACACACTGTATATAGGTGCGGTGTATACAGGATATGGATGGACGCGGTGTATACAGGATATGGAGGGACGCACTGTATATAGGTGCGGTGTATACAGGATATGGGTGGACACGCTGTATATAGGTGCAGTGTATACAGGATATGGGTGGACACGCTGTATATAGGTGCGGTGTATACAGGATATGGGTGGACACGCTGTATATAGGTGCGGTGTATACAGGATATGGGTGGACACGCTGTATATAGGTGCGGTGTATACAGGATATGGGTGCACACACTGTATATAGGTGCGGTGTATACAGGATATGGGTGGACACGCTGTATATAGGTGCGGTGTATACAGGATATGGGTGGACACACTGTATATAGGTGCGGTGTATACAGGATATGGGTGGACACGCTGTATATAGGTGCGGTGTATACAGGATATGAGTGGACGCACTATATATAGGTGCGGTGTATACAGGATATGGGTGCACACACTGTATATAGGTGCGGTGTATACAGGATATGGGTGCACACACTGTATATAGGTGCGGTGTATACAGGATATGGGTGGACACACTGTATATAGGTGCGGTGTATACAGGATATGGGTGGACACGCTGTATATAGGTGCGGTGTATACAGGATATGGGTGGACACACTGTATATAGGTGCGGTGTATACAGGATATGAGTGGACGCACTGTATATAGGTGCGGTGTATACAGGATATGGGTGGACGCACTGTAAATAGGTGCGGTGTATACAGGATATGGGCGGACACGCTGTATATAGGTGCGGTGTATACAGGATATGGGCGGACACGCTGTATATAGGTGCGGTGTATACAGGATATGGGTGGACACGCTGTATATAGGTGCGGTGTATACAGGATATGGGTGGACACGCTGTATATAGGTGCGGTGTATACAGGATATGGGTGGACACGCTGTATATAGGTGCGGTGTATACAGGATATGGGTGGACACGCTGTATATAGGTGCGGTGTATACAGGATATGGGTGCACACGCTGTATATAGGTGCGGTGTATACAGGATATGAGTGGACGCGCTGTATATAGGTGCGGGGTATACAGGATATGGGTGGACACGCTGTATATAGGTGCGGTGTATACAGGATATGGGTGGACACGCTGTATATAGGTGCGGTGTATACAGGATATGGGTGGACACACTGTAAATAGGTGCGGTGTATACAGGATATGGGTGGACACGCTGTATATAGGTGCGGTGTATACAGGATATGGGTGGACACGCTGTATATAGGTGCGGTGTATACAGGATATGGGTGGACACGCTGTATATAGGTGCGGTGTATACAGGATATGGGTGGACACGCTGTATATAGGTGCGGTGTATACAGGATATGGGTGGACACGCTGTATATAGGTGCGGTGTATACAGGATATGGGTGGACACTCTGTATATAGGTGCGGTGTATACAGGATATGGGTGGACGCGCTGTATATAGGTGCGGTGTATACAGGATATGGGTGGACGCGCTGTATATAGGTGCGGTGTATACAGGATATGGGTGGACGCGCTGTATATAGGTGCGGTGTATACAGGATATGGGTGCACGCGCTGTATATAGGTGCGGTGTATACAGGATATGGGTGCACACGCTGTATATAGGTGCATTGTATACAGGATATGGGTGGACACGCTGTATATAGGTGCGGTGTATACAGGATATGGGTGGACACTCTGTATATAGGTGCGGTGTATACAGGATATGGGTGGACACGCTGTAAATAGGTGCGGGGTATACAGGATATGGGTGGACACGCTGTATATAGGTGCGGTGTATACAGGATATGGGTGCACACGTTGTATATAGGTGCGGTGTATACAGGATATGGGTGCACACGCTGTATAGAGGTGCATTGTATACAGGATATGGGTGGACACGCTGTATATAGGTGCGGTGTATACAGGATAGGGGTGCACACGCTGTATATAGGTGCGGTGTATACAGGATATGGGTGGACGCGCTGTATATAGGTGCGGTGTATACAGGATATGGGTGGACGCGCTGTATATAGGTGCGGTGTATACAGGATATGGGTGGACGCGCTGTATATAGGTGCGGTGTATACAGGATATGGGTGGACGCGCTGTATATAGGTGCGGTGTATACAGGATATGGGTGGACGCGCTGTATATAGGTGCGGTGTATACAGGATATGGGTGGACGCGCTGTATATAGGTGCGGTGTATACAGGATATGGGTGGACGCGCTGTATATAGGTGCGGTGTATACAGGATATGGGTGGACGCGCTGTATATAGGTGCGGTGTATACAGGATATGGGTGGACGCGCTGTATATAGGTGCGGTGTATACAGGATATGGGTGGACACGCTGTATATAGGTGCGGTGTATACAGGATATGGGTGGATACGCTGTATATAGGTGCGGTGTATACAGGATATGGGCGGACACGCTGTATATAGGTGCGGTGTATACAGGATATGGGCGGACACGCTGTATATAGGTGCGGTGTATACAGGATATGGGCGGACACGCTGTATATAGGTGCGGTGTATACAGGATATGGGCGGACACGCTGTATATAGGTGCGGTGTATACAGGATATGGGTGCAAACTCTGTATATAGGTGCGGTGTATACAGGATATGGGTGGACGCGCTGTATATAGGTGCGGTGTATACAGGATATGGGTGGACGCGCTGTATATAGGTGCGGTGTATACAGGATAGGGGTGGACGCGCTGTATATAGGTGCGGTGTATACAGGATAGGGGTGGACGCGCTGTATATAGGTGCGGTGTATACAGGATATGGGTGGACGCACTGTATATAGGTGCGATGTATACAGGATAGGGGTGGACGCGCTGTATATAGGTGCGGTGTATACAGGATAGGGGTGCACACACTGTATATAGGTGCGGTGTATACAGGATAGGGGTGCACACACTGTATATAGGTGCGGTGTATACAGGATAGGGGTGCACACACTGTATATAGGTGCGGTGTATACAGGATAGGGGTGCACACACTGTAAAAAGCTGAGTGTATGTGTGTGAAAGTACAGTTGTGCTCAAAAGTTTACACACCCTGGCAGGTTTTTTGCTTTTTTTGGCCTTTTTTCAGAGAATATGAATGATAACAACTAGCATCTTTTTTTCCGCTCATGGTTAGTGGTCAGGTGAAGCCATTTATTAAAGTATAGTGACTGCAGCTCTGGAGGTGACTAGAGGATAAGACAATGTAACAGCAGAATAGTGACTGCAGCTCTGGAGGATAAGGCCTGATGAGTCTGCAGGTAATGGCCGGGGCCGTGGTGCTCCCGCCTCTGGCCCTGAGCCGCAGGTAATGGTCGGGGCCGTGGTGCTCCCGCCTCTGGTCCTGAGCCGCAGCTAATGGCCGGGGCGGTGGTGTTCCCGCCTCTGGTCCTGAGCCGCAGGTAATGGTCGGGGCCGTGGTGCTCCTGCCTCTGGTCCTGAGCCGCAGGTAATGGTCGGGGCAGTGGTGTTCCCGCCTCTGGTCCTGAGCCGCAGGTAATGGCCGGGGCGGTGGTGCTCCCGCCTCTGGCCCTGAGCTGCAGGTAATGGTCGGGGCCGTGGTGCTCCCGCCTCTGGTCCTGAGCCGCAGGTAATGGCCGGGGCTGTGGTGTTCCCGCCTCTGGTCCTGAGCTGCAGCTAATGGCCGGGGCCGTGGTGCTCCCGCCTCTGGTCCTGAGCCGCAGGTAATGGTCGGGGCCGTGGTGCTCCCGCCTCTGGCCCTGAGCTGCAGGTAATGGCCGGGGCCGTGGTGCTCCCGCCTCTGGTCCTGAACCGCAGCTAATGGTCGGGGCCGTGGTGCTCCCGCCTCTGGCCCTGAGCTGCAGGTAATGGCCGGGGCCGTGGTGCTCCCGCCTCTGGTCCTGAACCGCAGCTAATGGTCGGGGCCGTGGTGCTCCCGCCTCTGGCCCTGAGCTGCAGGTAATGGCCGGGGCCGTGGTGCTCCCGCCTCTGGTCCTGAACCGCAGCTAATGGCCGGGGCCGTGGTGCTCCCGCCTCTGGCCCTGAGCTGCAGGTAATGGCCGGGGCCGTGGTGCTCCCGCCTCTGGGCCTGAGCTGCAGGTAATGGTCGGGGCCGTGGTGTTCCCGCCTCTGGCCCTGAGCTGCAGGTAATGGCTGGGGCCGTGGTGCTCCCGCCTCTGGCCCTGAGCTGCAGGTAATGGTCGGGGCCGTGGTGTTCCCGCCTCTGGGTCTGAGCCGCAGGTAATGGCCGGGGCCGTGGTGCTCCCGCCTCTGGCCCTGAGCTGCAGGTAATGGTCGGGGCTGTGGTGTTCCCGCCTCTGGTCCTGAGCCGCAGGTAATGGCCGGGGCTGTGGTGCTCCCGCCTCTTGCCCTGAGCTGCAGGTAATGGCCGGGGCCGTGGTGCTCTCGCCTCTGGCCCTGAGCTGCAGGTAATGGCCGGGGCCGTGGTGCTATCGCCTCTGGTCCTGAGCCGCAGGTAATGGTCGGGGCCGTGGTGCTCCCGCCTCTGGCCCTGAGCTGCAGGTAATGGCCGGGGCCGTGGTGCTCCCGCCTCTGGTCCTGAACCGCAGCTAATGGTCGGGGCCGTGGTGCTCCCGCCTCTGGCCCTGAGCTGCAGGTAATGGCCGGGGCCGTGGTGCTCCCGCCTCTGGTCCTGAACCGCAGCTAATGGTCGGGGCCGTGGTGCTCCCGCCTCTGGCCCTGAGCTGCAGGTAATGGCCGGGGCCGTGGTGCTCCCGCCTCTGGTCCTGAACCGCAGCTAATGGCCGGGGCCGTGGTGCTCCCGCCTCTGGCCCTGAGCTGCAGGTAATGGCCGGGGCCGTGGTGCTCCCGCCTCTGGGCCTGAGCTGCAGGTAATGGTCGGGGCCGTGGTGTTCCCGCCTCTGGCCCTGAGCTGCAGGTAATGGCCGGGGCCGTGGTGCTCCCGCCTCTGGCCCTGAGCTGCAGGTAATGGTCGGGGCCGTGGTGTTCCCGCCTCTGGGTCTGAGCCGCAGGTAATGGCCGGGGCCGTGGTGCTCCCGCCTCTGGCCCTGAGCTGCAGGTAATGGTCGGGGCTGTGGTGTTCCCGCCTCTGGTCCTGAGCCGCAGGTAATGGCCGGGGCCGTGGTGCTCCCGCCTCTGGCCCTGAGCCGTAGCTAATGGTCGGGGCAGTGGTGTTCCCTCCTCTGGCCCTGAGCCGCAGGTAATGGTCGGGGCCGTGGTGCTCCCGCCTCTGGGTCTGAGCCGCAGGTAATGGTCGGGGCAGTGGTGTTCCCTCCTCTGGGTCTGAGCCGCAGGTAATGGTCGGGGCCGTGGTGCTCCCGCCTCTGGGTCTGAGCCGCAGGTAATGGTCGGGGCCGTGGTGTTCCCGCCTCTGGCCTTTAGCCGCAGGTAATGGCCGGGGCCGTGGTGTTCCCTCCTCTGGCCCTGAGCCGCAGGTAATGGTCGAGGCAGTGGTGTTCCCTCCTCTGGGTCTGAGCCGCAGGTAATGGTCGAGGCAGTGGTGTTCCCGCCTCTGGCCCTGAGCCGCAGGTAATGGCCGGGGCCGTGGTGTTCCCTCCTCTGGCCCTGAGCCGCAGGTAATGGTCGAGGCAGTGGTGCTCCCGCCTCTGGTCCTGAACCGCAGGTAATGGTCGAGGCAGTGGTGCAGCTCTGTTATTGGGGGCTTCATGGTGACCCCTTCATCCTTTGTAGGACCCCTGGACCTGTGCACAGGGGAGTGGCCTGTGAGATCCATGCACCTCCGGTCCCCGGTGAGCCCGGCATTGTTCGTGTGGACTCGGTGGGATTCAGCACCTGGGTAGTGCCCCCTCTGGTGGTGGTGACTGCTCTGCAGAATGTTGTCAGCGCTGGTGGAACATCTGCTCGGGCTGCAGTTTCGCTCATTACTGGGCTAATTACTTGTGGCGCGGGCCGGGTTGGGTTTTTTCCGCGTCCATATATAGCTCGTGCCATCTGCCCGCAGCTCGTGGAAATCCCACATAATCTCTGACAGCCGCTCCAGGGTCACAACGAGGAGTGATTCACATGGAAACAAAGCGTCGCCGTCTATTAACCCCACCATGACCAGCGACGGGGGAAGCAAAAGCCAGGAGAGTGCGGCCAGATCAAATCCGTCCTCACTCCAGAGGCTCATCACACGCCCGCCATACCCCAGTAATCCGGTGCCTCCAGGGGCTCGTTAGACGCCCGCCATACACCAGTAATCCGGTGCCTCCAGGGGCTCGTCAGACGCCCGCCATACCCCAGTAATCCGGTGCCTCCAGGGGCTCGTTAGACGCCCGCCATACACCAGTAATCCGGTGCCTCCAGGGGCTCGTCAGACGCCCGCCATACCCCAGTAATCCGGTGCCTCCAGGGGCTCGTCAGACGCCCGCCATACCCCAGTAATCCGGTGCCTCCAGGGGCTCCTCACACGCCCGCCATACACCAGTAATCCGGCACCTCCAGAGGCTCATCACACGCCCGCCATACACCAGTAATCCGGTGCCTCCAGGGACTCGTCAGACGCCCGCCATACCCCAGTAATCCAGTGCCTCCAGGGGCTCGTCACACGCCCGCCATACACCAGTAATCCGGTGCCTCCAGGGGCTCGTCAGACGCCCGCCATACACCAGTAATCCGGTGCCTCCAGGGGCTCCTCAGACGCCCGCCATACCCCAGTAATCCGGTGCCTCCAGGGGCTCGTCAGACGCCCGCCATACCCCAGTAATCCGGTGCCTCCAGGGGCTCCTCACACGCCCGCCATACACCAGTAATCCGGCACCTCCAGAGGCTCATCACACGCCCGCCATACACCAGTAATCCGGTGCCTCCAGGGACTCGTCAGACGCCCGCCATACCCCAGTAATCCAGTGCCTCCAGGGGCTCGTCACACGCCCGCCATACACCAGTAATCCGGTGCCTCCAGGGGCTCGTCAGACGCCCGCCATACACCAGTAATCCGGTGCCTCCAGGGGCTCCTCACACGCCCGCCATACACCAGTAATCCGGCACCTCCAGAGGCTCATCACACGCCCGCCATACACCAGTAATCCGGTGCCGCCAGAGGCTCGTCACACGCTCGCCATACCCCAGTAATCCGGTGCCTCCAGGGGCTCGTCACACGCCCGCCATACACCAGTAATCTGGTGCCTCCAGGGGCTCGTCAGACGCCCGCCATACCCCAGTAATCCGGCACCTCCAGGGGCTCCTCACACGCCCGCCATACACCAGTAATCCGGTGCCTCCAGGGGCTCATCACACGCCCGCCATACCCCAGTAATCCGGTGCCGCCAGGGGCTCGTCATACGCCCGCCATACACCAGTAATCCAGTGCCACCAGGGGCTCGTCAGACGCCCGCCATACCCCAGTAATCCGGTGCCTCCAGGGACTCGTCAGACGCCCGCCATACCCCAGTAATCCGGTGCCTCCAGGGACTCGTCAGACGCCCGCCATACCCCAGTAATCCGGTGCCTCCAGGGACTCGTCAGACGCCCGCCATACCCCAGTAATCCGGTGCCTCCAGGGACTCGTCAGACGCCCGCCATACCCCAGTAATCCGGTGCCTCCAGGGGCTCGTCAGACGCCCGCATCCCCCAGTAATCCAGTGCCGCCAGGGGCTCATCATACGCCCGCCATACCCCAGTAATCCAGTGCCGCCAGGGGCTCGTCAGACGCCCGCCATACACAAGTAATCCAGTGCCTCCAGGGGCTCGTCATACGCCCGCCATACACCAGTAATCCAGTGCCGCCAGGGGCTCGTCAGACGCCCGCCATACCCCAGTAATCCGGTGCCTCCAGGGGCTCGTCAGACGCCCGCATCCCCCAGTAATCCAGTGCCGCCAGGGGCTCATCATACGCCCGCCATACCCCAGTAATCCGGTGCCTCCAGGGGCTCCTCACACGCCCGCCATACACCAGTAATCCGGTGCCTCCAGGGGCTCCTCAGACGCCCGCCATACACCAGTAATCCGGTGCCTCCAGGGGCTCGTCAGACGCCCGCCAAACACCAGTAATCCGGCACCTCCAGAGGCTCCTCAGACGCCCGCCATACCCCAGTAATCTAGTGCCTCCAGGGACTCGTCAGACGCCCGCCATACACCAGTAATCTGGTGCCTCCAGGGGCTCGTCAGACGCCCGCCATACCCCAGTAATCCGGTGCCTCCAGGGGCTCGTCAGATGCCTGACACAGCGGTATACACCAGTAATCTGGTGCCTCCAGGGGCTCGGCAGACGCCCGCCATACACCAGTAATCCGGTGCCTCCAGGGGCTCGTCAGATGCCTGACACAGCGGTATACACCAGTAATCCGGTGCCTCCAGGGGCTCGTCAGGCGTCTGACACAGCGGTATACACCAGTAATACGGTGCCTCCAGGGGCTCGTCAGACGCCCGCCATACACCAGTAATCCGGTGCCTCCAGGGGCTCGTCAGGCGTCTGACACAGCGGTATACACCAGTAATCCGGTGCCTCCAGGGGCTCGTCAGACGCCTGACACAGCGGTATACACCAGTAATCTGGCGCCTCCAAGAGCTCAATTCCTCTGTAGATGAGCCACATAATCCGCCTGATTCATCATTTCTGATTGCTTGAAGCCACTTTCCTTCTTTGTCTTGTATGCCACATCCTACTCCCTCTGGACTTTGTTCTCCTCCTCCCTCTGTCCTCCTCCTCCCTCCAGACTCCTCTGTACTTCTTAGGCTAGGTTCACATTTCCGTTGTTTATGATCAGTCACAATCCGCGGCTCTGATAAACTATGCAATCCGTTTGGCGGATTCCGTTGTTCCCATAGACTTGTATGATCGGCGGATTGCGACTGATGACTCTGCGTTGCATCCTCCGCCCGACTGATTAGTCGTGGAACGCCTGACCGTCGGGCAGCAACGCAGCATGTAACGTTTTTTGAGCAGCGGAATCCTTATGTATTCACTGCGCATGCTCAGATCTTGTGTTTATATATTCAAATTAACGTCTCTCTCGGTGGCCGAGCGATCAGCTGATCACCCAGCGGCCGGCTTCTGTGAGCAATCAGCTGATCACCCGGCTGCTGGCTTTTGAGAGCGATCAGCTGATCACCCAGTGGCCGTCTTCTGTGAGCGATCAGCTGATCTCCCGGTGGCCGGCTTCTGTGAGCGATCAGCTGATCACCCGGTGGCCGGCTTCTGTGAGCGATCAGCTGATCTCCCGGTGGCCGGCTTCTGTGAGCGATCAGCTGATCTCCCGGTGGCCGTCTTCTGTGAGCGATCAGCTGATCTCCCGGTGGCCGGCTTCTGTGAGCGATCAGCTGATCACCCGGTGGCCGGCTTCTGTGAGCGATCAGCTGATCTCCCGGCGGCCGGCTTCTGTGTGCGATCAGCTGATCTCCCGGCAGCCGGCTTCTGTGTGCGATCAGCTGATCTCCCGGCGGCCGTCTTCTGTGAGCGATCAGCTGATCTCCCGGTGGCCGGCTTCTGTGAGCGATCAGCTGATCACCCGGTGGCCGGCTTCTGTGAGCGATCAGCTGATCACCCGGTGGCCGGCTTCTGTGAGCGATCAGCTGATCACCCGGTGGCCGGCTTCTGTGAGCGATCAGCTGATCACCTGGCAACCGGCTTATGTGAGCGATCAGCTGATCACCCGGTGGCCGGCTTTTGAGAGCGATCAGCTGATCACCCGGTGGCTGGCTTCTGTGAGCGATCAGCTGATCACCTGGCAACCGGCTTATGTGAGCGATCAGCTGATCACCCGGTGGCCGGCTTCTGTGAGCGATCAGCTGATCACCCGGTGGCCGGCTTCTGTGAGCGATCAGCTGATCACCTGGCAACCGGCTTATGTGAGCGATCAGCTGATCACCCGGTGGCCGGCTTCTGTGAGCGATCAGCTGATCACCCGGTGGCCGGCTTCTGTGAGCGATCAGCTGATCACCTGGCAACCGGCTTATGTGAGCGATCAGCTGATCACCTGGCAACCGGCTTATGTGAGCGATCAGCTGATCACCCGGTGGCCGGCTTTTGAGAGCGATCAGCTGATCGTTCACAGAAGCTGGTTGCCGGGTGATCAGCTGATCGTTCACAGAAGCTGGTTGCCGGGTGATCAGCTGATCGCTCACATATGCCAGTTGCCAGGTGATCAGCTGATCGCTCACAGAAGCCAGTCACCGGGTGATCAGCTGATCGCTCTCTTGCTCTCTTTTACAACGGAATCCGCTTTATCATGACAATGAATTCTTATTCTTGTCACTTGTTGTACAACGCATCAGTCACAAGCGTCAAGCAACGCATGTGACTGATGCAAAAAAAACGGAAATGTGGACCTAGCCTTTTCCTTCTCCCTCCATGCTCCTTCAACTCCTACCCTGTCCTCCAGGCTCATGTCGTCCTCCTCCCTCCAGACATCTCAGTACTCTTTTGTGTCTCCTTCCAACTCCTCTGTCCTCTGTGCTCCTCCTCCCTCCTAACCCTTCTGTTGCCCTTCTTCTCTGTCCTCTTCCTTCCAGACTCCTTCGTTCTCCAGAATCTTGTCCTCCTCAGTTCTGTTCTTACAGACTCCTCTCTCTGCTCCTTCCCCTCTATGCTCCTCCTCTCTCCATCCTCCTCTGTGTCTTCCTCCTCTTCCCTCCAAAATCCTCTGTCCTCTTTCTCCTCCCATCAGACTGCTTCCCCTCCAATGTCTTCCTCCTGCCTCCAGACTCCTCTGTACTCCTTCTGTCTTCTCTTCTCCTTCCAAACTCCTGTCTTCTCCTTCCACACCCCTCTGTGCTTCTCCTTCTCTGTGCTCCCCCTTCCACCAGACTCCTCTGTCCTCCAGACTTTTTTGTTCTCTTCCTCCGTCCTCCAGACAACTGTCTACCTTCTCCCTCCTCCAGACTCATCTGTCCTCGTCCTCCTTCCAGACCCCTCTCTGCTCTTCGTCCTCTGTGCTCCTCCTCCCTCCACATTCCTGTCCTCCTCTCCCCAGACTCATCTATCCTCCTCCTCCTCTGCCTTCCTCCTCCTCTCTGTAGACTCCTCTATCCTCCTCTATCTTCCTCCTCCCTTAATATTCCTCTGTCCTCTTCCTCTCTGTCTTCCTCCTCCTCCAATCTCATTCTCTCTTCCTCCTCCTCCCTCCAGACTCCTCTGCCCGCCTCTTCCTCTTCTGTGGACCTCTCTGAAACCCCCGTTAATAACTTTGACCCTTCCAACCTACTGCACCCTCTGGACACCTCTATCACTTTCTCCAGATTTCACCTTCTTCTCCAGAACTTTTCTTCCTTCTAGACACCTGCTCTGTATGTCTCTGTCCCTCACCACCAGATGCCGCTGTAGCCCTTTGGACTTTTTTTTGTTCCCCGCTTTACCCTACAGACCACACTGTCCCTTTCAAGCTCTGTGGCCCTTCTGTAACCCTCTATTCCCTCCTTGGATGAATTTGTCATCTGTTCTCCGGACCCCTGCGGTCTCCTCTGGACTCCTCTATTCTGTGGAGTCATGCGGTCTCCTCTGGACTCCTCTGTTCTCCGGTCCCCTGTGGTCTCCTCTGGACTCCTCTGTTCTCCGGACCCCTGCGGTCTCCTCTGGACTCCTCTGTTCTCTGGACCCCTGCGGTCTCCTCTGGACTCCTCTGTTCTCCGGACCCCTGCGGTCTCCCCTGCGGTCTTGTCTGTTCTCTGGACCCCAGCGTCCTCGTCTGTTCTCTGGACCCCAGCGTCCTCGTCTGTTCTCTGGACCCCTGCGTCCTCGTCTATTCTCTGGACCCCTGCGGTCTTGTCTGTTCTCTGGACCCCTGCGGTCTCGTCTGTTCTCTGGACCCCTGCGGTCTCGTCTGTTCTCTGGACCCCTGCGGTCTCGTCTGTTCTCTGGACCCCTGCGGTCTCGTCTGTTCTCTGGACCCCTGCGGTCTCGTCTGTTCTCTGGACCCCTGCGGTCTCGTCTGTTCTCTGGACCCCTGCGGTCTCGTCTGTTCTCCGGACCCCTGCGGTCTCATCTGGACTCCCCTGTTCTCTGGACCCCTGAGGTTTCCTCTGGACTCCTCTGTTCTCTGGACCCCTGCGATCTCGTCTGTTCTCCGGACCCCTGCGGTTTCCTCTGGACTCCTCTGTTCTCTGGACCCCAGCGTCCTCGTCTGTTCTCTGGACCCCTGCGTCCTCGTCTATTCTCTGGACCCCTGCGGTCTTGTCTGTTCTCTGGACCCCTGCGGTCTCGTCTGTTCTCTGGACCCCTGCGGTCTCGTCTGTTCTCTGGACCCCTGCGGTCTCGTCTGTTCTCTGGACCCCTGCGGTCTCGTCTGTTCTCTGGACCCCTGCGGTCTCGTCTGTTCTCTGGACCCCTGCGGTCTCGTCTGTTCTCCGGACCCCTGCGGTCTCATCTGGACTCCCCTGTTCTCTGGACCCCTGAGGTTTCCTCTGGACTCCTCTGTTCTCTGGACCCCTGCGATCTCGTCTGTTCTCCGGACCCCTGCGGTTTCCTCTGGACTCCTCTGTTCTCTGGACCCCTGCGAACTCGTCTGTTCTCTGGACCCCTGCGGTGTCTTCTGGACTCCTTTGTTCTCCGGACCCCTGCGGTCTCGTCTGTTCTCTGGACCCCTGCGGTGTCTTCTGGACTCCTTTGTTCTCCGGACCCCTGCGGTCTCGTCTGTTCTCTGGACCCCTGCGGTGTCTTCTGGACTCCTTTGTTCTCCGGACCCCTGCAGTCTTGTCTGTTCTCTGGACTCTTACGGTCTCGTCTGTTCTCTGGACCCCTGCGGTCTCATCTGTTCTCCGGACCCCTGCAGTCTCATCTGGACTCCCCTGTTCTCTGGACCCCTGCGGTTTCGTTTGGACTCCTCTGTTCTCTAGACCCCTGCGGTCTCGTCTGGACTCCTCTGTTCTCCGGACCCCTGCGGTCTCGTCTGTTCTCCGGACCCCTGCGGTCTCGTCTGTTCTCCGGACCCCTGCGGTCTCGTCTGGACTCCTCTGTGCTCTGGACCCCTGCGGTTTCGTCTGGACTCCTCTGTTCTCTGGACCCCTGCGGTCTCCTCTGTTCTCCGGACCCCTGCGGTCTCGTCTGGACTCCTCTGTTCTTTGGACCCCTGTGGTTTCGTCTGGACTCCTCTGTTCTCTGGACCCCTGCGGTCTCCTCTGTTCTCCGGACCCCTGCGGTCTCGTCTGGACTCCTCTGTTCTTTGGACCCCTGCAGTTTCGTTTGGACTCCTCTGTTCTCTGGACCCCTGCGGTCTCGTCTGTTCTCCAGATCCCTGCAGTCTTGTCTGTTCTCTGGACTTCTGCTGTCTCGTCTGGACTCCTCTGTTCTCTGGACCCCTGCGGTCTCGTCTGTTCTCCGGACCCTTATGGTCTCGTCTGTTCTCCGGACCCCTGCGGTCTCGTCTATTCTCCGGACCCTTACGGTCTTGTCTGTTCTCCGGACCCCTGCGGTCTCCTCTGGACTCCCCTGTTCTCCGGACCTCTGCGGTCTCCTCTGGACTCCCCTGTTCTCCGGACCCCTGCGGTCTTGTCTGTTCTCTGGACCCCTGCGGTCTTGTCTGTTCTCTGGACCCCTGCGGTCTTGTCTGTTCTCTGGACCCCTGCGGTCTCCTCTGTTCTCTGGACCCCTGCGGTCTCATCTGTTCTCCGGACCCCTGCGGTCTCATCTGGTCTCCTCCGTTCTCCGGACCCCTGCGGTCTCATCTGTTCTCCGGACCCCTGCGGTCTCATCTGGTCTCCTCCGTTCTCCGGACCCCTGCGGTCTCGTCTATATTTTCCGGACCCTTACGGTCTTGTCTGTTTTCCGGACCCCTGCGGTCTCCTCTGGGCTCCCCTGTTCTCCGGACCCCTGTGGTCTCCTCTGGACTCCCCTGTTCTCCGGACCCCTGCGGTCTCGTTTGTTGTCTGGACCCCTGCGGTCTTTTCTGGACTCCTCCGTTCTCCGGACCCCTGCGGTCTCCTCTGGACTCCCCTGTTCTCCGGACCCCTGCGGTCTCCTCTGGACTCCCCTGTTCTCCGGACCCGTGCGGTCTCGTTTGTTGTCTGGACCCCTGCGGTTTCGTCTGGACTCCTCTGTTCTCTGGACCCCTGCGGTCTCCTCTGTTTTCCGGACCCCTGCGGTCTAGTCTGGACTCCTCTGTTCTTTGGACCCCTGCGGTTTCGTCTGGACTCCTCTGTTCTCTGGACCCCTGTGGTCTCGTCTGTTCTCCAGATCCCTGCAGTCTTGTCTGTTCTCTGGACTTCTGCTGTCTCGTCTGGACTCCTCTGTTCTCTGGAGCCCTGCGGTCTTGTCTGTTCTCCGGACCCTTATGGTCTCGTCTGTTCTCCGGACCCCTGCGGTCTCGTCTATTCTCCGGACCCTTACGGTCTTGTCTGTTCTCCGGACCCCTGCGGTCTCCTCTGGACTCCCCTGTTCTCCGGACCTCTGCGGTCTCCTCTGGACTCCCCTGTTCTCCGGACCCCTGTGGTCTCGTTTGTTGTCTGGACCCCTGCGGTCTTGTCTGGACTCCTCCGTTCTCCGGAGGCGGTCAGGTGCACAAGGGTTGAGCGGTGTCTTGGCTCCGCTGTGAGGTTCACATATAACCTCCACGTATCATCGTGCTCTGATGTCAGCAGAGCTGAGGACGCGGCTCCTGGGCTCCGTTTTGACGCTCATGTGACAGCGGGACAAAGGGATTTATTACGTGAGAATCCGGAGCCTGGGAACGTTGGTGGCCGAGCCGCGGCGCCGATAGGTAATGACCCGTGAGCTGCAGCGAATAATGGAAGGAGCTGCACTGTCTCATCCGTCCAATTCACTTAACGGGTCTGCAGATCTGGGGCCGGGCGTTCAGCCGATCCCAGGTTTACAGCTTGGCCCGGGACCCGCAGGTTGATCAGTTGTTGGGCCCCATAGCGCTTCTACAGCCTAGAAAGACGCGTCTGCCATCGGGGAAAAAAATCTTACTGAAAATTCAGCAATAGGAGCATTTGGAAGTAAATCTTGTAAATAATAGTCCTGTTACCAAATAACAAATATCGCCAAAGCGTAACTGAGCAAAGTCATCTATAAAAAAACTGTAGAGCAATAATCCCACATAAAGGGAATAGCACGGCTGCAATATGAGCAAAAAGGTAACACTTTGGCTTCCAGGCTCCAGATCTCTCCATCCTCTACGGCAGGGGTGGGGAACCTTTTTACTGCCGGGGGCCATTTGGAAAATTCTACCAACCTTCGGGGGCCGCACAAAATCATCAACTTGAAAATGACCCTGCTATAATTGGTCAAACAATTAATTAACTCTCCCCTATACCCCTACTGTGGCGGCCGTAGATGATTCTCTTTGGTGCGCTGTGATGTTTGCGTCTCACAACTGCTTTTCCAGGTTTGTCTTTGTTTGAAGCGCAGATTGGTAAATCATATATATTACACAGGAGACACTGTACATACACACACCGCTCTGTCACACTGGCCGTATACTGCACACAGCCTGCACACAGTTGTCATATTGTACACTACGCATGACACACACTGGCCATATATAGTACACATGCACAGGAGATACTGTATACTGCACACAGCACTCACATGCCGTATACAGCACACACATAAGCCATACACAGCACTCAACAAGCCAAAAAGTTCTGCATGTAAACATGTGCACACCAGGAATTAGATATACCAATAAACCTTACAATATGAAACTTTATTAAGTGCCAAACACAGCACACACACACGCCGTATACACAGCACACACACAGCTCACACACGCCGTATACACAGCACACACGCCGTATACACAGCGCACACACGCCGTATATACAGCACACACACAGCACACACGCCGTATACACAGCACATATGCCGTATACACAGCACACACACAGCACACACACACGCCGTATACACAGCGCACACGCCGTATACACAGCACATACACAGCACACACGCCGTATACACAGCACATACACAGCACACACGCCGTATACACAGCACATACACAGCACACACGCCGTATACACAGCACATACACAGCACACACGCCGTATACACAGCACATACACAGCACACACGCCGTATACACAGCACATACACAGCACATACACAGCACACACGCCGTATACACAGCACATACACAGCACACACGCCATATACACAGCACACGCACATGTCGTATACACAACAGACGCTGGACAGTTAAGTGACAAATACATTTGATATATGGTGGTATATATTAGATATAAACACACTTAGCGCAGATATAAGTACCTGCTGCTTAGTTGCCCTGTAAGATTAGGTGCAGCACAAGTGATGGATGCAGCAGCTCAGCTCAAGGGCTGGCTTCATTCTCGTCTTTTCTCTCCAAGAAAAGACCTGCTAGACCTGAACAGCCGAGCACAGAATGGGAGTGTGAGAGGTAGAACGCACGGCACTATGCAGCCTTCTATATCCCGTGCAGGCCCCTCCCCCATCACTCTGATTCTAGCTGCAATCTCACAGGGAGCATGTAGGAGCCAGAGGGAGGAAGTCCCACCCCCAGTGCTGTCTGCCGGCAATAGACAAGATGAGCAGCTGCCCGAGCACCACAACCACCGGGAATCTGCCCCAGTGCCCCGGGGGCCACAGAAAAGGTCATTGCGGGCCGCATACGGCCCGCGGGCCGGAGGTTCCCCACCCCTGCTCTACGGCTTTGAGCGTGAGACGTCTTCATCTTATAGACAATCATCTCGGCTTCTCATACATAAATGTGACTGGAGCTAGTTAGCAGATGATTAGTTCTGCAGATTCTCGTCAGTCACTGCATTGTTACTGTTTTGCTCTTTACTTCCTGTTTACTACAAATCACAACCTGTTCTCACATTCCCTGATAGCTCAGGGTGTTATTAGGCTGATTCCCAAGAGAAAGTCACTGGTTGGAATCGAGGAGCCTCCATGAAGAAGATTTCCCAAGAAAAGAGACACAGCCTCATCCAGGTCATCGATAGTGGTCTCTCGGCCAAGAAAACTGCTGAACTGCATCATGTGAGGCCATGACTGGTGGAGGAATAAGAAAAGACGTCCATCCATTCAGAAGCCAAGAGGTGACGTTCTGGCAAAATATTCGCGTCAACAAGATGCTCATCCCAAGACCTATCAGTTCTGGTGACACCGGAAGTGGAGGCCGCTCGTCTGCTCCATAATAGTGACATCACAGACGGCCATGAAGCACCGGGCAACGCGCGTTACACAAGTCTTGAATGAGGGCCGAAAAAAGGTGAAGAAGCCGCAACTCCAATATCATCATAAGAAGCGTCAGCTCCAGATTACACAGAAAGGAAAGGGGAAGATCAGAAACGGGAGCGATGAGAAGAAAGAGAATACACGGCTCTGATGGGGGAAATGGGAAGAAACAAGGGAAGAACGGAGCGAGAAATGGAAGGAACTGTGAAGTGGAGGAAGCCTGAGGATACGGGGGAGTTTACAGCCAAAGACGCTGGATACGTGACCAGGATGGATGGTGGTCTCACTGCTGACCTATGTGTGAGGGTCCTACAAGACGAGTTACTTCATACACTCCAGTACTATGGGGATGAAGAGGACGACCTAGTGTCCAGCAGGAGAACGACCCGAAGCATACGGCAGGAACGTGGAGAAGAGACCTGTCCAGTATACACCAACACTGGGAACGTGGAGAAGAGACCCGACCAGTATACACCAACACTGGGAACATGGAGAAGAGACCTGACCAGTATACACCAACACTGGGAACATGGAGAAGAGACCTGACCAGTATATACCAACACTGGGAACATGGAGAAGAGATCTGACTAGTATACACCAACACTGGGAACATGGAGAAGAGACCTAACCAGTATACACCAACACTGGGAACGTGGAGAAGAGACCTGACCAGTATACACCAACACTGGGAACGTGGAGAAGAGACCTGACCAGTATACACCAACACTGGGAACGTGGAGAAGAGACCTGACCAGTATACACCAACACTGGGAACATGGAGAAGACACCTGACCAGTATACACCAACACTGGGAACGTGGAGAAGAGACCTGACCAGTATACACCATCACTGGGAACGTGGAGAAGAGACCTAACCAGTATACACCAACACTGGGAACGTGGAGAAGAGACCTAACCAGTATACACCAACACTGGGAACGTGGAGAAGAGACCTGACCAGTATACACCAACACTGGGAACGTGGAGAAGAGACCTGACCAGTATACACCAACACTGGGAACGTGGAGAAGAGACCTGACCAGTATACACCAACACTGGGAATGTGGAGAAGAGACCTGACCAGTATACACCAACACTGGGAACATGGAGAAGAGACCTGACCAGTATACACCAACACTGGGAACGTGGAGAAGAGACCTGACCAGTATACACCAACACTGGGAACATGGAGAAGAGACCTGACCAGTATACACCAACACTGGGAACGTGGAGAAGAGACCTGACCAGTATACACCAACACTGGGAACGTGGAGAAGAGACCTGACCAGTATACACCAACACTGGGACCGTGGAGAAGAGACCTGACCAGTATACACCCACACTGGGAACGTGGAGAAGAGACCTGACCAGTATACACCAACACTGGGAATGTGGAGAAGAGACCTGACCAGTATACACCAACACTGGGAATGTGTAGAAGAGACCTGACCAGTATACACCAACACTGGGAACATGGAGAAGAGACCTGACCAGTATACACCAACACTGGGAATGTGGAGAAGAGACCTGACCAGTATACACCAACACTGGGAATGTGGAGAAGAGACCTGACCAGTATACACCAACACTGGGAATGTGGAGAAGAGACCTGACCACTATACACCAACACTGGGAACATGGAGAAAGGACCTGACCAGTATACACCAACACTGGGAACACGGAGAAGAGACCTGACCAGTATACACCAACACTGGGAACGTGGAGAAGAGACCTGACCAGTATACACCAACACTGGCAACGTGGAGAAGAGACCTGACCAGTATACACCAACACTGGGAACATGGAGAAAGGACCTGACCAGTATACATCAACCCTTGGAACGTGGAGAAGAGACCTGACTAGTATACACCAAAGCTGGGAAGAGAGAAAGAGACCTGACCAGTATACACCAACACTGGGAACGTGGAGAAGAGACCTGACCAGTATACACCAACACTGGGAATGTGGAGAAGAGACCTGACCAGTATACACCAACACTGGGAATGTGGAGAAGAGACCTGACCACTATACACCAACACTGGGAATGTGGAGAAGAGACCTGACCAGTATACACCAACACTGGGAATGTGGAGAAAAGACCTGACCAGTATACACCAACACTGGGAATGTGGAGAAGAGACCTGACCACTATACACCAACACTGGGAAAATGGAGAAGAGACCTGACAAGTATACACCAACACTGGGAACGCGGAGAAGAGACTTGACCAGTATACACCAACACCGGGAACGTGGAGAAGAGACCTGACCAGTATACACCAACACTGGGAACGTGGAGAAAGGACCTGACCACTATACACCAACACTGGGAACATGGAGAAGAGACCTGACCAGTCTACACCAACACTGGGAACGCAGAGAAGAGACCTGACCAGTATACACCAACACTGGGAACGTGGAGAAGAGACCTGACCAGTATACACCAACACTGGGAACGTGGAGAAGAGACCTGACCAGTATACACCAACACTGGGAACGTGGAGAAGAGACCTGACCAGTATACACCAACATTGGGAACATGGAGAAGAGACCTGACCACTATACACCAACACTGGGAACATGGAGAAGAGACCTGACCAGTATACACCAACACTGGGAACGTGGAGAAGAGACCTGACCAGTATACACCAACACTGGGAACGTGGAGAAAGGACCTGACCAGTATATACCAACACTGGGAACGTGGAGAAGAGACCTGACCAGTATACACCAACACTGGGAACGTGCAGAAGAGACCTGACCAGTATACACCAACACTGGGAACGTGCAGAAGAGACCTGACCAGTATACACCAACACTGGGAACATGGAGAAAGGACCTGACCAGTATACACCAACACTGGGAACGTGGAGCAGAGACCTGACCAGTATACACCAACACTGGGAACGTGGAGAAGAGACCTGACCAGTATACACCAACACTGGGAACGTGAAGCAGAGACCTGACCAGTATACACCAACACTGGGAACGTGGAGAAGAGACCTGACCAGTATGCACAAACACTGGGAACGTGGAGAAGAGACCTGACCAGTATGCACCAACACTGGGAACGTGGAGAAGAGACCTGACCAGTATACACCAACACTGGGAACATGGAGAAGAGACCTGACCACTATATACCAACACTGGGAATGTGGAGAAGAGACCTGACCAGTATACACCAACACTGGGAATGTGGAGAAGAGACCTGACCAGTATACACCAACACTGGGAATGTGGAGAAGAGACCTGACCACTATACACCAACACTGGGAACATAGAGAAAGGACCTGACCAGTATACACCAACACTGGGAACACGGAGAAGAGACCTGACCAGTATACACCAACACTGGGAACGTGGAGAAGAGACCTGACCAGTATACACCAACACTGGCAACGTGGAGAAGAGACCTGACCAGTATACACCAACACTGGGAACATGGAGAAAGGACCTGACCAGTATACACCAACATCGGGAACGTGGAGAAGAGACCTGTCCAGTATACACCAACACCAGGAACGTGGAGAAGAGACCTGACCAGTATACACCAACACTGGGAACGTGGAGAAGAGACCTGACCAGTATACACCAACACTGGGAACATGGCGAAGAGACCTGACCAGTATACACCAACACTGGGAACGTGGAGAATAGACCTGACCAGTATACACCAACACTGGGAACGTGGAGCAGAGACCTGACCAGTATACACCAACACTGGGAACGTGGAGAAGAGACCTGACCAGTATACACCAACACTGGGAACGTGGAGCAGAGACCTGACCAGTATACACCAACACTGGGAACGTGGAGAAGAGACCTGACCAGTATGCACCAACACTGGGAACGTGGAGAAGAGACCTGACCAGTATACACCAACACTGGGAACATGGAGAAGAGACCTGACCAGTATACACCAACACTGGGAACGTGGAGAAGAGACCTGACCAGTATACACCAACACTGGCAACGTGGAGCAGAGACCTGACCAGTATGCACCAACACTGGGAACGTGGAGAAGAGACCTGACCAGTATACACCAACACTGGGAACGTGGAGAAGAGACCTGACCAGTATACACCAACACTGGGAACATGGAGAAGAGACCTGACCAGTATACACCAACACTGGGAACATGGAGAAGAGACCTGACCAGTATACACCAACACTGGGAACGTGGAGAAGAGACCTGACCAGCATACACCAACACTGGGAACGTGGAGAAGAGACCTGACCAGTATACACCAACACTGGAAACGTGGAGCAGAGACCTGACCAGTATACACCAACACTGGGAACGTGGAGAAGAGATCTGACCAGTATACACCAACACTGGGAACGTGGAGAAGAGACCTGATCAGTATACACCAACACTGGGAACGTGGAGAAGAGACCTGATCAGTATGCACCAACACTGGGAACGTGGAGAAGAGACCTGACCAGTATACACCAACACTGGCAACGTGGAGAAGAGACCTGACCAGTATACACCAACACTGGGAACGTGGAGAAGACACCTGACCAGTATACACCAACACCGGGAACGTGGAGAAGAGACCTGACCAGTATACACCAACACCGGGAACGTGGAGAAGAGACCTGACCAGTATACACCAACACTGGGAACGTGGAGAAGACACCTGACCAGTATACACCAACACTGGGAACGTGGAGAAGACACCTGACCAGTATACACCAACACTGGGAACGTGGAGAAGAGACCTGACCAGTATACACCAACACTGGGAACGTGGAGAAGAGACCTGACCAGTATACACCAACACTGGGAACGTGGAGAAGAGACCTGACCAGTATACACCAACACTGGGAATGTGGAGAAGAGACCTGACCAGTATACACCAACACTGGGAACGTGGAGAAGAGAACTGACCAGTATACACCCACACTGGGAACGTGGAGAAGAGACCTGACCAGTATACACCCACACTGGGAACGTGGAGAAGAGAACTGACCAGTATACACCCACACTGGGAACGTGGAGAAGAGACCTGACCAGTATACACCAACACTGGGAACGTGGAGAAGAGACCTGACCAGTATACACCAACACTGGGAACGTGGAGAAGAGACCTGACCAGTATACACCAACACTGGGAACGTGGAGAAGAGACCTGACCAGTATACACCAACACTGGGAACGTGGAGAAGAGACCTGACCACTATACACCAACACTGGGAATGTGGAGAAGAGACCTGACCAGTATACACCAACACTGGGAACGTGGAGAAGACACCTGACCAGTATACACCAACACTGGGAACGTGGAGAAGAAACCTGACCAGTATACACTGTCACAAACCACCGGGGGGTCACTCAGAAATCCCCCGCGCTGGCTACCAGTACGTCACAATCGGGGGGTAACAAGTGGGGGTCACCCCTCCTTTATACCTCCCGACCGACAGAGCACGTGATGCGCTCTCTAGCGCCCCTCTTATAGTCAGGCCAATTATGGAATTGCCCGACAATAAGCAAGGAGGCCGCTATACTACTTATGCCGATTATTGAAGGGTCCCCGGTGAGAGTAGGGTATATATTCCCCCGACCTCCGCGGGCGGAATATATAAAATCTCCCCGAATCTCACTGGCCTCCCCACAATAATCCTTGGCACAAACTCGCTGCCACCAACCGCTTCACGGTAACTATTAGCCGAACACACAGACGTGGGATTCAAGATCGAGATAACAGAACAGCCCAAGATTAATTATATAATTTAATCAGCCTAAAGCACACTAGAAACTACAATATATACAATAGGGAATCTACAGAATATACATATGTCAGAGTACAGTTACAGATAAAGCATGGTTTACAACAGGTATGCAATTCAATCAGTTACCTTGTGCGTCTGGCCACAGGGGGGCGCTGTAGACCAGGTTTCTAGGAACTCCCACAGATGTTTCCTGCACGTGACCCCCAGCGAAAGAACCCTGGAAAATGGCCGAAGTAGGGTTATCAACCTGGGCAAATCCAGGTCCCCTCCTACCTTCGTGACCTCAGAGGGAGCACTGCTCCACCCCTGGCTGGAGTTATGGACAAAATCCACAACATGGAATATGGCCATAACTTGGCCTGGGAGCGTCGTAGGCGGACGCCAATGCTCTCATTGTGACAGTTATGAATTTAGCTACAGAATGAGAGGTTTCATGACTTGTCTACTAGTTCCACATTGGCTGATATCACGCCTGGGGTATTTCCCAAGCTCCCGCTCCCATAAAAAAGGTGTGCCAGCATCGTCCGCATGCGAAAACACCATTTTTATGGTTGCCGTATTTATCGGAAATATGGCTTGCGAGATATGAACCATTTTTTACTGGAGTCGTTCTGTCTGGCTAGTTCCAGAGCCTTATAATGAGATACAACTCTTGTTACAGGGTGACGGCAGGGAGTCATCCTGTGTCCTTTGTTCCCACATCACCTAATTTCCATATCACAGGAGATGGCCATGGGATGGGTTGCTAAACAAGTTGTGTGAAGGAAAGGGGGGGTGACACCAGGAGAGGGCTTCCTGACATAACTTGAATATCATGATTTATCGTCATATCTCCGGATTTACCTCACACCTCCCCCCTTTTGAGGGCGCTAGGGGGCAGCACACTCCGGTGTTCCCCCGTGCGCCCGTCCGCGACCTCTCCTTGTCGGGACAGCCCGTCTGCGTTACCGTGGTCACGGCCCCTTTTGTGGCGAATGGTGAAGTTGTATTGCTGGAGCGCAAGGCTCCATCGCAAGAGTCGCCCATTCGTCCCAGAGACGGTGTGCAACCAGCTGAGGGGGTTGTGGTCCGTCTCCACGATGAAGTGGCGCCCGTATAGATAGGGTTGCAGACGCTGCAGGGCCCACACTATGGCCAGGCACTCCTTCTCCATTGTGGAATAGGCCACTTCCCTCGGTAACAGCTTCCTGCTCAGGTACAAGACTGGGTGCTCTTGGCTCGCAGAGTCCACCTGGCTGAGCACCGCACCGAGGCCGAAGTCACTGGCGTCGGTCTGTACTACAAACGGCCGCGTGAAGTCGGCGGCCTGTAGCACGGGCGGGCTGGACAGGGCGTCCTTTAGGGCCCGGAAGGCTGTCTCGCAGTCCATTGTCCAATCGACTGCAGAGGGCAGCTTCTTCTTGGTGAGGTCCGTCAAGGGCTTTGCCAGGCTACTATAGCATGGAACAAACCTCCTATAGTACCCAGCGGTCCCCAAGAAGGACATCACCTGCTTCTTGGTCCTGGGGGTGGGCCAGGATGCGATGGCCTCCACTTTCTCAGGCTCGGGCTTCAGTGTTCCCCCGCCTACCCGGTGACCGAGGTACTGGACCTCGCTCATGGCCAGCTGACACTTGCCCGGCTTGATGGTCAAACCTGCCCGGTGGACCCGCCTGAGCACCTGTGCTAGATGCTCTAGGTGATCTTCCCAGGTGGGACTGAAGACGGCAATGTCATCCAGGTACGCGGCCGCGTACCCTTCAAGTCCCTTGAGCAGGGTGTTGACCATCCGCTGGAAAGTGGCAGGGGCATTCCTCATCCCGAATGGCATCACCGTGGACTCGTACAGTCCAAATGGGGTAATAAAGGCAGAGCGTTCCCTGGCCTTGCGAGTCAGGGGGATCTGCCAATATCCCCGGCTCAGATCCATGATGGTCAGGTACTGAGCCCCGGCCAACTGATCGAGCAGGTCATCGATGCGTGGCATTGGGTACGCATCGGCGACCGTGACCGCATTGAGCCCCCTGTAGTCCACGCAGAACCGAGTGGTTCGGTCCTTCTTAGGGACGAGGACTACAGGCGAGGCCCAAGCGCTGTTGGATGCCTGGATCACCCCCAGCTTCAGCATCTCGTCAATCTCCTGGCGCATGTGTTGCTGCACCTCCAGGGAGACCCGATATGCTGAACGCCGGATCGGGGGATGATCCCCAGTGTCCACGTGATGGACAGCCAAGTCAGTCCTTCCGGGCTGGTTGGTAAACAACCCCCGGAAGGGGTGTAGGGTGGCCCACAGCTGGGACCGTTGGTCCTCCAAGAGCTGGTGGCCAACCTCCACATCCTCAATGGATCCGCCTGCCCTAACCTGGGCTAGCATATCCAAGAGGGTTTCCGCTTCTCCCTCCTCGGGCAGGTTGCACACGGGGAGCGCACATGCCTCCCGCTCATGATGTGCCTTCATCATGTTCACATGGAAGGGCTTCCGCCTTCCACGGGCAGGGTCCAGGGTGACCAGGTACGTCACAGGGTTGAGCTGCTGGTACACGAGGTATGGGCCTTCCCAGGCTGCCTGAAGCTTGTCCTGTGGTACGGGGACCAGTACCCACACCTTTTGACCCACTTGGTAGGTCCTCTCACAAGCGTTCTGGTCGTACCAACGCTTCTGATCGGCCTGGGCTTGAGCCATATTGTCGTGTACCAGTTGCGTCAAGGCCTGCATTTTGTCCCGGAAGCGCATGACATACTCGATAACCGACACTCCAGGGGTGGCCAAATCCCCTTCCCAAGCCTCTTTCACCAGAGCCAGGGGGCCCCGCACACGTCGCCCGTACAGGAGCTCAAACGGTGAGAATCCTGTTGAGGCCTGTGGAACCTCCCGGTAAGCAAATAACAGGTGTGGGAGATACCGCTCCCAGTCACGCCCATGGGAGTCGACCAACATCTTAAGCATCTGCTTTAAGGTGCCATTGAACCGCTCGCACAGGCCATTAGTCTGTGGATGGTACGGGCTGGCCACCAGATGTCGCACCTGGACTTGCTTACAGAGGGCCTCCATCAGCTGGGACATGAATTGGGTCCCCCGGTCAGTGAGCATTTCCTGGGGAAAACCCACTCGGGAGAAAATCTCCAGCAATGCGGTGGCCACCTTGTCAGCCCGGATGGACGACAAGGCCACTGCTTCTGGGTACCGGGTGGCATAGTCCACTACCGTCAGTATGAAGCGTTTCCCGGAGCTGCTGGGGATGGCCAGCGGGCCGACCAGATCCACAGCCACCCTCCTGAAAGGCTCATCGATGATGGGCAGAGATACCAGTGGGGCTTTGGGGCGTGGCCCCGCCTTCCCCACTCTCTGACAGGTTTCACACGAACGGCAGTAGGCAGCCACATCGGCCCCCATTTTTGGCCAGTAGAAATGCTGGTTTAACCTGGCCTTGGTCTTAGCGATCCCTAGGTGTCCGGCCATCGGAATCTCATGTGCGATCCGCAACAACTCCGTCCGGAACGGATAGGGTACCACCAACTGTCGGTCCCTGGGCCACGCCTCCGGTGAACCCTGCTGGACCGTGGCCCGGTACAGCCGTCCTTGGTCCCAGACCACTCGCTCCGGGTCCGAGTCCGAGGGAGGCTGGGCCGCCTGCTCCTTAAGAGCTTTCAGGCTGTCGTCAGCTTCTAACGCTGCCTGAAACCCCTGACTAGATGTGGCCAGAATCGACGAGACTGTCACATCTTCGGTCAGTACCCCGGGACCTGTGTCCTGGCCTCCACCTGACTCGGCTGCCACTTGGTCAGAAGGGGAAGAGCTATCGGACCTCCGGGAGGCCCCTTGGCTTCCAGCACTCCCACTGCGGGTGACAGCGGCCACAGCCGCTGCGACCGTGGGTCGTGCCTGCTCCTCCTCCGTTCCTGACCAAGTCGCCGGTTCAGGCAGACCTACCTGGCTTCCTGACACCCCGGTTGTGGGGGAACCATGCACCGAGATCTTACCTGGGAGCACTTCCGCTCCTGGACCGGCCCCAATCTCACCTGCCTGTTCCCCTCCTGCAGCAACAGAACCCCGCTGTGAAATCTCTGGGGACCCCACATTTGCTGTGGTAGCCCCCACCCCACACACTGGTCCTCCCCCTGCAGCACCCTGCTCTCTGCTTATCCCTGCAGAGGGCAGCAGATCCCAGCTCACAGGCTGATTACTTGTAGAGGCATTGTCACACCTTTCTCTGACCCCCTCCCCTGTCACAGCTGCAGCTGTGTGTGTGTCTATGGTGTCTATGCAAGCAGAAATATCAGAGTTCACTCCCTCCTCCCTTACATCATTCATAGATAACACATTAACATTGTCCGGAGGCATGTCAGTACTGGCTGAAGGTTCAGCCCTTGGTTGGGGCCCAAACTGGGAGGTTATCTGCCCCAAATCTGTCCCAAGTAGCACGTTTGCGGGGATCCGATCAGTTACCCCCACCTCCCTCACCCCTCGCCCTGCGCCCCAGTCCACATAAATGTCAGCAACAGGCAGCGCCGGGTCAATGCCTCCAATCCCGGAGACAGCGAGGGTTTTTCCAGGGATCAAGTCTTGGGGGGACACCATCTCAGGCCGCACCAGAGTCACCTCCGAGGCGCTGTCTCGCAGTCCTATGGTCACAGACCGGCCGACGGTGACAGGTTGGAAGCTGTCCAGGGACCTACCACCACCCCCACCCACACAATACACCTTGGGCGGCCCTTGGGACGGGGACGGAGCCGGGGCCTTGGGACGCTGAGGGCACATGGCCTTGAAGTGTCCAGGTAGGTTGCACTGGTGGCACCGTCTTGGTTCTGCCACGGGCCTGGAGAGGGGAGTTGAGGGGGACACCCCCTGCAGTCTAGGGGCAGGTGGGGCAGTCGCAGAGTTCATCTTACCCCCTCTCCAGGTGCTGCTGGTGGCTGCTCTCCTGGCTTCAGGAGCCCGATTGTTGGTGTAGTCATCGGCCAGGGCAGCTGTAGCCGTGGACCCCTTTGGCTTCTGGTCTCGGATGAACTGGCGGAGATCCTCAGGGCAGTTCCACAAGAGTTGCTCCGTGATGACCAAGTCCAGGATCTCTGGTCCGGTGGAAAGCTGCAGGCCTTGGGTCCAGTGGTCGGCAGCTCGGGCAAGTGCCCGCCGGTGGTCAGCCCAGGAGTCCTTTGGTCCCTTCTGCAGGGTCCGGAACTTCTTGCGGTAGGACTCCGGAGTGAGGTTGTACTGTTGGATCAGGGCCCGCTTGATGGTGTCGTAGCCCTGATCTGCCTCAGCAGGCAAGTCCCCAAGGATTTCCAGGGCCTTACCCCTTAAACGGGGGGTCAGGTATTTGGCCCACTGGTCCTTGTCCAGATGGTGCTGCAGGCAAGTCCGTTCAAAAGCAGTCAAGAAAGAGTCCAAGTCTCCATCCTTCTCCAGCACTGGGAAGTCCTCAACACGGACCTTTGGAAGTTTGGTGTCTTGAAGGTCACGTGTGGCTGATGAGGGCCGGAGCTGAGCTAGATGCAGCTGGTAGTCACGGTCTGCCTGTCGCTCCGCAGCCTCACGCTCTGCCTGGCGCTCTTCACGCGCTGCTTGCCGCTCCGCAGCCTCAGCATCACGCGCTGCCTGCCGCTCTGCCCTGCGCTCTGCCAGGAGTTCCTTGTAGCCCTTCTGGTCTCCAGCCTGGAGAAGGGCCATAGCCATTTGAAGAAGGCTATCCGAGCCTCCCAGGCTCGGTGGAATGGCACGTGGTGATCTGCGGCCCGCTGCGGAGCCTGGTGCTTCACTGTCCATTGCAGAGCGGAGGGCTGGCATCTGGCTCGTTGAGGACCCTTGGGTGAGCTGCTCCTCATCTTGTCCATAATTGCTAGGTTGTGCAATGTCCTCTGCAGAGCTGTTTTCTGGCGTCGAGCTCCTGGAGGACTCGTGGGCAACCTCCTCATTACTGTCCACAGCACCGTCCTCCCTCTCTTCGGCTCCTGCCTTAGCATTGGCCAGTTGCATAGCTCTGCTCCTGGTGCCATCAGCCATTCTTGCAGACTTTTGGTCACTGACACAGAACTGACACCTGATGCCTCCACACACCTTACAGTATCTGCACTCTGACACTCTAGTGTTGAGCTGGTCTGAAGACCCCAGCAGCCACAGCTGCTGCAGGCAGTCTTTAGTGTCTGGGAGTATGGGTCTCACACTCACACACACTATTATCTCGATCCCACCGCTATGCCACCAATATGTCACAAACCACCGGGGGGTCACTCAGAAATCCCCCGCGCTGGCTACCAGTACGTCACAATCGGGGGGTAACAAGTGGGGGTCACCCCTCCTTTATACCTCCCGACCGACAGAGCACGTGATGCGCTCTCTAGCGCCCCTCTTATAGTCAGGCCAATTATGGAATTGCCCGACAATAAGCAAGGAGGCCGCTATACTACTTATGCCGATTATTGAAGGGTCCCGGTGAGAGTAGGGTATATATTCCCCCGACCTCCGCGGGCGGAATATATAAAATCTCCCCGAATCTCACTGGCCTCCCCACAATAATCCTTGGCACAAACTCGCTGCCACCAACCGCTTCACGGTAACTATTAGCCGAACACACAGACGTGGGATTCAAGATCGAGATAACAGAACAGCCCAAGATTAATTATATAATTTAATCAGCCTAAAGCACACTAGAAACTACAATATATACAATAGGGAATCTACAGAATATACATATGTCAGAGTACAGTTACAGATAAAGCATGGTTTACAACAGGTATGCAATTCAATCAGTTACCTTGTGCGTCTGGCCACAGGGGGGCGCTGTAGACCAGGTTTCTAGGAACTCCCACAGATGTTTCCTGCACGTGACCCCCAGCGAAAGAACCCTGGAAAATGGCCGAAGTAGGGTTATCAACCTGGGCAAATCCAGGTCCCCTCCTACCTTCGTGACCTCAGAGGGAGCACTGCTCCACCCCTGGCTGGAGTTATGGACAAAATCCACAACATGGAATATGGCCATAACTTGGCCTGGGAGCGTCGTAGGCGGACGCCAATGCTCTCATTGTGACAGTTATGAATTTAGCTACAGAATGAGAGGTTTCATGACTTGTCTACTAGTTCCACATTGGCTGATATCACGCCTGGGGTATTTCCCAAGCTCCCGCTCCCATAAAAAAGGTGTGCCAGCATCGTCCGCATGCGAAAACACCATTTTTATGGTTGCCGTATTTATCGGAAATATGGCTTGCGAGATATGAACCATTTTTTACTGGAGTCGTTCTGTCTGGCTAGTTCCAGAGCCTTATAATGAGATACAACTCTTGTTACAGGGTGACGGCAGGGAGTCATCCTGTGTCCTTTGTTCCCACATCACCTAATTTCCATATCACAGGAGATGGCCATGGGATGGGTTGCTAAACAAGTTGTGTGAAGGAAAGGGGGGGTGACACCAGGAGAGGGCTTCCTGACATAACTTGAATATCATGATTTATCGTCATATCTCCGGATTTACCTCACATACACCAACACTGGGAACGTGGAGAAGAGACCTGACCAGTATACACCAACACTGGCAACGTGGAGAAGAGACCTGACCAGTATACACCAACACTGGGAACATGGAGAAAGGACCTGACCAGTATACACCAACACTGGGAACGTGGAGAAGAGACCTGACCAGTATACACCAACACTGGGAACATGGAGAAGAGACCTGACCAGTATACACCAACACTGGGAACATGGAGAAGAGACCTGACCAGTATACACCAACACTGGGAACATGGAGAAGAGACCTGACCAGTATACACCAACACTGGGAACGTGGAGAAGAGACCTGACCAGTATACACCAACACTGGGAACGTGGAGAAGAGACCTGACCAGTATACACCAACACTGGGAACGTGGAGAAGAGACCTGACCAGTATACACCAACACTGGGAACGTGGAGAAGAGATCTGACCAGTATACACCAACACTGGGAACGTGGAGAAGAGACCTGATCAGTATGCACCAACACTGGGAACGTGGAGAAGAGACCTGACCAGTATACACCAACACTGGCAACGTGGAGAAGAGACCTGACCAGTATACACCAACACTGGGAACGTGGAGAAGACACCTGACCAGTATACACCAACACCGGGAACGTGGAGAAGAGACCTGACCAGTATACACCAACACTGGGAACGTGGAGAAGACACCTGACCAGTATACACCAACACTGGGAACGTGGAGAAGACACCTGACCAGTATACACCAACACTGGGAACGTGGAGAAGAGACCTGACCAGTATACACCAACACTGGGAACGTGGAGAAGAGACCTGACCAGTATACACCAACACTGGGAACGTGGAGAAGAGACCTGACCAGTATACACCAACACTGGGAACGTGGAGAAGAGACCTGACCAGTATACACCAACACTGGGAACGTGGAGAAGAGACCTGACCAGTATGCACCAACACTGGGAACGTGGAGAAGAGACCTGACCAGTATACACCAACACTGGGAACGTGGAGAAGAGACCTGACCAGTATACACCAACACTGGGAACGTGGAGAAGAGACCTGACCAGTATACACCAACACTGGGAACGTGGAGAAGAGACCTGACCAGTATACACCAACACTGGCAACGTGGAGCAGAGACCTGACCAGTATGCACCAACACTGGGAACATGGAGAAGAGACCTGACCAGTATACACCAACACTGGGAACGTGGAGAAGACACCTGACCAGTATACACCAACACTGGGAACGTGGAGAAGAGACCTGACCACTATACACCAACACTGGGAACGTGGAGAAGAGACCTGACCAGTATACACCAACACTGGGAACGTGGAGAAGACACCTGACCAGTATACACCAACACTGGGAACGTGGAGAAGAGACCTGACCAGTATACACCAACACTGGCAACGTGGAGAAGAGACCTGACCAGTATACACCAACACTGGGAACGTGGAGAAGATACCTGACCACTATACACCAACACTGGGAATGTGGAGAAGAGACCTGACCAGTATACACCAACACTGGGAATGTGGAGAAGAGACCTGACCAGTATACACCAACACTGGGAATGTGGAGAAGAAACCTGACCATTATACACCAACACTGGGAACACGGAGAAGAGACCTGACCAGTATACACCAACACTGGGAACATGGAGAAAGGACCTGACCAGTATACACCAACACTGGCAACGTGGAGAAGAGACCTGACCAGTATACACCAACACTGGGAACGTGGAGAAGACACCTGACCAGTATACACCAACACCGGGAACGTGGAGAAGAGACCTGACCAGTATACACCAACACTGGGAACGTGGAGAAGAGACCTGACCAGTATACACCAACACTGGGAACGTGGAGAAGACACCTGACCAGTATACACCAACACTGGGAACGTGGAGAAGAGACCTGACCAGTATACACCAACACTGGGAACGTGGAGAAGACACCTGACCAGTATACACCAACACTGGGAACGTGGAGAAGAGACCTGACCAGTATACACCAACACTGGGAACGTGGAGAAGAGACCTGACCAGTATACACCAACACTGGGAACGTGGAGAAGAGACCTGACCAGTATACACCAACACTGGGAATGTGGAGAAGAGACCTGACCAGTATACACCAACACTGGGAACGTGGAGAAGAGAACTGACCAGTATACACCCACACTGGGAACGTGGAGAAGAGACCTGACCAGTATACACCCACACTGGGAACGTGGAGAAGAGAACTGACCAGTATACACCCACACTGGGAACGTGGAGAAGAGACCTGACCACTATACACCAACACTGGGAATGTGGAGAAGAGACCTGACCAGTATACACCAACACTGGGAACGTGGAGAAGACACCTGACCAGTATACACCAACACTGGGAACGTGGAGAAGAGACCTGACCAGTATACACCAACACTGGCAACGTGGAGAAGAGACCTGACCAGTATACACCAACACTGGGAACGTGGAGAAGAGACCTGACCAGTATACACCAACACTGGGAACGTGGAGAAGACACCTGACCAGTATACACCAACACCGGGAACGTGGAGAAGAGACCTGACCAGTATACACCAACACTGGGAACGTGGAGAAGAGACCTGACCAGTATACACCAACACTGGGAACGTGGAGAATAGACCTAACCAGTATACACCAACACTGGGAACGTGGAGAAGAGACCTGACCAGTATGCACCAACACTGGGAACGTGGAGAAGAGACCTGACCAGTATACACCAACACTGGGAACGTGGAGAAGACACCTGACCAGTATACACCAACACTGGGAACGTGGAGAAGAGACCTGACCAGTATACACCAACACTGGGAACGTGGAGAAGAGACCTGACCAGTATACACCAACACTGGGAACGTGGAGAAGAGACCTGACCAGTATACACCAACACTGGGAACGTGGAGAAGAGACCTGACCAGTATGCACCAACACTGGGAACGTGGAGAAGAGACCTGACCAGTATACACCAACACTGGGAACGTGGAGAAGAGACCTGACCAGTATGCACCAACACTGGGAACGTGGAGAAGAGACCTGACCAGTATACACCAACACTGGGAAAGTGGAGAAGAGACCTGACCAGTATACACCAACACTGGGAACATGGAGAAGAGACCTGACCAGTATACACCAACACTGGGAACGTGGAGAAGAGACCTGACCAGTATACACCAACACTGGCAACGTGGAGCAGAGACCTGACCAGTATGCACCAACACTGGGAACGTGGAGAAGAGACCTGACCAGTATGCACCAACACTGGGAACGTGGAGAAGAGACCTGACCAGTATACACCAACACTGGGAATGTGGAGAAGAGACCTGACCAGTATACACCAACACTGGGAACGTGGAGAAGAGATCTGACCAGTATACACCAACACTGGGAACGTGGAGAAGAGATCTGACCAGTGTACACCAACACTGGGAACGTGGAGAAGAGACCTGACCAGTATGCACCAACACTGGGAACGTGGAGAAGAGACCTGACCAGTATACACCAACACTGGCAACGTGGAGAAGAGACCTGACCAGTATACACCAACACTGGGAACGTGGAGAAGACACCTGACCAGTATACACCAACACCGGGAACGTGGAGAAGAGACCTGACCAGTATACACCAACACCGGGAACGTGGAGAAGAGACCTGACCAGTATACACCAACACTGGGAACGTGGAGAAGAGACCTGACCAGTATACACCAACACTGGGAACGTGGAGAAGACACCTGACCAGTATACACCAACACTGGGAACGTGGAGAAGAGACCTGACCAGTATACACCAACACTGGGAATGTGGAGAAGACACCTGACCAGTATACACTAACACTGTGAACGTGGAGAAGAGACCTAACCAGTATACACCAACACTGGGAACGTGGAGAAGAGACCTGACCAGTATACACCAACACTGGGAACGTGGAGAAGAGACCTGACCAGTATACACCAACACTGGGAACGTGGAGAAGAGACCTGACCAGTATACACCAACACTGGGAACGTGGAGAAGAGAACTGACCAGTATACACCCACACTGGGAACGTGGAGAAGAGACCTGACCAGTATACACCCACACTGGGAACGTGGAGAAGAGAACTGACCAGTATACACCCACACTGGGAACGTGGAGAAGAGACCTGACCACTATACACCAACACTGGGAATGTGGAGAAGAGACCTGACCACTATACACCAACACTGGGAACGTGGAGAAGAGACCTGACCAGTATACACCAACACTGGGAACATGGAGAAGACACCTGACCAGTATACACCAACACTGGGAACGTGTAGAAGAGACCTAACCAGTATACACCAACACTGGGAACATGGAGAAGAGACCTGACCAGTATACACCAACACTGGGAACGTGGAGAAGAGACCTGACCAGTATACACCAACACTGGGAACGTGGAGAAGAGACCTGACCACTACACACCAACACTGGGAATGTGGAGAAGAGACCTGACCAGTATACACCAACACTGGGAACGTGGAGAAGAGACCTGACCACTACACACCAACACTGGGAATGTGGAGAAGAGACCTGACCAGTATACACCAACACTGGGAACATGGAGAAGAGACCTGACCAGTATACACCAACACTGGGAACGTGGAGAAGAGAACTGACCAGTATACACCAACACTGGGAACGTGGAGAAGAGACCCGACCTGTATACACCAAAGCTGGGAAGAGAGAAAGAGACCTGACCAGTATACATCAACCCTTGGAACGTGGAGAAGAGACCTGACCAGTATACATCAACCCTTGGAACGTGGAGAAGAGACCTGACCAGTATACACCAAAGCTAGGAAGAGAGAAAGAGACCTGACCAGTATACATCAACCCTTGGAACGTGGAGAAGAGACCTGACCAGTATACACCAAAGCTAGGAAGAGAGAAAGAGACCTGACCAGTATACACCAACACTGGGAATGTGGAGAAGAGACCTGACCAGTATACACCAACACTGGGAATGTGGAGAAGAGACCTGACCACTATACACCAACACTGGGAATGTGGAGAAGAGACCTGACCACTATACACCAACACTGGGAACGTGGAGAAGAGACCTGACAAGTATACACCAACACTGGGAACGTGGAGAAGAGATCTGACCAGTATACACTAACCCTGGGAACGTGGAGAAGAGACCTGACCAGTATACACCAACACTGGGAATGTGGAGAACAAACCTGACCAGTATACACCAACACTGGTAACATGGAGAAGAGACCTGACCAGTATACACCAACACTGGGAACATGGAGAAGAGACCTGACAAGTATACACCAACACTGGGAACGCGGAGAAGAGACTTGACCAGTATACACCAACACCGGGAACGTGGAGAAGAGACCTGACCAGTATACAACAACACTGGGAACGTGGAGAAAGGACCTGACCAGTATACACCAACACTGGGAACATGGAGAAGAGACCTGACCAGTATACACCAACACTGGGAACATGGAGAAGAGACCTGACCAGTATACACCAACACTGGGAACGCGGAGAAGAGACCTGACCAGTATACACCAACACTGGGAACGTGGAGAAGAGACCTGACCAGTATACACCAACACTGGGAACGTGGAGAAGAGACCTGACCAGTATACACCAACACTGGGAACATGGAGAAGAGACCTGACCAGTATACACCAACACTGGGAACGTGGAGAAGAGACCTGACCAGTATACAACAACACTGGGAATGTGGAGAAAGGACCTGACCAGTATACACCAACACTGGGAACATGGAGAAGAGACCTGACCAGTATACACCAACACTGGGAACATGGAGAAGAGACCTGACCAGTATACACCAACACTGGGAACGCGGAGAAGAGACCTGACCAGTATACACCAACACTGGGAACGTGGAGAAGAGACCTGACCAGTATACACCAACACTGGGAACGTGGAGAAGAGACCTGACCAGTATACACCAACACTGGGAACATGGAGAAGAGACCTGACCAGTATACACCAACACTGGGAACGTGGAGAAGAGACCTGACCAGTATACACCAACACTGGGAACGTGGAGAAGAGAACTGACCAGTATACACCCACACTGGGAACGTGGAGAAGAGACCTGACCAGTATACACCCACACTGGGAACGTGGAGAAGAGAACTGACCAGTATACACCCACACTGGGAACGTGGAGAAGAGACCTGACCACTATACACCAACACTGGGAATGTGGAGAAGAGACCTGACCAGTATACACCAACACTGGGAACATGGAGAAGACACCTGACCAGTATACACCAACACTGGGAACGTGTAGAAGAGACCTAACCAGTATACACCAACACTGGGAACATGGAGAAGAGACCTGACCAGTATACACCAACACTGGGAACGTGGAGAAGAGACCTGACCAGTATACACCAACACTGGGAACGTGGAGAAGAGACCTGACCACTACACACCAACACTGGGAATGTGGAGAAGAGACCGGACCAGTATACACCAACACTGGGAACGTGGAGAAGAGACCTGACCACTACACACCAACACTGGGAATGTGGAGAAGAGACCTGACCAGTATACACCAACACTGGGAACATGGAGAAGAGAACTGACCAGTATACACCAACACTGGGAACGTGGAGAAGAGACCCGACCTGTATACACCAAAGCTGGGAAGAGAGAAAGAGACCTGACCAGTATACATCAACCCTTGGAACGTGGAGAAGAGACCTGACCAGTATACATCAACCCTTGGAACGTGGAGAAGAGACCTGACCAGTATACACCAAAGCTGGGAAGAGAGAAAGAGACCTGACCAGTATACATCAACCCTTGGAACGTGGAGAAGAGACCTGACCAGTATACACCAACACTGGGAATGTGGAGAAGAGACCTGACCAGTATACACCAACACTGGGAATGTGGAGAAGAGACCTGACCAGTATACACCAACACTGGGAATGTGGAGAAGAGACCTGACCAGTATACACCAACACTGGGAATGTGGAGAAGAGACCTGACCACTATACACCAACACTGGGAATGTGGAGAAGAGACCTGACCACTATACACCAACACTGGGAACGTGGAGAAGAGACCTGACAAGTATACACCAACACTGGGAACGTGGAGAAGAGATCTGACCAGTATACACCAACACTGGGAACGTGGAGAAGAGACCTGACCAGTATACACCAACACTGGGAATGTGGAGAACAAACCTGACCAGTATACACCAACACTGGGAACATGGAGAAGAGACCTGACCAGTATACACCAACACTGGGAACGTGGAGAAGAGACCTGACCAGTATACACCAACACTGGGAACGTGGAGAAGAGACCTGACCAGTATACACCAACACTGGGAACGTGGAGAAGAGACCTGACCAGTATACACCAACACTGGGAACATGGAGAAGAGACCTGACCAGTATACACCAACACTGGGAACATGGAGAAGAGACCTGACCAGTGTACACCAACACTGGGAATGTGGAGAAGAGACCTGACCAGTATACACCAACACTGGAAACATGGAGAAGAGACCTGACCAGTATACACCAACACTGGGAACGTGGAGAACAGACCTGACCAGTATACACCAACAGCAGCTGCACAGGGGCCCAAGAGGTAAGAGGGCCACATAATCCTCCAAAGCAGGTGGAAATGTGCATTTTGGTGAATTCTTTAGCCACAAAGGGGCCATATATTGTTCTTGCACAGGGGCCCTTTTTGTCTATGTCGTCCAGTGGGTTCAGGCAATGATGAAAATTTAAAAAATAATAAAAGGTAAAATTTAATTTTTTAGAAGCAAAACAGTAACAATGCAGTGACTGACGAGAATCTGTATAACTTATCATCTGCTAAATAGCTATAGTCACATTTATATATGAGCAGCCAAGATGATTGTCTATAAGATGAAGATTGTCTCACACTCAAGGCTGTAGAGGACGGTGAGATATGGAGCCGGAAAGTCAAAAGAGCAAAACATTGTTACCTTTTTGCTCATTGCTTTATCATCACCACATATTGTCTGAGTATAATCACCATCCTGCCACTGAGCAAAATCCACTGTACCAGACTAATATACCAATAATACCAGCATTTACCTGACCACTCCTGTTTTCTGTTTTTTTTCTGACCGCTCCTATTTTTTCTGACTGCTTCTGTTTTTCTGACCTCTCTTGTTTTTTTTCTGACCGCTCCTGTTTTTTTTATTAGGTCTGTTTTTTTAACCACTCCTGGGGGGTTTTTTGACCACTCCTGTTTTTCTGATTAGGTCTGTTTTTTTCGACCGCTCCTGTTTTTTCTGACCGCTCCTGTTTTTTTCTGACCGCTCCTGTTTTTTCTGACCGCTCCTGTTTTTTCTGACCGCTCCTGTTTTTTTCTGACCGCTCCTGTTTTTTCTGACCGCTCCTGTTTTTTCTGACCGCTTTTGTTTTTTCTGACGGATCCTATTTTTCTGATGGTTTTTTTTTGACCAGTCTAGTGTTTCTGACCGTTTCTATATTTTTCTGTCAGCTCCTATTTTTCTGACCGCTCCTGTTTTTTTCTGACCACTCCTGTTTTTTTCTGACCA
This sequence comes from Anomaloglossus baeobatrachus, assembly GCF_048569485.1. NCBI lineage: Eukaryota > Metazoa > Chordata > Amphibia > Anura > Aromobatidae > Anomaloglossus > Anomaloglossus baeobatrachus. The sequence continues at coordinate 6,596,094 of NC_134354.1, read as the reverse complement.
CTCCTATTTTTTCTGACGGATCCTATTTTTCTGATGGTTTTTTTTGACCAGTCTAGTGTTTCTGACCGTTTCTATATTTTTCTGACCGCTCCTATTTTTCTTACCGTTCCTATTTTTTAATGACCGCTCCTGTTTTTTATGACTGCTTCTGTTTTTCTGACCGATCCCGTTTTCCCTGACTGGTCCTGTTCACATTGCTGCTGGTGTCCTGTGATGTGCATTTTGTTACCAGTCAGATATTATAAGAGTGCACCCCCCCCCATTATCGGTGTCACAGGTGTCAATCGTGGTGGTTTCTGCTTCAATGGAACAATGAGAATCGTCAGAGAGGATTGAGGTGTCAATAATTTCGCAGGAAGAGTCGACTTCTTCAGCTCTCACATCCTCTTCTCACATGTGTCTATTTACATACATAAAGTAACATTGTAACCAGCGGCTGATACATTGTAACTGTTTAGAAAGATCTAACTGCCCCATCCTCCCACCCCATAAATTAAAGACCCCCTCATGTGAGGCAAATCCCGGGATATGAAGATGAATTATGACTTCCAGTCATAATCGCTCACCACTCCCTGGCAGTGCCCCCCCCCTCCCTTCTTGTCCTCAATGTCCAGCATCTGTGAAGGTGTCACATCCCATGGCCATCTCCTATGATATGGAAATTAGGTGATGTGGGAACAATGGACACAGGATGACTCCCTGCCGTGACCCTGTGGTAGGAGCTGCTATCTAATTAGCAAGCTTGGAAGTATCCAGACAGAACGACTCCAGTAAAAAATGGTTCATATCTCGCAAGCCATATTTCCGATAAATATGGCAACCATAAAAATGGTGTCTCCGCATGCGGACGATGCTGGCACACCCTTTTTATGGGAGCGGGAGCTTGGGAAATACCCCAGGCGTGATATCAGCCAATGGGGAACTAGTAGACAAGTCATGAGTCCTCTCATTCTGTAGCTAAATTCATAACTGTCACAATGAGAGCATTGGCGTCCGCCTACGACGCTCCCAGGCCAAGTTATGGCCATATTCCATGTTGTGGATTTTGTCCATAACTCCAGCCAGGGGTGGAGCAGTGCTCCCTCTGAGGTCACGAAGGTAGGAGGGGACCTGGACTTGCCCAGGTTGATAACCCTACTTCGGCCATTTTCCAGGGTTCTTTCGCTGGGGGTCACGTGTAGGAAACATCTGTGGGAGTTCCTGGAAACCTGGTCTACAGCGCCCCCCTGTGGCCAGACGCACAAGGTAACTGCTGGAACTGTGTATGCCTGTTTGTAAACCATGCTTTATCTGTAACTGTACTCTGACATATGTATATTCTGTAGATTCCCTATTGTATATATTGTAGTTTCTAGTGTGCTTTAGGCTGATTAAATTATATAATTAATCTTGGGCTGTTCTGTTATCTCGATCTTGAATCCCACGTCTGTGTGTTCGGCTAATAGTTACCGTGAAGCGGTTGGTGGCAGCGAGTTGTGCCAAGGATTATTGTGGGGAGGCCAGTGAGATTCGGGGAGGTTTTATATATTCCGCCCGCGGAGGTCGGGGGAATATATACCCTACTCTCACCGGGGACCCTTCAATAATCGGCATAAGTAGTATAGCGGCCTCCTTGCTTATTGTCGGGCAATTCCATAATTGGCCTGACTATAAGAGGGGCGCTAGAGAGCGCGTCACGTGCTCTGCCTGTCTGTCGGGAGGTATAAAGGAGGGGGACCCCCACTTGTTACCCCCCGATTGTGACGTACTGGTAGCCAGCGCGGGGGATTTCTGAGTGACCCCCCCCGGTGGTTTGTGACATATCTGACCGCTCCTGTTTTTTTCTGACCACTCCTGTTTTTTTCTGACCACTCCTATTTTTTTCTGACCACTCCTGTTTTTTTCTGACCACTCCAATTTTTTCTGACGGATCCTATTTTTCTGATGGTTTTTTTTGACCAGTCTAGTGTTTCTGACCGTTTCTATATTTTTCTGACCGCTCCTATTTTTCTTACCGTTCCTATTTTTTAATGACCGCTCCTGTTTTTTATGACTGCTTCTGTTTTTCTGACCGATCCCGTTTTCCCTGACTGGTCCTGTTCACATTGCTGCTGGTGTCCTGTGATGTGCATTTTGTTACCAGTCAGATATTATAAGAGTGCACCCCCCCCCCATTATCGGTGTCACAGGTGTCAATCGTGGTGGTTTCTGCTTCAATGGAACAATGAGAATCGTCAGAGAGGATTGAGGTGTCAATAATTTCGCAGGAAGAGTCGACTTCTTCAGCTCTCACATCCTCTTCTCACATGTGTCTATTTACATACATAAAGTAACATTGTAACCAGCGGCTGATACATTGTAACTGTTTAGAAAGATCTAACTGCCCCATCCTCCCACCCCATAAATTAAAGACCCCCTCACATTACCCAGAGCCCAGAAATCACAGGAGACAACCCCCATCGGCCAAACCCGCACTCCAATCGACCACAGACCTCATCAACCAGGACTCTCATACATCACAGTCTCCATTACCCAGGAATCCCATAGTCCACAGACATCACCCATCATTGCCATACACTATAACGCCCATCACCCAGGACCTTCATAGATCACAGCCCCCATCATCAGTGACTCCCATAGACCACAGCTCCAATTACCAAAGATAACCCCATAACACAGGACCTCATGGACCACAGCTCCCATTTCCCAGGACCCCGAGAGGTCACAGCCCCATCACCAAAGACTCAGGGACTACATCACCCAAGACCTTCATAGACCACACCCTTATCACACAGGACTCCCATAGCCCCCAGCATCCCCATAAATCAAAAACCCCATCACCCAGGACTACCATAGACAAGAGCCTGCATCTCCGTGAACCTCATATACCCCATCCCCATCACACAGGACCACACTAATCACTGCCCGCATCATACAGGACAACAAGCCACAGCACTCAAGACCCCTATGGAGCACAGCCCGCATCACCCAGAACCCCCATAACAGGCAAATCTAGGTTTTCCTGCAAAAAAGTTCAGTTTGTTGCTTCCTGCAATACACAGTGGAAGCCGTCGTTTGTGACCACTCTTATGGACTTTACAGTCACGTGCCGCTGATCTGCTTCTCATGATGCTTTCAATGTTCAGTAATAAACTCCAAACTCTTCATCATTGAGAGAAGCAGGAAGAGAAGCTCGTCGTCACGTGGCCATGAGTATGAAAATTCCATATGAGTGGTCATGTGAAGACCGATGAAATCGTCAAACAGCCGAATCCTGACAGTGAGTACAATACACAGTGTTAGAATTGGACTACAGTGCTTAATTTTATAATTAATGCTGTTATAATAAATATAGATTAAGTAACCCTTAACTTGTCAAACGGCACAATACTTTACTTGTACAGGATCAGAATCAATAATAGTACAGAAATACAGCACCAGAAACACCAGCAGTTCAGGAATACAGAACCAGAAACACCATCAGTACAGGAATACATCACCAGAATCACAATCAGTGCAGAAATACAGCATCAGAACCATGAACCGTATAAGAATACATTACTGAAATCATCCACAGTACATTAATAAATCACCAGAAGCCCCATCGGTGCATGAATACATCACCATAATCACCATCAGTACATCAATACAACACTAGAACCACCAACAGTACTGAAATACAACACCAGAACACCAACACTATAGAAATACATCACCAGAACCAACACCTGTACTAATATACAGGAAAACAGCATGGCAACCACCATACGTATATGAATGTAGCACCAGAACCACAAACAATACATGAATACATCCCCAAAACCAGCAATAGCACATCAATATATCACAAGAACCATCATCAGCACAGGAATCCATCACCAAAATCACCATCAGCACAGAGATACATCACCAGAACCACCATCATTACAGGAATACAAAATGATTACGAAAATACATCACCAGAACTATCATTGGTGCAGGAAAGCAGCACCAGAACCACCTTCAGTACAGGATTACATAACCAGAACAAGCAAGAGTACAAAAATATGTGAACAGAATCATCATCAGTACGGGAGCACATAACTACAACCATCATCAGTACATGAATATATCACCAAGCTTCGAACACCAATCAATTGCAATGTGAAGTCAACCGCATAAACAATTGCATTGCATATACCTACAACTTAACAATGGTAAGGAGATACTGGGAGTTGTCGTTATCAGTCATCATCAGACTGCAGACCATACAAGAACCACAGTACTGATGAGACATAGTCAGTATCACACACAGTTAATTACGTCCAGGTGCCTTATAGGTGACATCTTCTTTGATTGGAGTGGTTCTTTTTTTTCTTCATCTTGACATTTCACATCCACAGCTCGTCTCTGCAGACCTCCATCTTCTCCAGTATTCTGCAGCACATCCTGAAATGGTGCCCTTAAAAATAAGTGTTATTATAATACTTCTCAATCGAAATATCTGCCCTATGCTGTGCTCCTGGATAATAAGTGCCCCTCACTGAGCTCTCTGTACAAAATTTTACTTTCACACTGTCCCTCTTATGGTACATGGTCTCCATACAGTCCTTTCCTTTCTATACTTGGCCTTCTTGTCACACTGTGTCCCACATATAGTGCCCAATCTCTATACTATACTCTATACCTCTCCTCAGCCCCCCACTCTGCATATTGTTCCCTCTATAGTGTACCTACTCACTGACCCCACCATAGCCCACTCAATACTGCCCTCCACACTACACTGTCTCTATACTGCGATCCGTCACACTTATCTCTACCCATACTCTCTGCTCATACTATTCCCTTTGATACATTCCCCTCGAACATTTTTCATTCCATACTGTCTCCTCACACATTTAACCACCCATAGTGTATCCTCACACATTCCTCTATAATGTCTCCTCACTCATTTTCCCCTCCTTTATTCTGTCTGTCTCCTCACACATCCTCGACTCATAATGTATCTACACATATTTCACCCTGTGCGTATTGTTTCATCACACATTCCCCTTTCCTCATACTATCTTCTCACACATTCCCCACAGTCCCCATAGTGTCTCCTCACACATTCCCCTTTCCTCATACTATCTTCTCACACATTCCCCTTTCCTCATACTATCTTCTCACACATTCCCCTTTCCTCATACTATCTTCTCACACATTCCCAAGTCCCCATACTATCTTTTCACACTTTCCTTACTCTCCATACTGTCTCCTCACACATTCCTCACACTCCCCATACTGTCTCCTCACATATTCCCTATAACCTCCTATGTGGCACAGGTGTGACGTTAGCTGTTGTTATCTCATATGGATGTCAGTTTGACACCCAGCTCAGAGAACCAGTGAATCTAAAATACTGTCAGGGCAGGGGCAGACATATCATTGTTGCAACCTGTGAATCTACACAATGGCCCAAAATCAAAGGGACTCAAGAGAAAAGCGGCCCCGAGAGGAAAGTGGGCCCAAGAAGGAAAGAGGGCCCATGAAGGAAAGAGGGCCCAAGAAGGAAAAAGGGCCCAAGAAGGAAAGAGAGCCCAAGAATGGAAGGGGGCCCGACAGGAAAGGGGGCCAAAGAAGGAAAGCGGGCCCATGAAGGAAAGAGGGCCCAAGAAGGAAAGAGGGCCCATGAAGGAAAGAGAGCCCTAGAATGGAAGGGGGCCAAAGAGGAAAGAGGACCCAAGAAGAAAGTGGGCCCGACAGGAATGGGGGCCAAAGAAAGAAAGAGGGACCAAGAAGGAAAGGGGACCAAAGAGGAAAGAGGGCCAAAGAGGAAAGGGGGCCCAAAAAGGAAAGGGGGCCCAAGAAGGAAAGGGGGCCCAAGAAGGAAAGGGGGCCCAAGAAGAAAAGGGGGACCAAGAAGGAAAGAGGGCCCAAAAAGGAAAGGTGGCATTAGAGGAAATGGGACCCAAGAAGGAAAAAGGGCCCAAGAGGAAATTGGACCCAAGAAAGAAAGGGGGCCCAAAAAGGAAAAAGGGCTCAAGAAGAAAGGGGGCCCGAGAGGAAATCGAGCCCGAGAGAAAAGGGGGCCGGAGAGGAAAGGGGGCCCAAGAGGAAAAAAGGCCCAAGGAGGAAAGGGGGCCCGAGAGAAAAATGGGGTCCATTTCCAAATCAGGTGGAATTGTGCATTATGAGGGGCTATTAGACTGGAAAGGGCCCATATAGTGTTCTTACACCTCGGACCACCACATCAGGTAACTGGCTGGCGACCCCCTTCTTCCAGTATACTCTCCTGACCATAAATCCTCGTCATATCACCCAGGAGTCTGGAAATGAGCATTATATGGGGTCCTGCTAGCAGTGTCAGCTCTGAGGGCGCAGGTTTCGGGCAGCGATGATGTGACATGTAATATAATATTACGCTCCACAGCTGCAGGTTTCTCTCCTCCCTGCGACACAAATGGTTTCACTCCTAAACACGTCATTTCAGTTCACAGTTTCAGGACGAAAGCTGAGGGGGGCGGGGAGGGTGCGTACAAGCCCCTGCAATGTGCTCCAAAAGTGTGAGGTCTGGTGGATGAACGGTAATGGTTACCATAATTATATATGTAAAGCCGGTATAACCTGGGCATCTCCTGTATATAACTATATATGTACAGCCGGTATAACCTGGGCATCTCCTGTATATAACTATATATGTACAGCCGGTATAACCTGGGCATCTCCTGTATATAATTATACATGTACAGCCGGTATAACCTGGGCATCTCCTGTATATAATTATACATGTACAGCCGCTATAACCTGGGCATCTCCTGTATATAATTATATATGTACAGCCGGTATAACCTGGGCATCTCCTGTATATAATTATATATGTACAGCCGGTATAACCTGGGCATCTCCTGTATATAACTATATATGTACAGCCGGTATAACCTGGGCATCTCCTGTATATAATTATATATGTACAGCCGGTATAACCCGGGCATCTCCTGTATATAATTATACATGTACAGCTGGTATAACCTGGGCATCTCCTGTATATAATTATATATGTACAGCTGGTATAACCTGGGCATCTCCTGTATATAATTATATATGTACAGCCGGTATAACCTGGGCATCTCCTGTATATAATTATATATGTACAGCCGGTATAACCTGGGCATCTCCTGTATATAATTATATATGTACAGCCGGTATAACCTGGGCATCTCCTGTATATAATTATATATGTACAGCCGGTATAACCTGGGCATCTCCTGTATATAACTATATATGTACAGCCGGTATAACCTGGGCATCTCCTGTATATAATTATATATGTACAGCCGGTATAACCCGGGCATCTCCTGTATATAATTATACATGTACAGCTGGTATAACCCGGGCATCTCCTGTATATAATTATATATGTACAGCTGGTATAACCCAGGCATCTCCTGTATATAATTATATATGTACAGCCGGTATAACCTGGGCATCTCCTGTATATAATTATATATGTACAGCCGGTATAACCTGGGCATCTCCTGTATATAATTATACATGTACAGCCGGTATAACCTGGGCATCTCCTGTATATAATTATACATGTACAGCCGCTATAACCTGGGCATCTCCTGTATATAATTATACATGTACAGCCGCTATAACCTGGGCATCTCCTGTATATAATTATATATGTACAGCCGGTATAACCTGGGCATCTCCTGTATATAATTATATATGTACAGCCGGTATAACCTGGGCATCTCCTGTATATAACTATATATGTACAGCCGGTATAACCTGGGCATCTCCTGTATATAATTATATATGTACAGCCGGTATAACCCGGGCATCTCCTGTATATAATTATACATGTACAGCTGGTATAACCCGGGCATCTCCTGTATATAATTATATATGTACAGCTGGTATAACCTGGGCATCTCCTGTATATAATTATATATGTACAGCCGGTATAACCTGGGCATCTCCTGTATATAATTATATATGTACAGCCGGTATAACCTGGGCATCTCCTGTATATAATTATATATGTACAGCCGGTATAACCTGGGCATCTCCTGTATATAATTATATATGTACAGCCGGTATAACCTGGGCATCTCCTGTATATAACTATATATGTACAGCCGGTATAACCTGGGCATCTCCTGTATATAATTATATATGTACAGCCGGTATAACCCGGGCATCTCCTGTATATAATTATACATGTACAGCCGGTATAACCTGGGCATCTCCTGTATATAATTATATATGTACAGCTGGTATAACCTGGGCATCTCCTGTATATAATTATATATGTACAGCCGGTATAACCTGGGCATCTCCTGTATATAATTATATATGTACAGCCGGTATAACCTGGACATCTCCTGTATATAATTATATATGTACAGCTGGTATAACCTGGGCATCTCCTGTATATAATTATATATGTACAGCCGGTATAACCTGGGCATCTCCTGTATATAATTATATATGTACAGCCGGTATAACCTGGACATCTCCTGTATATAATTATATATGTACAGCCGGTATAACCTGGGCATCTCCTGTATATAATTATATATGTACAGCCGGTATAACCTGGACATCTCCTGTATATAATTATATATGTACAGCCGGTGTAACCTGGGCATCTCCTGTATATAATTATATATGTACAGCTGGTATAACCTAGGTATCTCCTGTATATAATTATATATGTACAGCCGGTATAACCTGGGCATCTCCTGTATATAATTATATATGTACAGCCGCTATAACCTGGGCATCTCCTGTATATAATTATATATGTACAGCCGCTATAACCTGGGCATCTCCTGTATATAATTATATATGTACAGCCGCTATAACCTGGGCATCTCCTGTATATAATTATATATGTACAGCCGGTATAACCCGGGCATCTCCTGTATATAATTATATATGTACAGCCGGTATAACCCGGGCATCTCCTGTATATAATTATATATGTACAGCTGGTATAACCCGGGCATCTCCTGTATATAATTATATATGTACAGCCGGTATAACCCGGGCATCTCCTGTATATAATTATATATGTACAGCCGGTATAATCTGGGCATCTCCTGTATATAATTATATATGTACAGCTGGTATAACCTGGGCATCTCCTGTATATAATTATATATGTACAGCTGGTATAACCTGGGCATCTCCTCTATATAATTATACATGTACAGCCGGTATAACCTGGGCATCTCCTCTATATAATTATACATGTACAGCCGGTATAATCTGGGCATCTCCTGTATATAATTATATATGTACAGCTGGTATAACCTGGGCATCTCCTGTATATAATTATACATGTACAGCCGGTATAATCTGGGCATCTCCTGTATATAATTATACATGTACAGCCGGTATAATCTGGACATCTCCTGTATATAATTATATATGTACAGCCGGTATAACCTGGGTATCTCCTGTATATAATTATACATGTACAGCCGGTATAACCTGGGCATCTCCTGTATATAATTATACATGTACAGCCGGTATAACCTGGGCATCTCCTGTATATAATTATATATGTACAGCTGGTATAACCTGGGCATCTCCTGTATATAATTATACATGTACAGCTGGTATAACCTGGGCATCTCCTGTATATAATTATACATGTACAGCTGGTATAACCTGGGCATCTCCTGTATATAATTATACATGTACAGCCGGTATAACCTGGGCATCTCCTGTATATAATTATACATGTACAGCCGGTATAACCTGGGCATCTCCTGTATATAATTATACATGTACAGCCGGTATAACCTGGGCATCTCCTGTATATAATTATATATGTACAGCTGGCATAACCTGGGCATCTCCTGTATATAATTATACATGTACAGCCGGTATAACCTGGGCATCTCCTGTATATAATTATATATGTACAGCCTGATAACCCGGGCATCTCCTGTATATAATTATATATGTACAGCTGGTATAACCTGGGCATCTCCTGTATATAATTATATATGTACAGCCGGTATAACCTGGGCATCTCCTGTATATAATTATATATGTACAGCCGGTATAACCTGGGCATCTCCTGTATATAATTATACATGTACAGCTGGTATAACCCGGGCATCTCCTGTATATAATTATATATGTACAGCTGGTATAACCCGGGCATCTCCTGTATATAATTATATATGTACAGCTGGTATAACCCGGGCATCTCCTGTATATAATTATACATGTACAGCCGGTATAACCTGGGCATCTCCTCTATATAATTATACATGTACAGCCGGTATAACCTGGGCATCTCCTCTATATAATTATACATGTACAGCCGGTATAATCTGGGCATCTCCTGTATATAATTATATATGTACAGCTGGTATAACCTGGGCATCTCCTGTATATAATTATACATGTACAGCTGGTATAACCTGGGCATCTCCTGTATATAATTATACATGTACAGCCGGTATAACCTGGGCATCTCCTGTATATAATTATATATGTACAGCCTGATAACCCGGGCATCTCCTGTATATAATTATATATGTACAGCTGGTATAACCTGGGCATCTCCTGTATATAATTATATATGTACAGCCGGTATAACCTGGGCATCTCCTGTATATAATTATATATGTACAGCCGGTATAACCTGGGCATCTCCTGTATATAATTATACATGTACAGCTGGTATAACCCGGGCATCTCCTGTATATAATTATACATGTACAGCTGGTATAACCCGGGCATCTCCTGTATATAATTATATATGTACAGCTGGTATAACCCGGGCATCTCCTGTATATAATTATATATGTACAGCTGGTATAACCCGGGCATCTCCTGTATATAATTATACATGTACAGCCGGTATAACCTGGGCATCTCCTCTATATAATTATACATGTACAGCCGGTATAACCTGGGCATCTCCTCTATATAATTATACATGTACAGCCGGTATAACCTGGGCATCTCCTCTATATAATTATACATGTACAGCCGGTATAATCTGGGCATCTCCTGTATATAATTATATATGTACAGCTGGTATAACCTGGGCATCTCCTGTATATAATTATACATGTACAGCTGGTATAACCTGGGCATCTCCTGTATATAATTATACATGTACAGCCGGTATAACCTGGGTATCTCCTCTATAATTATACATGTACAGCCGGTATAACCTGGGCATCTCCTGTATATAATTATATATGTACAGCTGGTATAACCTGGGCATCTCCTGTATATAATTATATATGTACAGCCGGTATAACCCGGGCATCTCCTGTATATAATTATACATGTACAGCTGGTATAACCTGGACATCTCCTGTATATAATTATATATGTACAGCTGGTATAACCTGGGTATCTCCTCTATATAATTATACATGTACAGCCGGTATAACCTGGGCATCTCCTGTATATAATTATACATGTACAGCTGGTATAACCTGGGTATCTCCTCTATATAATTATACATGTACAGCCGGTATAACCTGGGCATCTCCTGTATATAATTATACATGTACAGCCGGTATAACCTGGGCATCTCCTGTATATAATTATACATGTACAGCCGGTATAACCTGGGCATCTCCTGTATATAATTATACATGTACAGCCGGTATAACCTGGACATCTCCTGTATATAATTATACATGTACAGCTGGTATAACCTGGGTATCTCCTCTATATAATTATACATGTACAGCCGGTATAACCCGGGCATTTCCTGTATATAATTATATATGTACAGCCGGTATAACCTGGGCATCTCCTGTATATAATTATACATGTACAGCCGGTATAACCTGGGCATCTCCTGTATATAATTATACATGTACAGCCGGTATAACCTGGGTATCTCCTCTATATAATTATACATGTACAGCCGGTATAACCTGGACATCTCCTGTATATAATTATACATGTACAGCCGGTATAACCCGGGCATCTCCTGTATATAATTATATATGTACAGCCGGTATAACCCGGGCATCTCCTGTATATAATTATGTATGTACAGCCGGTATAACCCGGGCATCTCCTGTATATAATTATACATGTACAGCCGGTATAACCTGGGTATCTCCTCTAGATAATTATACATGTACAGCCGGTATAACCTGGGCATCTCCTCTATATAATTATACATGTACAGCCGGTATAACCTGGGCATCTCCTGTATATAATTATATATGTACAGCTGGTATAACCTGGGCATCTCCTGTATATAATTATACATGTACAGCTGGTATAACCTGGGCATCTCCTGTATATAATTATACATGTACAGCCGGTATAACCTGGGCATCTCCTGTATATAATTATATATGTACAGCCGGTATAACCCGGGCATCTCCTGTATATAATTATACATGTACAGCCGGTATAACCTGGGCATCTCCTCTATATAATTATACATGTACAGCCGGTATAACCTGGGCATCTCCTCTATATAATTATACATGTACAGCCGGTATAATCTGGGCATCTCCTGTATATAATTATATATGTACAGCCGGTATAACCTGGGCATCTCCTGTATATAATTATACATGTACAGCCGGTATAACCCGGGCATCTCCTCTATATAATTATACATGTACAGCCGGTATAATCTGGGCATCTCCTGTATATAATTATGTATGTACAGCCGGTATAACCTGGGCATCTCCTGTATATAATTATACATGTACAGCCGGTATAACCTGGGTATCTCCTCTAGATAATTATACATGTACAGCCGGTATAACCTGGGCATCTCCTCTATATAATTATACATGTACAGCCGGTATAACCTGGGCATCTCCTGTATATAATTATATATGTACAGCTGGTATAACCTGGGCATCTCCTGTATATAATTATACATGTACAGCTGGTATAACCTGGGCATCTCCTGTATATAATTATACATGTACAGCCGGTATAACCTGGGCATCTCCTGTATATAATTATATATGTACAGCCGGTATAACCCGGGCATCTCCTGTATATAATTATACATGTACAGCCGGTATAACCTGGGCATCTCCTCTATATAATTATACATGTACAGCCGGTATAACCTGGGCATCTCCTCTATATAATTATACATGTACAGCCGGTATAATCTGGGCATCTCCTGTATATAATTATACATGTACAGCCGGTATAACCCGGGCATCTCCTGTATATAATTATATATGTACAGCCGGTATAACCCGGGCATCTCCTGTATATAATTATGTATGTACAGCCGGTATAACCCGGGCATCTCCTGTATATAATTATATATGTACAGCCGGTATAACCCGGGCATCTCCTGTATATAATTATGTATGTACAGCCGGTATAACCTGGGTATCTCCTGTATATAATTATACATGTACAGCCGGTATAACCTGGGTATCTCCTCTAGATAATTATACATGTACAGCCGGTATAATCTGGGCCAAGCTGCAGAGTCCAGAAGTTGTAAATTCAGGCGCCATGTGTTGTCACTGTCGGGATGTGCTCGGTGCTGCCCCTCATGGTCATCATTCACACTGCAGAATCTGCTGGATTCTCACGTCTGGGCTCGCGCACACGCCTGAGTATATTGGACGACTTCTAGCCGCGGTTTCTATGACGTGCTTGTATTCTGGATAGTCTATGGGGCTCTGCACGTGTCAGTGCATCCGGTTATTATCCGAGTGTCAGATCAAAACCGTTGGGTGAAGACCGCCGGGTGCGGACGACATCTGACGCGGGGCGATTGTCACCGCCTCACAGAATGGACAAGATGGAGGAACCTCTGACAAACACTGAAGCCAGCTCTGCTCCGGCTGCAGAGGACACGGCCGCCGGCTGCAGAGGACATGACCGCCGGCTGCAGAGGACACGGCCGCCGGCTGCAGAGGACAGGACCGCCGGCTGCAGAGGACACGGCCGCGGGCACTGCCCTCACATCACCGGGAAATTAGTGAGGAAACAACACAGCGCTCTCATCACTGGAGGAAGTGATTTACATTGTGTGTTCCTGGAAATAATCATACAATGGTGACAACAGGAACAATGGATCCTGCCGGGCAGAGACATACACCCGGAGCAAGTGCGAGATGGGTACAGACCGCAGGACCACGGAAAGAACGAACAGACTGCGGGACCACGGAAAGTACGATCAGACCGCGGGACCATAGAGAGTATGGCCAGATTGCAGGACCACGGAAAATATGATCAGACCGCAGGACCACGGAAAGAATGAACAGACTGCGCGACCACGGAAAGAACGAACAGACCGCGGGACCATAGAGAATAGGGCGAGACCACAGGACCATAGAGAGAATGGCCAGACCGTAGGACCACGGAAAGTATGATCAGACCGCGGGACCACGGAGAGTACAATTAGACAGCGGGACCACGGAGAGTATGATCAGACCGCGGGACCACGGAGAGTACGATTAGACAGCGGGACCACGGAAAGAACGAACAGACCGCGGGACCACGGAGAGTACGATTAGACAGCGGGACCACGGAAAGTATGATCAGACCGCAGGACCATAGAGAATACGGCGAGAGCATAGGACCATAAAGAGTATGGCCAGACCGCGGGACCATACATAGAGATTATGGCCAGATGGCGGGACCATAGAGAGTACAATCAGACTGCGTGACCATAGAGAGTACGGTGAGACCACAGGACCATAGAAAGTATGGCCAGACTGCGGGACCATGGAGAGTATGGCCAGACTGCGGGACCATGGAAAGTATGATCAGACTGCGGGACCATAGAGATTACCGCCAGACCTCGGGACCATAGAGAGTACGGCGAGACCACAGGACCATACAGAGTATGGCCAGACTGCGGGACCATAGAAAGTATGATCAGACTGCGGGACCATAGAGATTACCGCCAGACCTCGGGACCATAGAAAGTATGGCCAGACCTCAGGATCATAGAGAGTACGGCCAGACGGCAATACCATAGAGAGTATGGCCAGACCGCAGGACCATAGAAAGCACGTCCAAACAGTGGGACCATAGAGAATATGGCCAGACTGCGGGACCATGGAAAGTATGATCAGACTGCAGGACCATAGAGATTACCGCCAGACCCCCGGACCATAAAGAGTATGGCCTGATAGCAGGACCATGGAAGGTACGGCCAGACCGTGAGACCATAGAGAGTACGGCCAGACGGTGGGACCAAAGATAGAACAGCCAGACCGCGGGATCATAGAGAGTATGGCCTGATAACAGAACCATGGAAAGTACGGCCAGACCGTGAGACCATAGATAGAACAGCCAGACTGGGGTATTATAGAGAGTATGGCCAGACAGCGGGACCACAGAGAATACAGCCGGACCATAGAAACTACAGCCAGATGGCGGGACTATAGAGAGTACAGCCAGACCGCGAGACCATAGATAGAACAGCCAGACTGAGAGATCATAGAGAGTACAGCCACACAGCAGGACCACGAGAATAAAGCCACACAGCAGGACCACGAGAATACAGCCACACTGCGGGACCACAGAGAGTACAGCCACACAGCAGGACCATGGAAAGTATGGCCAGACAGCAGGACCATAGATAGAACAGCCAGACTGGGGGATCATAGAGAGTACAGCCACACAGCAGGACCATAGATAGTACGGCCTGAACGCGGGAACATAGATAGAACAGCCAGACTGGGGGATCATAGAGAGTACAGCCACACAGCAGGACCATGGAAAGTATGGCCAGACAGCAGGACCATAGATAGAACAACCAGACTGGGGGATCATAGAGAGTACAGCCACACAGCAGGACCATGGAAAGTATGGCCAGACAGCAGGACCATAGATAGAACAGCCAGACTGGGGGATCATAGAGAGTACAGCCACACAGCAGGACCATGGAAAGTATGGCCAGACAGCAGGACCATAGATAGAACAGCCAGACTGGGGGATCATAGAGAGTACAGCCACACAGCAGGACCATGGAAAGTATGGCCAGACAGCAGGACCATAGATAGAACAGCCAGACTGAGAGATCATAGAGAGTACAGCCACACAGCAGGACAATGGAAACTACTGCCAGACACTGGGACCATAGACAGTACAGCCACACAGCAGGACCACGAGAATACAGCCACACAGCAGGACCACGAGAATACAGCCACACTGCGGGACCACAGAGAGTACAGCCACACAGCAGGACCATGGAAAGTATGGCCAGACAGCAGGACCATAGATAGAACAGCCAGACTGGGGGATCATAGAGAGTATAGCCACACAGCAGGACCATTGATAGTACGGCCTGAACGCGGGAACATAGATAGTACTGAGGATTACACCCAGTATACAGGACAGGAGACGTGGTACTGTGCAGTGTATATATACAGAATAATACAGATACTGAGGATTACACCCAGTATACAGGACAGGAGAAGTGGTACTGTGCAGTGTATATATACAGAATAATACAGATACTGAGGATTACACCCAGTATACAGGACAGGAGAAGTGGTACTGTGCAGTGTATATATACAGAATAATACAGATACTGAGGACTACACCCAGTATACAGGACAGGAGAAGTGGTACTGTGCAGTGTATATATACAGAATAATACAGACAGTGAGGATTACACCCAGTATACAGGACAGGAGAAGTGGTACTGTGCAGTGTATATATACAGAATAATACAGATACTGAGGACTACACCCAGTATACAGAACAGGAGAAGTGGTACTGTGCAGTGTATATATACAGAATAATACAGACAGTGAGGATTACACCCAGTATACAGGACAGGAGAAGTGGTACTGTGCAGTGTATATATACAGAATAATACAGATACTGAGGATTACACCCAGTATACAGGACAGGAGAAGAGGCACTGTGCAGTGTATATATACAGAATAATACAGATACTGAGGATTACACACAGTATACAGGACAGGAGGAGTGGTACTGTGCAGTATATATACAGAATAATACAGATACTGAGGATTACACCCAGTATACAGGACAGGAGAAGAGGCACTGTGCAGTGTATATATACAGAATAATACAGATACTGAGGATTACACCCAGTATACAGGACAGGAGAAGAGGCACTGTGCAGTGTATATATACAGAATAATACAGATACTGAGGATTACACACAGTATACAGGACAGGAGGAGTGGTACTGTGCAGTATATATACAGAATAATACAGATACTGAGGATTACACCCAGTATACAGGACAGGAGGAGTGGTACTGTGCAGTGTATATATACAGAATAATACAGATACTGAGGATTACACCCAGTATACAGGACAGGAGAAGAGGCACTGTGCAGTGTATATATACAGAATAATACAGATACTGAGGATTACACACAGTATACAGGACAGGAGGAGTGGTACTGTGCAGTGTATATATACAGAATAATACAGATACTGAGGATTACACCCAGTATACAGGACAGGAGAAGTGGCACTGTGCAGTGTATATATACAGAATAATACAGATACTGAGGATTACACCCAGTATACAGGACAGGAGAAGTGGTACTGTGCAGTGTATATATACAGAATAATACAGATACTGAGGATTACACCCAGTATACAGGACAGGAGAAGTGGTACTGTGCAGTGTATATATACAGAATAATACAGATACTGAGGATTACACCCAGTATACAGGACAGGAGAAGTGGCACTGTGCAGTGTATATATACAGAATAATACAGATACTGAGGATTACACCCAGTATACAGGACAGGAGAAGTGGCACTGTACAGTGTATATATACAGAATAATACACATACTGAGGATTACACCCAGTATACAGGACAGGAGGAGTGGTACTGTGCAGTGTATACATACAGAATAATACAGATACTGAGGATTACACCCAGTATACAGGACAGGAGAAGTGGTACTGTGCAGTGTATATATACAGAATAATACAGATACTGAGGATCACACCCAGTATACAGGACAGAAGAAGTGGTACTGTGCAGTGTATATATACAGAATAATACAGATACTGAGGATTACACCCAGTATACAGGACAGGAGAAGTGGTACTGTGCAGTGTATATATACACAGAATAATACAGATACTGAGGATTACACCCAGTATACAGGACAGGAGAAGTGGTACTGTGCAGTGTATATATACAGAATAATACAGACACTGAGGATTACACCCAGTATACAGGACAGGAGAAGTGGTACTGTGCAGTGTATATATACAGAATAATACAGATACTGAGGATTACACCCAGTATACAGGACAGGAGAAGTGGTACTGTGCAGTGTATATATACAGAATAATACAGATACTGAGGATTACACCCAGTATACAGGACAGGAGAAGTGGTACTGTGCAGTGTATATATACAGAATAATACAGGTACTGAGGATTACACCCAGTATACAGGACAGGAGAAGTGGTACTGTGCAGTGTATATATACAGAATAATACAGGTACTGAGGATTACACCCAGTATACAGGACAGGAGAAGTGGTACTGTGCAGTGTATATATACAGAATAATACAGATACTGAGGATTACACCCAGTATACAGGACAGGAGAAGTGGTACTGTGCAGTGTGTATATACAGAATAATACAGATACTGAGGATTACACCCAGTATACAGGACAGGAGAAGTGGTACTGTGCAGTGTATATATACAGAATAATACAGGTACTGAGGATTACACCCAGTATACAGGACAGGAGAAGTGGTACTGTGCAGTGTATATATACAGAATAATACAGGTACTGAGGATTACACCCCGTATACAGGACAGGAGAAGTGGTACTGTGCAGTGTATATATACAGAATAATACAGGTACTGAGGATTACACCCAGTATACAGGACAGGAGAAGTGGTACTGTGCAGTGTATATATACAGAATGATACAGATACTGAGGATTACACCCAGTATACAGGACATGACTGATGGACTAGTGAATTGCGCTCCTGGTAACGTAATAAATAAGACACCACACACTGCGTGACATGGATTAAAATTTTGGCCACAGCAGCCCTTTATTTTTAATAAGAAAAAACATCAACAAGAAAAAACAAGATTATCGGCCCAGAGATGTGGTTGTTATAAATCCCAGCCCCATATCCCCCTCCGCCGTGTACACCTAGCTCAAGGGGGAATCTGGGTATACCCCTTGATCATTTTCCTTGTGTCCGCTGAGCTCCTCCCCAGGGACCCATCTATTCCACTGTCCACTGAGCTCCTCCCCAGGGACCCATATTCCACTGTCCGCTGAGCTCTGGCCCAGGGACCCCATTAAAAACATAATTCTCCAACCAACAAAGAGGGGGTTTAAACAACCACATCCCGCCGCCGCCAAATGCTGCTGTAACATACAATATTAAAATGTTAATACAATATTAATATGTTGATATGACATTGTCAATTTGGATACATTACTGATAACAATTGATACAATACGATACAATATTAATAATGTTGATAAAATACCGATGATGTTGAATACCAATAACATTGTTAGAATATTGACAGTGTTGCAAAGTCCTGATATTGATACATTTCCCTTCATTATAGGGAGGGTGGGTGGGACAACTGCTGGTTCAGTCTTTGAGTCCAGGACAAAGGAATGACACCTTAACATGGGACCTATTTCTTATATGGCCCCTGCCCCCCCGTCTCTCCTCCTGCTCGCTCGCCCACCACCACATTCCTTAGGTAAAACCCCCCATCCCTTACTCCTTAACCCTTTCCTGGATCTATCACTGCCTCAGTCATGTACGTTACGGCTATCTGCCTTCACTCTGCTTGACTGATGGACTAGTGAATTGCGCTCCTGGTAACCTAATAAATAAGACACCACACACTGCGTGACATGGATTAAAATTTTGGCCACAGCAGCCCTTTATTTTTAATAAGAAAAAACATCAACAAGAAAAAACAAGATTATCGGCCCAGAGATGTGGTTGTTATAAATCCCAGCCCCATATCCCCCTCCGCCGTGTACACCTAGCTCAAGGGGGAATCTGGGTATACCCCTTGATCATTTTCCTTGTGTCCGCTGAGCTCCTCCCCAGGGACCCATCTATTCCACTGTCCACTGAGCTCCTCCCCAGGGACCCATATTCCACTGTCCGCTGAGCTCTGGCCCAGGGACCCCATTAAAAACATAATTCTCCAACCAACAAAGAGGGGGTTTAAACAACCACATCCCGCCAAGACTCGCTCTTGTGACACCTTACAAGAGTGAGTTCCTCCACAACTTAATGGCTCGTTCTACTCCTTCTTGTATTCCCAACATCCATATATCAATGCCAATGTCATTAAGATGTACCTTATCATCTCTCCAAAAATGTTCCTTTGTATTTTCCAGCATCTGGTGACGTATGGCCACCCCTCCGTTTTCCAACACAAATTTTGTTATTTTTTTATTAACCATTATCCTTGTATTATTGATGCGAGCCACTGATCGCGCTGTTCTCCACATTTGTCTAGCTACTATATCCGACCAGACCACCACTGTTTCTGGGTAAGACCTCCATAAATTCAACATATCAAGCTTTATGTTCCTAACTAAATGTCTTGATGTTCTTATTGCTAAATCATTACCACCTAAATGGATAAGTAAGACGTCCGGGGGGCGGTAGAACTCCACATGATACTGGATTTCTTTTAACAGCTGATGCCACTGCATTCCCCTCTTTCCTATCCATGTCACCCGTGCCAAGGAACTGGGCAACCCCAACTGTTTGCCATTAGGCCTGACTGCTGCACGTAAGGCCCCCCAAAAAACAAATGAATGTCCCATGATCCAAACCAGGCATTGCTGTTCAGCTCAAACAAAAAACAAAAACACAATTATCACACAATTATCTAAATGAAGACACAACTACTATAGGATTACCACAATGTACACATATATATACATGTACGCCATTTATAATAAATGTAATCGAATGTAACTCTTAAATCTGCTCGATTCCCATCTCCCGATTTTTTTAACTATGTCAGGCTCTAAGCCCCATCTACAGCTTCTGTGGCTGCTCCTATCCTAAATGAGTGTGAAGTGAATGCATTTGGAGACTCTCCCAATATTGTCAGGCATTTTTTAAGAACTGCTGTGAATTGAAATTGTGACAATGACTTACAATCCTCATGAATTAGTAATGAACCTTGGATATTTGGCCTTCTTGAGACATAGTTTCTAAAACAGATGACCGGGCAGGCCCTGGAACCGCTTAAAGGAAACAATGTGATCCATTTTCCTCTACCCTGTTGATCAGTTTTTGACTTTGCCAGAAAACATTCCAATCTGTCTGTGTACTGATGCACGTCCTCGTCTTGTAGACCCCCTCTGTCTGTGTACTGATGCACGTCCTCAGCTTGTAGACCCCCTCTGTCTGTGTACTGATGCATGTCCTCAGCTTGTAGACCCCCTCTGTCTGTGTACTGATGCATGTCCTCGGCTTGTAGACCCCCTCTGTCTGTGTACTGATGCATGTCCTCGGCTTGTAGACCCCCTCTGTCTGTGTACTGATGCATGTCCTCGGCTTGTAGACCCCCTCTGTCTGTGTACTGATGCACGTCCTCGTCTTGTAGACCCCCTCTGTCTGTGTACTGATGCACGTCCTCGTCTTGTAGACCCCCACTTCTGGTGGAGCTACTCGCCACCAACTCGCTGATTCTAAAAGCGCCAAAAAAGGCCAGTGTGAATGCACAACTAAAGAGAAACACTTCAAAGGGACTGCTCCAGACTCGGCCTAGTACACTCAGTATCTGCTGCAATAACTGGAAAGAAATCGGACGCCGTTTATCTCTGGTCTTCTTACAACTTTTCCTGTAACCCTTTAGGGCCTGCTTAACTAAAAAATGCTTTGTGTAATCAGTGAAGTCGAGCAACTTAAACCAAAAAGCTAATCCAGACATTTTACTATCAATACTGGACAATGAAGTACCGTCCACAAAGGCCCTGCTAATGTAAAATAACAACAAGGAAACATTGTCATGTAACCTGGCATCATGTCCCACTAGAGCACACAAGTCTTCCCATTCCCTCCATGCTGACTGGTACCTCTGCCATGTGCTTACACCCACAGACCGTTCTATCAGAGCGTATGCAGTGTCACTGGCAGTGACCACAGAAAATCCGGACACTTCTTGCCTTGTACCTCTGCCATCGGGGCTAACGAACGGAATCTGTCCCACTGAAAACGAGACAGAGCATCAGCCACAGAATTGCAAACACCGGGGACATGCACAGCTGTAATCTGACAATTTGACTTTAAACAGCGCAGCACTAGATGACGCAGCAACGTAACAACAGGCAGGGAAGACGCTGATTGTTTGTTGATGACTTCTACAACTCCCAAGTTATCACAATGAAATCTCACTTTTCGGTTTTGGAAAATATTGTACCAAATTTCACAAGCAACCACTATGGGGAACAATTCAAGGAGTACTAAGTTTCGTGTTAACCCATTGTTTCTCCAACTCTCTGGCCACCTATCTGCACACCACTGTCCCGAACAATATGCACCAAAACCAGTTGACCCCGCTGCATCAGTGTGGATGTCTAGATCAAAATTTGAAACCGGTGGTCTGATCCACAATGACCTCCCATTAAACTCCATTAAGAACTGTTCCCATACCGCCAGATCGTCCTTTAATGTTCTAGCCAGCCGCACAAAGTGATGTGGAAAGGTTATGCCTGAGGTAGCTGCAGCTAGGCGCCTACAAAAAACTCTACCCATTGGAATAATGCGACACGCAAAGTTCATTTTTCCTAACAGCGATTGTAGATCCTTTAATCTGATCTTACGGTGAGATCTAGCTTCTCTGACTGCCTCCAGCAGATCACTGACCTTGTCATCCGGTAATCTGCACTCCATTGTCTCACTGTCAATCAAAATTCCTAAAAACTTGATAAGTGTAGACGGGCCTTCTGTTTTATCTGATGCTAACGGTACTCCAAAACACTTAAAAACCGACTGAATCGCTGCCAATAATGAAGCACAAACAAATGACTTTGGTGGACCAATACATAGGAAATCATCTAGATAATGCAGGACAGAACGCACGCCGGCTTCCTTCTTTACTACCCACTCCAAAAATGTGCTAAATGATTCAAACAAGGAGCATGAGATGGAGCAGCCCATCGGTAAACACAAGTCTACATAAAACATTCCCTGCCACTGACAACCCAAGAGATGGAAGCTTTCTGGATGGACTGGTAAGAGTCTAAA
Source organism: Anomaloglossus baeobatrachus (assembly GCF_048569485.1). NCBI lineage: Eukaryota > Metazoa > Chordata > Amphibia > Anura > Aromobatidae > Anomaloglossus > Anomaloglossus baeobatrachus. Next base: position 6,572,924 of record NC_134354.1, on the reverse strand, counting down.
GGCAGCTTCAATGTCTGTTTTTGCCATTAAAGCTCCTCTGCCGTACTTCTGAACCCATGCAATCGCTGTATCAAATGAAGTATACGAGACTGTGCAAAGTTCCTGATCGATTCCATCATTAACTGAGCTTCCATGAGGGAAGGACAGATGATGGATCAGCCTAAACTTATTGGGTTCCTTCTTTGGGACCACTCCCAATGGAGAGACCCTTAAGTTTTCTATTGGCATTTTGGGGAATGGACCTGCCATGCGGCCCAGGTCAATTTCTTTGTTTAGTTTTGTGGAGACAATGTGAGAATATGTATAAGCTGAAGCAAGGTTACGAGAACAGGTTAATGGGCCTGAAGTAGATGGGATCTTAAAACCTTCTGAGAAACCCTCCCCCAGCAATTGTGCTGCTTTTCTATCTGGGTACCTGCTTAGATAGCCCACCATCTCCCCGAGTCTAATTGGGGTTTCCCCCTTTTTGGTTAATCTCTGCTGTTGGGGTTTTATTTCGTGTAAAGCATTTTGATAGGCTATGGTTTCCACTACAGAAGGTGCATTCATGTCTGTACCTGCATGTGTTTCCGAATCTGCACTGGCTATCATTGAACTGCCAGCAGCAACCTTTTCTGTTTGCTGCCGACAATCCGATTGCTGATGATCTGCCGACATAGCCCTGAAAGGGCTGATTAACCCCACGTGGCGCTGTCATGAGACGCATCCATAAACTAATATCTTTGTGATCCCAACGAATCCCTTGGCGACCAGCCTTTCGTTGGCGAAACTGCTCATCATAGCGCAGCCATGCTAAACCTCCATACACGCGGTGCGCCTCCCCGATAGAATTCATGTAACAAAATAAGGCAGAGCAATGTTCAGGAGTTTTTTGGCCTATTACACTTGCTAATATGGCAAAGGCATGGAACCAATTGCTAAATGTTTGGGGGATGAGACAATACCGTCTTTCTTGTTCCTCTCTTTTCCTCTCATCAAACCTTACTCTATCCAAGTTATATTTTTCTAAGGGCAATAATGAAAATATTTCCACATATTCGTCGGCCCAAATCTTCTCCCTAACCTCCTGTTTCAAATGAATTCCTAGAGGACCCTCAAAACATACATATAATTCTCCTTTTGCTGCATCAGATAATGGAACCCCTTGTGAAATTACTGCGTCCTCCTGTGTGTCTGGATCAGCACACGACTGACTTACCACCTCCGATGTCCGGCGACCATTCCCGCACCATGCAGCAATAGGAGAAGAGGTTATGGGTAAGCTAGACTGACTCAAAGCCTCCTTAACCCCTGACACTAATTGCTGTACTACTGAATTAAGATCCCATCCTACATTGCTGGGAACTGTACCCCCAACTGCGCCCACTGGATTCATTACGGGTGTTGTTACACTAGATATAGGACAAGAAAAAGTGTTCTCACCAATACCTGGCTGCGTCCTAGGTTGACCAGCCGTCCGTGACGTATTAGTTATAGTCTCTACAGCCCCTCCATTATTGAAGTGCTGCGTGCTGCTGCCCTCTAGTGGGGAGTCGTTATCTGTGTCATAGTCATTGTCTGGAATCTCTTCTGAGTCTTGTAGCTGTAGATTTATTGCCTGACTCACATCCTGAGCCGGCCGAAGAAGTCTTTGTCTGGTTAAAGTACTTTTGCGCAGTTGTCTTTTTGGATTCCTACCACTCCTCGTGTAATGAGAACCCGGATCCGGAAATGTTGTGTGTCCTAAGCCCATCCCCCCGTGTTGGTTTATTTCCTGGGGTGAGGCCGTATGATGTCCTCTAGAATGATGCAAAGTTTGTTGAGGAAGTTCTAAGGATCCATCGTGGGCTGTCGTCACGTCAGTTGTAGCTTGTGTGGCTGCTTCTCTGGCTGGCACATCAGTAGAGCTGGACTTTCTCCTTGCACTTCTTGGTGTCTCTCTGGTTAGATGGTCGGGCTCTTTTCTCTGTCCCTTGTTATTCTTGTACTGTAGTTTCCTTCCTGGTTTGTAAGCAGGATCAGAGGCCGTGCTGCGCTTTGCTCTTTTCCTAGAAGTAACGGAAGGACTTATGATCCTATTGTGAGTCCTATTGGCCATTTCAGAAGTTAGTCTCTCAGGAGGTCTGGATCTTCTTAGAGTTTGATGTTCAGAAAGTTCAGAAGGGACAGATGCTGTATCCCGGGCATTCTTCAGCAATTCGTCTAGCTGGGCCTGAATCCATTCGGGCCTACATGTCAAAGCCGCGGCCTGAACGCTCTTCAGCAAGGCATCCATACTGCTGGTTCAGTCTTTGAGTCCAGGACAAAGGAATGACACCTTAACATGGGACCTATTTCTTATATGGCCCCTGCCCCCCCCCCCCCCCCCCCCGTCTCTCCTCCTGCTCGCTCGCCCACCACCACATTACTTAGGTAAAACCCCCCATCCCTTACTCCTTAACCCTTTCCTGGATCTATCACTGCCTCAGTCATGTACGTTACGGCTATCTGCCTTCACTCTGCTGGAGAAGTGGTACTGTGCAGTGTATATATACAGAATAATACAGGTACTGAGGATTACACCCAATATACAGGACAGGAGGAGTGGTACTGTGCAGTGTATACATACAGAATAATACAGATACTGAGGATTACACCCAGTATACAGGACAGGAGAAGTGGTACTGTGCAGTGTATATATACAGAATAATACAGACACTGAGGATTACACCCAGTATACAGGACAGGAGAAGTGGTACTGTGCAGTGTATATATACAGAATAATACAGATACTGAGGATTACACCCAGTATACAGGACAGGAGAAGTGGTACTGTGCAGTGTATATATACAGAATAATACAGATACTGAGGATTACACCCAGTATACAGGACAGGAGAAGTGGTACTGTGCAGTGTATATATACAGAATAATACAGGTACTGAGGATTACACCCAGTATACAGGACAGGAGAAGTGGTACTGTGCAGTGTATATATACAGAATAATACAGGTACTGAGGATTACACCCAATATACAGGACAGGAGGAGTGGTACTGTGCAGTGTATACATACAGAATAATACAGATACTGAGGATTACACCCAGTATACAGGACAGGAGAAGTGGTACTGTGCAGTGTATATATACAGAATAATACAGATACTGAGGATTACACCCAGTATACAGGACAGGAGAAGTGGTACTGTGCAGTGTGTATATACAGAATAATACAGATACTGAGGATTACACCCAGTATACAGGACAGGAGAAGTGGTACTGTGCAGTGTATATATACAGAATAATACAGGTACTGAGGATTACACCCAGTATATAGGACAGGAGAAGTGGTACTGTGCAGTGTATATATACAGAATAATACAGGTACTGAGGATTACACCCCGTATACAGGACAGGAGAAGTGGTACTGTGCAGTGTATATATACAGAATAATACAGGTACTGAGGATTACACCCAGTATACAGGGCAGGAGAAGTGGTACTGTGCAGTGTATATATACAGAATGATACAGATACTGAGGATTACACCCAGTATACAGGACAGGAGAAGTGGTACTGTGCAGTGTATATATACAGAATAATACAGGTACTGAGGATTACACCCAGTATACAGGATAGGAGCAGTGGTACTGTGCAGTGTATATATACAGAATAATACAGATACTGAGGATTACACCCAGTATACAGGACAGGAGAAGTGGTACTGTGCAGTGTATATATACAGAATAATACACATACTGAGGATTACACCCAGTATACAGGACAGGAGAAGTGGTACTGTGCAGTGTATATATACAGAATAATACACATACTGAGGATTACACCCAGTATACAGGACAGGAGGAGTGGTACTGTGCAGTGTATATATATAGAATAATAAAGATACTGAGGATTACACCCAGCATACAGGACAGGAGAAGTGGTACTGTGCAGTGTATATATACAGAATAATACACATACTGAGGATTACACCCAGTATACAGGACAGGAGGAGTGGTACTGTGCAGTGTATATATACAGAATAATACAGATACTGAGGATTACACCCAGAATACAGCACAGGAGAAGTGGTACTGTGCAGTGTATATACAGAATAATACAAATACTGAGGATTACACCCAGTATACAGGACAGGAGGAGTGGTACTGTGCAGTGTATATATACAGAATAATAAAGATACTGAGGATTACACCCAGTATACAGGACAGGAGAAGTGGTACTGTGCAGTGTATATATACAGAATAATACACATACTGAGGATTACACCCAGTATACAGGACAGAAGAAGTGGTACTGTGCAGTGTATATACAGAATAATACAGGTACTGAGGATTACACCCAGTATACAGGACAGGAGAAGTGGTACTGTGCAGTGTATATATACAGAATAATAAAGATACTGAGGATTACATCCAGTATACAGGACAGGAGGAGTGGTACTGTGCAGTGTATATATACAGAATAATACAGATACTGAGGATTACACCCAGTATACAGGACAGGAGAAGTACTGTGCAGTGTATATATACAGAATAATACAGATACTGAGTATTACACCCAGTATACAGGACAGGAGAAGTGGTACTGTGCAGTGTATATACACAGAATAATACAGGTACTGAGGATTACACCCAGTATACAGGACAGGAAAAATGGTACTGTGCAGTGTATATATACAGAATAACACAGGTACTGAGGATTACATCCATTATACAGGACAGGAGAAGTGGTACTGTGCAGTGTATATATACAGAATAATACAGATACTGAGGATTGCACCCAGTATACAGGACAGGAGAAGTGGTACTGTGCAGTGTATATATACAGAATAATACAGATACTGAGGATTACACCCAGTATAGAGGACAGGAGAAGTGGTACTGTGCAGTGTATATATACAGAATAATACAGATACTGAGGATTACACCCATTATACAGGACAGGAGGAGTGGTACTGTGCAGTATATATACAGAATACAGATACTGAGGATTACACCCAGTATACAGGACAGGAGAAGTGGTACTGTGCAGTGTATATATACAGAATAATACAGATACTGAGGATTGCACCCAGTATACAGGACAGGAGAAGTGGTACTGTGCAGTATATATATATATATACAGAATAATACAGATACTGAGGATTACACCCATTATACAGGACAGGAAGAGTGGTACTGTGCAGTATATATACAGAATACAGATACTGAGGATTACACCCAGTATACAGGACAGGAGAAGTGGTACTGTGCAGTGTATATATACAGAATAATACAGATACTGAGGATTGCACCCAGTATACAGGACAGGAGAAGTGGTACTGTGCAGTATATATATATATATATACAGAATAATACAGATACTGAGGATTACACCCATTATACAGGACAGGAAGAGTGGTACTGTGCAGTATATATACAGAATACAGATACTGAGGATTACACCCAGTATACAGGACAGGAGAAGTGGTACTGTGCAGTGTATATATACAGAATAATACAGGTACTGAGGATTACATCCAGTATACAGGACAGGAGGAGTGGTACTGTGCAGTGTATACATACAGAATAATACAGATACTGAGGATTACACCCAGTATACAGGACAGGAGAAGTGGTACTGTGCAGTGTATATATACAGAATAATACAGACACTGAGGATTACACCCAGTATACAGGACAGGAGAAGTGGTACTGTGCAGTGTATATATACAGAATAATACAGATACTGAGGATTACACCCAGTATACAGGACAGGAGAAGTGGTACTGTGCAGTGTATATATACAGAATAATACAGATACTGAGGATTACACCCAGTATACAGGACAGGAGAAGTGGTACTGTGCAGTGTATATATACAGAATAATACAGGTACTGAGGATTACACCCAGTATACAGGACAGGAGAAGTGGTACTGTGCAGTGTATATATACAGAATAATACAGGTACTGAGGATTACACCCAGTATACAGGACAGGAGAAGTGGTACTGTGCAGTGTATATATACAGAATAATACAGATACTGAGGATTACACCCAGTATACAGGACAGGAGAAGTGGTACTGTGCAGTGTGTATATACAGAATAATACAGATACTGAGGATTACACCCAGTATACAGGACAGGAGAAGTGGTACTGTGCAGTGTATATATACAGAATAATACAGGTACTGAGGATTACACCCAGTATACAGGACAGGAGAAGTGGTACTGTGCAGTGTATATATACAGAATAATACAGGTACTGAGGATTACACCCCGTATACAGGACAGGAGAAGTGGTACTGTGCAGTGTATATATACAGAATAATACAGGTACTGAGGATTACACCCAGTATACAGGACAGGAGAAGTGGTACTGTGCAGTGTATATATACAGAATGATACAGATACTGAGGATTACACCCAGTATACAGGACAGGAGAAGTGGTACTGTGCAGTGTATATATACAGAATAATACAGGTACTGAGGATTACACCCAGTATACAGGATAGGAGCAGTGGTACTGTGCAGTGTATATATACAGAATAATACAGATACTGAGGATTACACCCAGTATACAGGACAGGAGAAGTGGTACTGTGCAGTGTATATATACAGAATAATACACATACTGAGGATTACACCCAGTATACAGGACAGGAGAAGTGGTACTGTGCAGTGTATATATACAGAATAATACACATACTGAGGATTACACCCAGTATACAGGACAGGAGGAGTGGTACTGAGCAGTGTATATATATAGAATAATAAAGATACTGAGGATTACACCCAGCATACAGGACAGGAGAAGTGGTACTGTGCAGTGTATATATACAGAATAATACACATACTGAGGATTACACCCAGTATACAGGACAGGAGGAGTGGTACTGTGCAGTGTATATATACAGAATAATACAGATACTGAGGATTACACCCAGAATACAGCACAGGAGAAGTGGTACTGTGCAGTGTATATACAGAATAATACAAATACTGAGGATTACACCCAGTATACAGGACAGGAGGAGTGGTACTGTGCAGTGTATATATACAGAATAATAAAGATACTGAGGATTACACCCAGTATACAGGACAGGAGAAGTGGTACTGTGCAGTGTATATATACAGAATAATACACATACTGAGGATTACACCCAGTATACAGGACAGAAGAAGTGGTACTGTGCAGTGTATATACAGAATAATACAGGTACTGAGGATTACACCCAGTATACAGGACAGGAGAAGTGGTACTGTGCAGTGTATATATACAGAATAATAAAGATACTGAGGATTACATCCAGTATACAGGACAGGAGGAGTGGTACTGTGCAGTGTATATATACAGAATAATACAGATACTGAGGATTACACCCAGTATACAGGACAGGAGAAGTACTGTGCAGTGTATATATACAGAATAATACAGATACTGAGTATTACACCCAGTATACAGGACAGGAGAAGTGGTACTGTGCAGTGTATATACACAGAATAATACAGGTACTGAGGATTACACCCAGTATACAGGACAGGAAAAATGGTACTGTGCAGTGTATATATACAGAATAACACAGGTACTGAGGATTACATCCATTATACAGGACAGGAGAAGTGGTACTGTGCAGTGTATATATACAGAATAATACAGATACTGAGGATTGCACCCAGTATACAGGACAGGAGAAGTGGTACTGTGCAGTGTATATATACAGAATAATACAGATACTGAGGATTACACCCAGTATAGAGGACAGGAGAAGTGGTACTGTGCAGTGTATATATACAGAATAATACAGATACTGAGGATTACACCCATTATACAGGACAGGAGGAGTGGTACTGTGCAGTATATATACAGAATACAGATACTGAGGATTACACCCAGTATACAGGACAGGAGAAGTGGTACTGTGCAGTGTATATATACAGAATAATACAGATACTGAGGATTGCACCCAGTATACAGGACAGGAGAAGTGGTACTGTGCAGTATATATATATATATACAGAATAATACAGATACTGAGGATTACACCCATTATACAGGACAGGAAGAGTGGTACTGTGCAGTATATATACAGAATACAGATACTGAGGATTACACCCAGTATACAGGACAGGAGAAGTGGTACTGTGCAGTGTATATATACAGAATAATACAGATACTGAGGATTGCACCCAGTATACAGGACAGGAGAAGTGGTACTGTGCAGTATATATATATATATACAGAATAATACAGATACTGAGGATTACACCCATTATACAGGACAGGAAGAGTGGTACTGTGCAGTATATATACAGAATACAGATACTGAGGATTACACCCAGTATACAGGACAGGAGAAGTGGTACTGTGCAGTGTATATATACAGAATAATACAGATACTGAGGATTGCACCCAGTATACAGGACAGGAGAAGTGGTACTGTGCAGTGTGTATATATATATATATATATATATATATATATATATATATATATATATACAGAATAATACAGATACTGAGGATTACACCCAGTATACAGGACAGGAGAAGTGGTACTGTGCAGTGTATATATACACAGAATAATACAGATACTGAGGATTACACCCAGTATACAGGACAGGAGAAGTGGTACTGTGCAGTATATATACAGAATACAGATACTGAGGATTACACCCAGTATACAGGACAGGAGAAGTGGTACTGTGCAGTATATATACAGAATAATACAGATACTGAGGATTACACCCAGTATACAGGACAGGAGAAGTGGTACTGTGCAGTATATATACAGAATACAGATACTCAGGATTACACCCAGTATACAGGACAGGAGACGTGGTACTGTGCAGTATATATACAGAATAATACAGATACTGAGGATTACACCCAGTATACAGGACAGGAGAAGTGGTACTGTGCAGTATATATACAGAATAATACAGATACTGAGGATTACACCCAGTATACAGGACAGGAGGAGTGGTACTGTGCAGTGTATATATACAGAATAATACAGATACTGAGGATTGCACCCAGTATACAGGACAGGAGAAGTGGTACTGTGCAGTGTATATATACAGAATAATACAGATACTGAGGATTACACCCAGTATAGAGGACAGGAGAAGTGGTACTGTGCAGTGTATATATACAGAATAATACAGATACTGAGGATTACACCCATTATACAGAACAGGAGGAGTGGTACTGTGCAGTATATATACAGAATACAGATACTGAGGATTACACCCAGTATACAGGACAGGAGAAGTGGTACTGTGCAGTGTATATATACAGAATAATACAGATACTGAGGATTGCACCCAGTATACAGGACAGGAGAAGTGGTACTGTGCAGTATATATATATATATACAGAATAATACAGATACTGAGGATTACACCCAGTATACAGGACAGGAGAAGTGGTACTGTGCAGTGTATATATACAGAATAATACAGATACTGAGGATTGCACCCAGTATACAGGACATGAGAAGTGGTACTGTGCAGTGTATATATATATATATACAGAATAATACAGATACTGAGGATTACACCCAGTATACAGGACAGGAGAAGTGGTACTGTGCAGTGTATATATACAGAATAATACAGATACTGAGGATTGCACCCAGTATACAGGACAGGAGAAGTGGTACTGTGCAGTATATATACAGAATACAGATACTGAGGATTACACCCAGTATACAGGACAGGAGAAGTGGTACTGTGCAGTATATATACAGAATAATACAGATACTGAGGATTACACCCAGTATACAGGACAGGAGAAGTGGTACTGTGCAGTGTATATATACAGAATAATACAGATACTGAGGATTACACCCAGTATACAGGACAGGAGAAGTGGTACTGTGCAGTATATATACAGAATACAGATACTCAGGATTACACCCAGTATACAGGACAGGAGAAGTGGTACTGTGCAGTATATATACAGAATAATACAGATACTGAGGATTACACCCAGTATACAGGACAGACTGTGGAGACCCGTATGTCTGAAGCGGTGCCCTCCCCTCTTCCCCCCAGTCCCCAAATGAAAACACAGACAGGCCTAGATGGGGTGAAACAGGTCGGTCACAGTTTATTAAGTTCATAGGTAGAAAAGGGGCCTTCCATGTCATTACGAGCTCGTCGCCGCAACCTTGTCTGCGACAGACCGGCGTGCAGCCAACGAGCGGTTCCGACCTTGGCCCCCTCTCCGCCTTTTTCCGCCACGGAGGATCATGTGTACCGCCTACACAGGACTCCGACCCCCCCCTGGATCTCTGGAGGGGGCGGGGCGCTTCCACGTGGGGCACAGCTTGTCCTGTCCGGCGCCGGTGATGCAGGGGTTCACCGGTGACCCGGAGGCGCTGTGGGGGGCGAGAGCAGCGCTGGGAGCGTCTGTTTTCCTGGGCCGGCAGCTCCCTGGGCTTGGTTTGGGCTGAGAGCTGCGTGTGCAGGGGGCTAGTGACCGGCTGGAAGGACGTAGGATATGTCGCTGGGATCCCGGGGGAGCTAGTGCTGGAGTGCTTTATCTTCTGGTGTAGCGCTAGAGCGCGTCAGCTGTTGAATTAATGCCTTAATGGTTGACGCTAGCTCGTTCCCCACTGCGTTATGCCCGATATTATGTACAGTGTCGTGTGCATTGGCCTCGGAGAACTCACCGCTGTGTGATGCAGGAAGAGCGACTCCATGTGATGGAGGGACCCCGGCTCCCACTCGATTGACGGACGGAGGAGCGACTCCATGTGATGGAGGGACTCCGACTCCCGCTTGATTGACGGACAGAGGAGCGACTCCGCGTGGTGGAGGGACTCCGACTCCCGCTTGATTGACGGACAGAGGAGCGACTCCGCGTGGTGGAGGGACTCCGGCTCCCGCTGGGATGATGGCTAGAGGAGCGACTCCGGGTGGTGGAGGGACTCCGGCTCCCGCTGGGATGATGGCTGGAGGAGCGACTCCGGGTGGTGGAGGGACTCCGGCTCCCGCTGGGATGATGGCTGGAGGAGCGACTCCGGGTGGTGGAGGGACTCCTGCTTGGATGATGGTCTGGTAAATTTCGCCGGGCGCCCTGGGAGATGACCGGTCTCCCTGGCTGACAGCCATGGATGTGGCTCGTGACCGCTGGCGTCGGTCGAGAGGCCGGGCTAGTCTGTTGGGGCTCTCGGATTTGTCGGACCATTGTGATGATGATGATGGGGAACGCCATCTAGAGGACCGCGATCTGTGGCGGCTCCTATGGGAGCTGCGTCTCCGGTGGTAACGTGGGGATCGCCTTTTAGAGGGATATGGGGAATGGCGTCGGGACTCGTCGGAGGAGGTTGGGGAGGACCTGCCGCGCCTATGCCTACGCCTGCTGTGGCTATGGGTGCGCTGGGGGGCGACCGAGGGGACATTATAACGTGTACTAATCGTTTCGCAGGGCGGGTTATGTGCAGTAACTAAGTGGTTTCCGCTGGTTAATATTGGGGTGTGCACTGATTGTGGAGAGTCAGTGGGGATTACGTGGTTACTGGTGTGCTGAGCATTGCTGGGGGGCAGGAGTGGGAGTATGGGGGGCATTGTATGTCTGGTGAGGGCTGTGTGAGGGGGGGCTGTTAGTGGGGCTGTGGTGTGTGTGTCAGTGGTGGTTACTGGTGTGCTGAGCATTGCTGGGGGGCAGGAGTATAGGGGGCATTGTATGTCTAAAAAGGGCTGTGTGAGGGGGGGCTGTTAGTGGGGATGTGGTGTGTGTGTCAGTGGTGATTACTGGTGTGCTGAGCATTGCTGGGGGGCAGGAGTATGGGGGGCATTGTATGTCTGGTAAGGGCTGTGTGAGGGGGGCTGTTAGTGGGGATGTGGTGTGTGTGTCAGTGGTGGTTACTGGTGTGCTGAGCATTGCTGGAGGGCAGGAGTGGGAGTATGGGGGGCATTGTATGTCTGGTAAGGGCTGTGTGAGGGGGGGCTGTTAGTGGGGCTGTGGTGTGTGTGTCAGTGGTGGTTACTGGTGTGCTGAGCATTGCTGGGGGGCAGGAGTATGGGGGGCATTGTATGTCTGGTAAGGGCTGTGTGAGGGGGGGCTGTTAGTGGGGCTGTGGTGTGTGTGTCAGTGGTGGTTACTGGTGTGCTGAGCATTGCTGGAGGGCAGGAGTGGGAGTATGGGGGGCATTGTATGTCTGGTAAGGGCTGTGTGAGGGGGGGCTGTTAGTGGGGCTGTGGTGTGTGTGTCAGTGGTGGTTACTGGTGTGCTGAGCATTGCTGGGGGGCAGGAGTATGGGGGGCATTGTATGTCTGGTAAGGGCTGTGTGAGGGGGGGCTGTTAGTGGGGCTGTGGTGTGTGTGTCAGTGGTGGTTACTGGTGTGCTGAGCATTGCTGGGGGGCAGGAGTATGGGGGGCATTGTATGTCTGGTAAGGGCTGTGTGAGGGGGGCTGTTAGTGGGGCTGTGGTGTGTGTGTCAGTGGTGGTTACTGGTGTGCTGAGCATTGCTGGGGGGCAGGAGTATAGGGGGCATTGTATGTCTGGTGAGGGCTGTGTGAGGGGGGGCTGTTAGTGGGGCTGTGGTGTGTGTGTCTGTGGTGATTGCTGGTGTGCTGAGCATTGCTGGGGGCAGGAGTGGGAGTATAGGGGGCATTGTATGTCTGGTGAGGGCTGTGTGAGGGGGGGCTGTTAGTGGGGCTGTGGTGTGTGTGTCAGTGGTGATTGCTGGTGTGCTGAGCATTGCTGGGGGGCAGGAGGGGGAGTATAGGGGGCATTGTATGTCTGGTAAGGGCTGTGTGAGGGGGGCTGTTAGTGGGGCTGTGGTGTGTGTGTCAGTGGTGATTGCTGGTGTGCTGAGCATTGCTGGGGGGCAGGAGGGGGAGTATAGGGGGCATTGTATGTCTGGTAAGGGCTGTGTGAGGGGGGGCTGTTAGTGGGGCTGTGGTGTGTGTGTCAGTGGTGGTTACTGGTGTGCTGAGCATTGCTGGGGGGCAGGAGGGGGAGTATAGGGGGCATTGTATGTCTGGTGAGGGCTGTGTGAGGGGGGGCTGTTAGTGGGGCTGTGGTGTGTGTGTCAGTGGTGATTGCTGGTGTGCTGAGCATTGCTGGGGGGCAGGAGGGGGAGTATAGGGGGCATTGTATGTCTGGTAAGGGCTGTGTGAGGGGGGGCTGTTAGTGGGGCTGTGGTGTGTGTGTCTGTGGTGATTACTGGTGTGCTGAGCATTGCTGGGGGGCAGGAGTATGGGGGGCATTGTATGTCTGGTAAGGGCTGTGTGAGGGGGGCTGTTAGTGGGGCTGTGGTGTGTGTGTCAGTGGTGATTGCTGGTGTGCTGAGCATTGCTGGGGGGCAGGAGTGGGAGTATAGGGGGCATTGTATGTCTGGTAAGGGCTGTGTGAGGGGGGGCTGTTAGTGGGGCTGTGGTGTGTGTGTCAGTGGTGGTTACTGGTGTGCTGAGCATTGCTGGGGGGCAGGAGGGGGAGTATAGGGGGCATTGTATGTCTGGTGAGGGCTGTGTGAGGGGGGGCTGTTAGTGGGGCTGTGGTGTGTGTGTCAGTGGTGGTTACTGGTGTGCTGAGCATTGCTGGGGGGCAGGAGTGGGAGTATAGGGGGCATTGTATGTCTGGTGAGGGCTGTGTGAGGGGGGGCTGTTAGTGGGGATGTGGTGTGTGTGTCTGTGGTGGTTACTGGTGTGCTGAGCATTGCTGGGGGGCAGGAGTGGGAGTATAGGGGGCATTGTATGTCTGGTGAGGGCTGTGTGAGGGGGGCTGTTAGTGGGGCTGTGGTGTGTGTGTCAGTGGTGATTGCTGGTGTGCTGAGCATTGCTGGGGGGCAGGAGTGGGAGTATAGGGGGCATTGTATGTCTGGTAAGGGCTGTGTGAGGGGGGGCTGTTAGTGGGGCTGTGGTGTGTGTGTCTGTGGTGGTTACTGGTGTGCTGAGCATTGCTGGGGGGCAGGAGTGGGAGTATAGGGGGCATTGTATGTCTGGTGAGGGCTGTGTGAGGGGGGCTGTTAGTGGGGCTGTGGTGTGTGTGTCAGTGGTGATTGCTGGTGTGCTGAGCATTGCTGGGGGGCAGGAGTGGGAGTATAGGGGGCATTGTATGTCTGGTAAGGGCTGTGTGAGGGGGGGCTGTTAGTGGGGCTGTGGTGTGTGTGTCAGTGGTGATTGCTGGTGTGCTGAGCATTGCTGGGGGGCAGGAGTGGGAGTATAGGGGGCATTGTATGTCTGGTGAGGGCTGTGTGAGGGGGGGCTGTTAGTGGGGCTGTGGTGTGTGTGTCAGTGGTGATTGCTGGTGTGCTGAGCATTGCTGGGGGGCAGGAGTATAGGGGTCATTGTATGTCTGGTGAGGGCTGTGTGAGGGGGGGCTGTTAGTGGGGCTGTGGTGTGTGTGTCAGTGGTGGTTACTGGTGTGCTGAGCATTGCTGGGGGGCAGGAGTGGGAGTATAGGGGGCATTGTATGTCTGGTGAGGGCTGTGTGAGGGGGGGCTGTTAGTGGGGCTGTGGTGTGTGTGTCAGTGGTGATTGCTGGTGTGCTGAGCATTGCTGGGGGGCAGGAGTGGGAGTATAGGGGGCATTGTATGTCTGGTAAGGGCTGTGTGAGGGGGGGCTGTTAGTGGGGCTGTGGTGTGTGTGTCAGTGGTGATTGCTGGTGTGCTGAGCATTGCTGGGGGGCAGGAGTGGGAGTATGGGGGGCATTGTATGTCTGGTGAGGGCTGTGTGAGGGGGGGCTGTTAGTGGGGCTGTGGTGTGTGTGTCAGTGGTGATTGCTGGTGTGCTGAGCATTGCTGGGGGGCAGGAGTGGGAGTATGGGGGGCATTGTATGTCTGGTGAGGGCTGTGTGAGGGGGGCTGTTAGTGGGGCTGTGGTGTGTGTGTCAGTGGTGGTTACTGGTGTGCTGAGCATTGCTGGGGGGCAGGAGTGGGAGTATAGGGGGCATTGTATGTTTGGTGAGGGCTGTGTGAGGGGGGGCTGTTAGTGGGGCTGTGGTGTGTGTGTCAGTGGTGATTGCTGGTGTGCTGAGCATTGCTGGGGGGCAGGAGTGGGAGTATAGGGGGCATTGTATGTCTGGTAAGGGCTGTGTGAGGGGGGGCTGTTAGTGGGGCTGTGGTGTGTGTGTCAGTGGTGATTGCTGGTGTGCTGAGCATTGCTGGGGGGCAGGAGTGGGAGTATAGGGGGCATTGTATGTCTGGTAAGGGCTGTGTGAGGGGGGCTGTTAGTGGGGCTGTGGTGTGTGTGTCAGTGGTGATTACTGGTGTGCTGAGCATTGCTGGGGGGCAGGAGTGGGAGTATAGGGGGCATTGTATGTCTGGTAAGGGCTGTGTGAGGGACGCTGTTAGTGGGGCTGTGGTGTGTGTGTCAGTGGTGATTGCTGGTGTGCTGAGCATTGCTGGGGGGCAGGAGTGGGAGTATAGGGGGCATTGTATGTCTGGTAAGGGCTGTGTGAGGGGGGCTGTTAGTGGGGCTGTGGTGTGTGTGTCTGTGGTGATTGCTGGTGTGCTGAGCATTGCTGGGGGGCAGGAGTGGGAGTATAGGGGGCATTGTATGTCTGGTAAGGGCTGTGTGAGGGGGAGCTGTTAGTGGGGCTGTGGTGTGTGTGTCAGTGGTGATTACTGGTGTGCTGAGCATTGCTGGGGGGCAGGAGTGGGAGTATAGGGGGCATTGTATGTCTGGTGAGGGCTGTGTGAGGGGGAGCTGTTAGTGGGGCTGTGGTGTGTGTGTCAGTGGTGATTGCTGGTGTGCTGAGCATTGCTGGGGGGCAGGAGGGGGAGTATAGGGGGCATTGTATGTCTGGTAAGGGCTGTGTGAGGGGGGGGCTGTTAGTGGGGCTGTGGTGTGTGTGTCAGTGGTGATTACTGGTGTGCTGAGCATTGCTGGGGGGCAGGAGTGGGAGTATAGGGGGCATTGTATGTCTGGTGAGGGCTGTGTGAGGGGGAGCTGTTAGTGGGGCTGTGGTGTGTGTGTCAGTGGTGATTGCTGGTGTGCTGAGCATTGCTGGGGGGCAGGAGGGGGAGTATAGGGGGCATTGTATGTCTGGTAAGGGCTGTGTGAGGGGGGGGCTGTTAGTGGGGCTGTGGTGTGTGTGTCAGTGGTGATTGCTGGTGTGCTGAGCATTGCTGGGGGGCAGGAGTGGGAGTATAGGGGGCATTGTATGTCTGGTGAGGGCTGTGTGAGGGGGGGCTGTTAGTGGGGCTGTGGTGTGTGTGTCAGTGGTGATTGCTGGTGTGCTGAGCATTGCTGGGGGGCAGGAGTGGGAGTATAGGGGGCATTGTATGTCTGGTAAGGGCTGTGTGAGGGGGGGCTGTTAGTGGGGCTGTGGTGTGTGTGTCAGTGGTGATTGCTGGTGTGCTGAGCATTGCTGGGGGGCAGGAGTGGGAGTATAGGGGGCATTGTATGTCTGGTGAGGGCTGTGTGAGGGGGGGCTGTTAGTGGGGCTGTGGTGTGTGTGTCAGTGGTGGTTACTGGTGTGCTGAGCATTGCTGGGGGGCAGGAGTGGGAGTATAGGGGGCATTGTATGTCTGGTGAGGGCTGTGTGAGGGGGGGCTGTTAGTGGGGCTGTGGTGTGTGTGTCAGTGGTGGTTACTGGTGTGCTGAGCATTGCTGGGGGGCAGGAGTGGGAGTATAGGGGGCATTGTATGTCTGGTGAGGGCTGTGTGAGGGGGGGCTGTTAGTGGGGCTGTGGTGTGTGTGTCAGTGGTGATTGCTGGTGTGCTGAGCATTGCTGGGGGGCAGGAGTGGGAGTATAGGGGGCATTGTATGTCTGGTAAGGGCTGTGTGAGGGGGGGCTGTTAGTGGGGCTGTGGTGTGTGTGTCAGTGGTGATTGCTGGTGTGCTGAGCATTGCTGGGGGGCAGGAGTATAGGGGGCATTGTATGTCTGGTAAGGGCTGTGTGAGGGGGGGCTGTTAGTGGGGCTGTGGTGTGTGTGTCAGTGGTGGTTACTGGTGTGCTGAGCATTGCTGGGGGGCAGGAGTGGGAGTATAGGGGGCATTGTATGTCTGGTGAGGGCTGTGTGAGGGGGGGCTGTTAGTGGGGCTGTGGTGTGTGTGTCAGTGGTGGTTACTGGTGTGCTGAGCATTGCTGGGGGGCAGGAGTGGGAGTATAGGGGGCATTGTATGTCTGGTAGGGGCTGTGTGAGGGGGGCTGTTAGTGGGGCTGTGGTGTGTGTGTCAGTGGTGGTTACTGGTGTGCTGAGCATTGCTGGGGGGCAGGAGTGGGAGTATAGGGGGCATTGTATGTCTGGTAGGGGCTGTGTGAGGGGGGCTGTTAGTGGGGCTGTGGTGTGTGTGTCAGTGGTGATTGCTGGTGTGCTGAGCATTGCTGGGGGGCAGGAGTGGGAGTATAGGGGGCATTGTATGTCTGGTAAGGGCTGTGTGAGGGGGGGCTGTTAGTGGGGCTGTGGTGTGTGTGTCAGTGGTGATTGCTGGTGTGCTGAGCATTGCTGGGGGGCAGGAGTGGGAGTATGGGGGGCATTGTATGTCTGGTAAGGGCTGTGTGAGGGGGGGCTGTTAGTGGGGCTGTGGTGTGTGTGTCAGTGGTGATTGCTGGTGTGCTGAGCATTGCTGGGGGGCAGGAGTGGGAGTATAGGGGGCATTGTATGTCTGGTGAGGGCTGTGTGAGGGGGGCTGTTAGTGGGGCTGTGGTGTGTGTGTCAGTGGTGATTGCTGGTGTGCTGAGCATTGCTGGGGGGCAGGAGTGGGAGTATAGGGGGCATTGTATGTCTGGTGAGGGCTGTGTGAGGGGGGGCTGTTAGTGGGGCTGTGGTGTGTGTGTCAGTGGTGGTTACTGGTGTGCTGAGCATTGCTGGGGGGCAGGAGTGGGAGTATAGGGGGCATTGTATGTCTGGTGAGGGCTGTGTGAGGGGGGGGCTGTTAGTGGGGCTGTGGTGTGTGTGTCAGTGGTGATTGCTGGTGTGCTGAGCATTGCTGGGGGGCAGGAGTGGGAGTATAGGGGGCATTGTATGTCTGGTAAGGGCTGTGTGAGGGGGGCTGTTAGTGGGGCTGTGGTGTGTGTGTCAGTGGTGATTGCTGGTGTGCTGAGCATTGCTGGGGGGCAGGAGTATAGGGGGCATTGTGTGTCTGGTAAGGGCTGTGTGAGGGGGGGCTGTTAGTGGGGCTGTGGTGTGTGTGTCAGTGGTGATTGCTGGTGTGCTGAGCATTGCTGGGGGGCAGGAGTGGGAGTATAGGGGGCATTGTATGTCTGGTAAGGGCTGTGTGAGGGGGGGCTGTTAGTGGGGATGTGGTGTGTGTGTCAGTGGTGGTTACTGGTGTGCTGAGCATTGCTGGGGGGCAGGAGTGGGAGTATGGGGGGCATTGTATGTCTGGTAAGGGCTGTGTGAGGGGGGGCTGTTAGTGGGGCTGTGGTGTGTGTGTCAGTGGTGATTGCTGGTGTGCTGAGCATTGCTGGGGGGCAGGAGTGGGAGTATAGGGGGCATTGTATGTCTGGTAAGGGCTGTGTGAGGGGGGCTGTTAGTGGGGCTGTGGTGTGTGTGTCAGTGGTGGTTACTGGTGTGCTGAGCATTGCTGGGGGGCAGGAGTATAGGGGGCATTGTATGTCTGGTGAGGGCTGTGTGAGGGGGGGCTGTTAGTGGGGCTGTGGTGTGTGTGTCTGTGGTGATTGCTGGTGTGCTGAGCATTGCTGGGGGGCAGGAGGGGGAGTATAGGGGGCATTGTATGTCTGGTAAGGGCTGTGTGAGGGGGGGCTGTTAGTGGGGCTGTGGTGTGTGTGTCAGTGGTGGTTACTGGTGTGCTGAGCATTGCTGGGGGGCAGGAGGGGGAGTATAGGGGGCATTGTATGTCTGGTGAGGGCTGTGTGAGGGGGGGCTGTTAGTGGGGCTGTGGTGTGTGTGTCAGTGGTGATTGCTGGTGTGCTGAGCATTGCTGGGGGGCAGGAATGGGAGTATAGGGGGCATTGTATGTCTGGTAAGGGCTGTGTGAGGGGGGCTGTTAGTGGGGATGTGGTGTGTGTGTCAGTGGTGATTGCTGGTGTGCTGAGCATTGCTGGGGGGCAGGAGTGGGAGTATAGGGGGCATTGTATGTCTGGTAAGGGCTGTGTGAGGGGGGGGCTGTTAGTGGGGCTGTGGTGTGTGTGTCAGTGGTGGTTGCTGGTGTGCTGAGCATTGCTGGGGGGCAGGAGTGGGAGTATAGGGGGCATTGTATGTCTGGTAAGGGCTGTGTGAGGGGCGCTGTTAGTGGGGCTGTGGTGTGTGTGTCTGTGGTGGTTACTGGTGTGCTGAGCATTGCTGGGGGGCAGGAGTGGGAGTATAGGGGGCATTGTATGTCTGGTAAGGGCTGTGTGAGGGGGGGCTGTTAGTGGGGCTGTGGTGTGTGTGTCAGTGGTGATTGCTGGTGTGCTGAGCATTGCTGGGGGGCAGGAGTATAGGGGGCATTGTATGTCTGGTAAGGGCTGTGTGAGGGGGGGCTGTTAGTGGGGCTGTGGTGTGTGTGTCAGTGGTGATTGCTGGTGTGCTGAGCATTGCTGGGGGGCGGGAGGGGGAGTATAGGGGGCATTGTATGTCTGGTAAGGGCTGTGTGAGGGGGGCTGTTAGTGGGGCTGTGGTGTGTGTGTCAGTGGTGCTTGCTGGTGTGCTGAGCATTGCTGGGGGGCAGGAGTGGGAGTATGGGGGGCATTGTATGTCTGGTAAGGGCTGTGTGAGGGGCGCTGTTAGTGGGGCTGTGGTGTGTGTGTCTGTGGTGGTTACTGGTGTGCTGAGCATTGCTGGGGGGCAGGAGTGGGAGTATGGGGGGCATTGTATGTCTGGTAAGGGCTGTGTGAGGGGGGCTGTTAGTGGGGCTGTGGTGTGTGTGTCAGTGGTGATTGCTGGTGTGCTGAGCATTGCTGGGGGGCAGGAGTATAGGGGGCATTGTATGTCTGGTAAGGGCTGTGTGAGGGGGGGCTGTTAGTGGGGCTGTGGTGTGTGTGTCAGTGGTGATTGCTGGTGTGCTGAGCATTGCTGGGGGGCAGGAGTATGGGGGGCATTGTATGTCTGGTGAGGGCTGTGTGAGGGGGGGCTGTTAGTCGGGCTGTGGTGTGTGTGTCAGTGGTGATTGCTGGTGTGCTGAGCATTGCTGGGGGGCAGGAGGGGGAGTATGGGGGGCATTGTATGTCTGGTGAGGGCTGTGTGAGGGGGGCTGTTAGTGGGGCTGTGGTGTGTGTGTCAGTGGTGATTGCTGGTGTGCTGAGCATTGCTGGGGGGCAGGAGTGGGAGTATAGGGGGCATTGTATGTCTGGTAAGGGCTGTGTGAGGGGGGCTGTTAGTGGGGCTGTGGTGTGTGTGTCAGTGGTGATTGCTGGTGTGCTGAGCATTGCTGGGGGGCAGGAGTATAGGGGGCATTGTATGTCTGGTGAGGGCTGTGTGAGGGGGGGCTGTTAGTGGGGATGTGGTGTGTGTGTCAGTGGTGATTGCTGGTGTGCTGAGCATTGCTGGGGGGCAGGAGTGGGAGTATGGGGGGCATTGTATGTCTGGTAAGGGCTGTGTGAGGGGGGGCTGTTAGTGGGGCTGTGGTGTGTGTGTCAGTGGTGATTGCTGGTGTGCTGAGCATTGCTGGGGGGCAGGAGTGGGAGTATGGGGGGCATTGTATGTCTGGTAAGGGCTGTGTGAGGGGGGGCTGTTAGTGGGGCTGTGGTGTGTGTGTCAGTGGTGATTGCTGGTGTGCTGAGCATTGCTGGGGGGCAGGAGTGGGAGTATGGGGGGCATTGTATGTCTGGTAAGGGCTGTGTGAGGGGGGGCTGTTAGTGGGGATGTGGTGTGTGTGTCAGTGGTGGTTACTGGTGTGCTGAGCATTGCTGGGGGGCAGGAGTGGGAGTATGGGGGGCATTGTATGCCTGGTGAGGGCTGTGTGAGGGGGGGCTGTTAGTGGGGATGTGGTGTGTGTGTCAGTGGTGGTTACTGGTGTGCTGAGCATTGCTGGGGGGCAGGAGTGGGAGTATGGGGGGCATTGTATGTCTGGTGAGGGCTGTGTGAGGGGGGGCTGTTAGTGGGGCTGTGGTGTGTGTGTCAGTGGTGATTGCTGGTGTGCTGAGCATTGCTGGGGGGCAGGAGTGGGAGTATAGGGGGCATTGTATGTCTGGTGAGGGCTGTGTGAGGGGGGGCTGTTAGTGGGGATGTGGTGTGTGTGTCAGTGGTGGTTACTGGTGTGCTGAGCATTGCTGGGGGGCAGGAGTGGGAGTATGGGGGGCATTGTATGTCTGGTGAGGGCTGTGTGAGGGGGGGCTGTTAGTGGGGCTGTGGTGTGTGTGTCAGTGGTGGTTACTGGTGTGCTGAGCATTGCTGGGGGGCAGGAGTATAGGGGGCATTGTATGTCTGGTAAGGGCTGTGTGAGGGGGGCTGTTAGTGGGGCTGTGGTGTGTGTGTCAGTGGTGATTACTGGTGTGCTGAGCATTGCTGGGGGGCAGGAGTGGGAGTATAGGGGGCATTGTATGTCTGGTGAGGGCTGTGTGAGGGGGGCTGTTAGTGGGGATGTGGTGTGTGTGTCAGTGGTGATTACTGGTGTGCTGAGCATTGCTGGGGGGCAGGAGGGGGAGTATAGGGGGCATTGTATGTCTGGTAAGGGCTGTGTGAGGGGGGGCTGTTAGTGGGGCTGTGGTGTGTGTGTCAGTGGTGGTTACTGGTGTGCTGAGCATTGCTGGGGGGCAGGAGTGGGAGTATAGGGGGCATTGTATGTCTGGTGAGGGCTGTGTGAGGGGGGGCTGTTAGTGGGGATGTGGTGTGTGTGTCAGTGGTGATTGCTGGTGTGCTGAGCATTGCTGGGGGGCAGGAGTGGGAGTATAGGGGGCATTGTATGTCTGGTGAGGGCTGTGTGAGGGGGGGCTGTTAGTGGGGCTGTGGTGTGTGTGTCAGTGGTGGTTACTGGTGTGCTGAGCATTGCTGGGGGGCAGGAGTATGGGGGGCATTGTATGTCTGGTAAGGGCTGTGTGAGGGGGGGGCTGTTAGTGGGGCTGTGGTGTGTGTGTCAGTGGTGATTGCTGGTGTGCTGAGCATTGCTGGGGGGCAGGAGTGGGAGTATAGGGGGCATTGTATGTCTGGTAAGGGCTGTGTGAGGGGGGCTGTTAGTGGGGCTGTGGTGTGTGTGTCAGTGGTGCTTGCTGGTGTGCTGAGCATTGCTGGGGGGCAGGAGTGGGAGTATAGGGGGCATTGTATGTCTGGTAAGGGCTGTGTGAGGGGCGCTGTTAGTGGGGCTGTGGTGTGTGTGTCTGTGGTGGTTACTGGTGTGCTGAGCATTGCTGGGGGGCAGGAGTGGGAGTATAGGGGGCATTGTATGTCTGGTAAGGGCTGTGTGAGGGGGGGCTGTTAGTGGGGCTGTGGTGTGTGTGTCAGTGGTGGTTACTGGTGTGCTGAGCATTGCTGGGGGGCAGGAGTGGGAGTATAGGGGGCATTGTATGTCTGGTAAGGGCTGTGTGAGGGGGGCTGTTAGTGGGGATGTGGTGTGTGTGTCAGTGGTGATTACTGGTGTGCTGAGCATTGCTGGGGGGCAGGAGTGGGAGTATAGGGGGCATTGTATGTCTGGTGAGGGCTGTGTGAGGGGGGCTGTTAGTGGGGATGTGGTGTGTGTGTCAGTGGTGATTACTGGTGTGCTGAGCATTGCTGGGGGGCAGGAGTATAGGGGGCATTGTATGTCTGGTGAGGGCTGTGTGAGGGGGGGCTGTTAGTGGGGCTGTGGTGTGTGTGTCAGTGGTGATTACTGGTGTGCTGAGCATTGCTGGGGGGCAGGAGTGGGAGTATAGGGGGCATTGTATGTCTGGTAAGGGCTGTGTGAGGGGGGGCTGTTAGTGGGGATGTGGTGTGTGTGTCAGTGGTGATTGCTGGTGTGCTGAGCATTGCTGGGGGGCAGGAGTGGGAGTATAGGGGGCATTGTATGTCTGGTGAGGGCTGTGTGAGGGGGGGCTGTTAGTGGGGATGTGGTGTGTGTGTCAGTGGTGATTGCTGGTGTGCTGAGCATTGCTGGGGGGCAGGAGTATGGGGGGCATTGTATGTCTGGTGAGGGCTGTGTGAGGGGGGGCTGTTAGTGGGGCTGTGGTGTGTGTGTCAGTGGTGGTTACTGGTGTGCTGAGCATTGCTGGGGGGCAGGAGTATAGGGGGCATTGTATGTCTGGTAAGGGCTGTGTGAGGGGGGGCTGTTAGTGGGGCTGTGGTGTGTGTGTCAGTGGTGATTGCTGGTGTGCTGAGCATTGCTGGGGGGCAGGAGTGGGAGTATGGGGGGCATTGTATGTCTGGTAGGGGCTGTGTGAGGGGGGGCTGTTAGTGGGGCTGTGGTGTGTGTGTCAGTGGTGATTGCTGGTGTGCTGAGCATTGCTGGGGGGCAGGAGTGGGAGTATAGGGGGCATTGTATGTCTGGTAAGGGCTGTGTGAGGGGGGGCTGTTAGTGGTGATGATGTGTGTGTGTCAGTGGTGATTGCTGGTGTGCTGAGCATTGCTGGGGGGCAGGAGTGGGAGTATAGGGGGCATTGTATGTCTGGTAAGGGCTGTGTGAGGGGGGGCTGTTAGTGGGGCTGTGGTGTGTGTGTCAGTGGTGATTGCTGGTGTGCTGAGCATTGCTGGGGGGCAGGAGTGGGAGTATAGGGGGCATTGTATGTCTGGTAAGGGCTGTGTGAGGGGGGGCTGTTAGTGGGGCTGTGGTGTGTGTGTCTGTGGTGATTGCTGGTGTGCTGAGCATTGCTGGGGGGCAGGAGTATAGGGGGCATTGTATGTCTGGTGAGGGCTGTGTGAGGGGGGGCTGTTAGTGGGGATGTGGTGTGTGTGTCAGTGGTGATTGCTGGTGTGCTGAGCATTGCTGGGGGCAGGAGTATGGGGGGCATTGTATGTCTGGTGAGGGCTGTGTGAGGGGGGGCTGTTAGTGGGGCTGTGGTGTGTGTGTCAGTGGTGATTGCTGGTGTGCTGAGCATTGCTGGGGGGCAGGAGTGGGAGTATAGGGGGCATTGTATGTCTGGTGAGGGCTGTGTGAGGGGGGGCTGTTAGTGGGGCTGTGGTGTGTGTGTCAGTGGTGATTGCTGGTGTGCTGAGCATTGCTGGGGGGCAGGAGTGGGAGTATAGGGGGCATTGTATGTCTGGTGAGGGCTGTGTGAGGGGGGGCTGTTAGTGGGGCTGTGGTGTGTGTGTCAGTGGTGATTGCTGGTGTGCTGAGCATTGCTGGGGGGCAGGAGTGGGAGTATGGGGGGCATTGTATGTCTGGTAAGGGCTGTGTGAGGGGGGCTGTTAGTGGGGCTGTGGTGTGTGTGTCAGTGGTGATTGCTGGTGTGCTGAGCATTGCTGGGGGGCAGGAGTGGGAGTATAGGGGGCATTGTATGTCTGGTGAGGGCTGTGTGAGGGGGGGGCTGTTAGTGGGGCTGTGGTGTGTGTGTCAGTGGTGATTGCTGGTGTGCTGAGCATTGCTGGGGGGCAGGAGTGGGAGTATAGGGGGCATTGTATGTCTGGTAAGGGCTGTGTGAGGGGGGCTGTTAGTGGGGCTGTGGTGTGTGTGTCTGTGGTGATTGCTGGTGTGCTGAGCATTGCTGGGGGGCAGGAGTGGGAGTATAGGGGGCATTGTATGTCTGGTAAGGGCTGTGTGAGGGGGGCTGTTAGTGGGGCTGTGGTGTGTGTGTCAGTGGTGATTGCTGGTGTGCTGAGCATTGCTGGGGGGCAGGAGTGGGAGTATAGGGGGCATTGTATGTCTGGTGAGGGCTGTGTGAGGGGCGCTGTTAGTGGGGCTGTGGTGTGTGTGTCAGTGGTGGTTACTGGTGTGCTGAGCATTGCTGGGGGGCAGGAGTATAGGGGGCATTGTATGTCTGGTGAGGGCTGTGTGAGGGGGGCTGTTAGTGGGGCTGTGGTGTGTGTGTCAGTGGTGATTACTGGTGTGCTGAGCATTGCTGGGGGGCAGGAGGGGGAGTATAGGGGGCATTGTATGTCTGGTAAGGGCTGTGTGAGGGGGGCTGTTAGTGGGGCTGTGGTGTGTGTGTCAGTGGTGATTGCTGGTGTGCTGAGCATTGCTGGGGGGCAGGAGTGGGAGTATAGGGGGCATTGTATGTCTGGTGAGGGCTGTGTGAGGGGGGGCTGTTAGTGGGGATGTGGTGTGTGTGTCAGTGGTGATTGCTGGTGTGCTGAGCATTGCTGGGGGGCAGGAGTGGGAGTATAGGGGGCATTGTATGTCTGGTGAGGGCTGTGTGAGGGGGGGCTGTTAGTGGGGCTGTGGTGTGTGTGTGTCAGTGGTGATTGCTGGTGTGCTGAGCATTGCTGGGGGGCAGGAGGGGGAGTATAGGGGGCATTGTATGTCTGGTGAGGGCTGTGTGAGGGGGGGCTGTTAGTGGGGCTGTGGTGTGTGTGTCAGTGGTGATTGCTGGTGTGCTGAGCATTGCTGGGGGGCAGGAGTGGGAGTATAGGGGGCATTGTATGTCTGGTGAGGGCTGTGTGAGGGGGGCTGTTAGTGGGGCTGTGGTGTGTGTGTGTCAGTGGTGATTGCTGGTGTGCTGAGCATTGCTGGGGGGCAGGAGTATAGGGGGCATTGTGTGTCTGGTAAGGGCTGTGTGAGGGGGGGCTGTTAGTGGGGCTGTGGTGTGTGTGTCAGTGGTGGTTGCTGGTGTGCTGAGCATTGCTGGGGGGCAGGAGTATAGGGGGCATTGTGTGTCTGGTAAGGGCTGTGTGAGGGGGGGCTGTTAGTGGGGCTGTGGTGTGTGTGTGTCAGTGGTGATTGCTGGTGTGCTGAGCATTGCTGGGGGGCAGGAGTGGGAGTATAGGGGGCATTGTATGTCTGGTGAGGGCTGTGTGAGGGGGGCTGTTAGTGGGGCTGTGGTGTGTGTGTCAGTGGTGATTGCTGGTGTGCTGAGCATTGCTGGGGGGCAGGAGTGGGAGTATAGGGGGCATTGTATGTCTGGTGAGGGCTGTGTGAGGGGAGGCTGTTAGTGGGGCTGTGGTGTGTGTGTCAGTGGTGGTTACTGGTGTGCTGAGCATTGCTGGGGGGCAGGAGTGGGAGTATAGGGGGCATTGTGTGTCTGGTAAGGGCTGTGTGAGGGGGGCTGTTAGTGGGGCTGTGGTGTGTGTGTCAGTGGTGATTGCTGGTGTGCTGAGCATTGCTGGGGGGCAGGAGTGGGAGTATAGGGGGCATTGTATGTCTGGTAAGGGCTGTGTGAGGGGGGGGCTGTTAGTGGGGCTGTGGTGTGTGTGTCAGTGGTGATTGCTGGTGTGCTGAGCATTGCTGGGGGGCAGGAGTGGGAGTATAGGGGGCATTGTATGTCTGGTAAGGGCTGTGTGAGGGGGGGCTGTTAGTGGGGCTGTGGTGTGTGTGTCAGTGGTGGTTACTGGTGTGCTGAGCATTGCTGGGGGGCAGGAGTGGGAGTATGGGGGGCATTGTATGTCTGGTAAGGGCTGTGTGAGGGGGGCTGTTAGTGGGGCTGTGGTGTGTGTGTCAGTGGTGATTGCTGGTGTGCTGAGCATTGCTGGGGGGCAGGAGGGGGAGTATAGGGGGCATTGTATGTCTGGTGAGGGCTGTGTGAGGGGGGCTGTTAGTGGGGCTGTGGTGTGTGTGTCAGTGGTGATTGCTGGTGTGCTGAGCATTGCTGGGGGGCAGGAGGGGGAGTATAGGGGGCATTGTATGTCTGGTAAGGGCTGTGTGAGGGGGGCTGTTAGTGGGGCTGTGGTGTGTGTGTCAGTGGTGATTGCTGGTGTGCTGAGCATTGCTGGGGGGCAGGAGTGGGAGTATAGGGGGCATTGTATGTCTGGTAGGGGCTGTGTGAGGGGGGGCTGTTAGTGGGGCTGTGGTGTGTGTGTCAGTGGTGATTGCTGGTGTGCTGAGCATTGCTGGGGGGCAGGAGGGGGAGTATAGGGGGCATTGTATGTCTGGTGAGGGCTGTGTGAGGGGGGCTGTTAGTGGGGCTGTGGTGTGTGTGTCAGTGGTGATTGCTGGTGTGCTGAGCATTGCTGGGGGGCAGGAGTATAGGGGGCATTGTATGTCTGGTAAGGGCTGTGTGAGGGGGGCTGTTAGTGGGGCTGTGGTGTGTGTGTCAGTGGTGATTGCTGGTGTGCTGAGCATTGCTGGGGGGCAGGAGTGGGAGTATAGGGGGCATTGTATGTCTGGTAGGGGCTGTGTGAGGGGGGGCTGTTAGTGGGGATGTGGTGTGTGTGTCAGTGGTGATTGCTGGTGTGCTGAGCATTGCTGGGGGGCAGGAGTGGGAGTATAGGGGGCATTGTATGTCTGGTAGGGGCTGTGTGAGGGGGGGCTGTTAGTGGGGCTGTGGTGTGTGTGTCAGTGGTGATTGCTGGTGTGCTGAGCATTGCTGGGGGGCAGGAGGGGGAGTATAGGGGGCATTGTATGTCTGGTGAGGGCTGTGTGAGGGGGGCTGTTAGTGGGGCTGTGGTGTGTGTGTCAGTGGTGATTGCTGGTGTGCTGAGCATTGCTGGGGGGCAGGAGTATAGGGGGCATTGTATGTCTGGTAGGGGCTGTGTGAGGGGGGGCTGTTAGTGGGGCTGTGGTGTGTGTGTCAGTGGTGATTGCTGGTGTGCTGAGCATTGCTGGGGGGCAGGAGTGGGAGTATGGGGGGCATTGTATGTCTGGTAAGGGCTGTGTGAGGGGGGGCTGTTAGTGGGGCTGTGGTGTGTGTGTCAGTGGTGATTGCTGGTGTGCTGAGCATTGCTGGGGGGCAGGAGTGGGAGTATAGGGGGCATTGTATGTCTGGTAAGGGCTGTGTGAGGGGGGGCTGTTAGTGGGGATGTGGTGTGTGTGTCAGTGGTGATTGCTGGTGTGCTGAGCATTGCTGGGGGGCAGGAGGGGGAGTATGGGGGGCATTGTATGTCTGGTGAGGGCTGTGTGAGGGGGGCTGTTAGTGGGGCTGTGGTGTGTGTGTCAGTGGTGCTTGGTGCACTGTGTGTAACGTTATAGCCCTGCTGCAGGGAGCGCTGATCGGTCAGGAGAGACCGAGCAGAGGAACCCGCAGCTGTGGACATTACACTGGTGATCTCCGCTTCCTGTGTAAGCATCACACTGGAGCCTGCTGGAGGGGCGGAGCCTGTAGGAGGGGAGGTGCTCGCCTGCTGGCATTGCAACAGGGGAGTGGGCGGTGCCCGGGAATGACGCTGCATGGTGGGCGGAGCCAGGACGCTCGGCCTGGAAGAGGAGGCGGTGACTTGTCGCCTGGCTCTGGATCTCTGGAGGGGGCGGGGCGCTTGCACGTGGGGCACAGCTTGTGCTGTCCGGCGCCGGTGATGCAGGAGTTCACCGGTGACCCGGAGGCGCTGTGGGGGGGAGAGCAGCGCTGGGAGCGTCTGTCTCCCTGGGCCGGCAGCTCCCTGGGCTTGGTTTGGGCTGAGAGCTGCGTGTGCAGGGGGCTAGTGACCGGCTGGAAGGACGTAGGATATGTGGCTGGGATCCCGGGGGAGCTAGTGCTGGAGTGTGGGGCTGCGGGGGAGGCTAGCGAGCACTCGGGCTGATCTATGGGGAGGTCCGGAGGGGCTGCGGTGGGGGCCAGTGAGGCTGAGGCCTGGGCATACTGATCTATGGGGAGGTCCGGAGGGGCTGCGGTGGGGGCCAGTGAGGCTGAGGCCAGGGCATACTGATCTATGGGGAGGTCCGAAGGGGCTGCGGTGGGGGCCAGTGAGGCTGAGGCCTGGGCATACTGATCTATGGGGAGGTCCGAAGGGGCTGCGGTGGGGGCCAGTGAGGCTGAGGCCTGGGCATACTGATCTATGGGGAGGTCCGGAGGGGCTGCAATGGGGGCCAGTGAGGCTGAGGCCAGGGCATACTGATCTATGGGGAGGTCCGGAGGGGCTGCGGTGGGGGCCAGTGAGGCTGAGGCCAGGGCATACTGATCTATGGGGAGGTCCGGAGGGGCTGCGGTGGGGGCCAGTGAGGCTGAGGCCAGGGCATACTGATCTATGGGGAGGTCCGGAGGGGCTGCGGTGGGGGCCAGTGAGGCTGAGGCCAGGGCATACTGATCTATGGGGAGGTCCGGAGGAGCTGCGGTGGGGGTGAGTGAGACTGAGGCCTGGGCATACTGATCTATGGGGAGGTCCGGAGGGGCTGCGGTGGGGGCCAGTGAGACTGAGGCCTGGGCATACTGATCTATGGGGAGGTCCGGAGGGGCTGCGGTGGGGGCCAGTGAGGCTGAGGCCAGGGCATACTGATCTATGGGGAGGTCCGGAGGGGCTGCGGTGGGGGCCAGTGAG
The DNA here is from genome assembly GCF_048569485.1 of Anomaloglossus baeobatrachus. Classification (NCBI taxonomy): domain Eukaryota; kingdom Metazoa; phylum Chordata; class Amphibia; order Anura; family Aromobatidae; genus Anomaloglossus; species Anomaloglossus baeobatrachus. Next base: position 6,543,877 of record NC_134354.1, on the reverse strand, counting down.
GCTGAGGCCAGGGCATACTGATCTATGGGGAGGTCCGGAGGGGCTGCGGTGGGGGCCAGTGAGGCTGAGGCCAGGGCATACTGATCTATGGGGAGGTCCGGAGGGGCTGCGGTGGGGGCCAGTGAGGCTGAGGCCAGGGCATACTGATCTATGGGGAGGTCCGGAGGGGCTGCGGTGGGGGCCAGTGAGGCTGAGGCCAGGGCATACTGATCTATGGGGAGGTCCGGAGGGGCTGCGGTGGGGGCCAGTGAGGCTGAGGCCAGGGCATACTGATCTATGGGGAGGTCCGGAGGGGCTGCGGTGGGGGCCAGTGAGGCTGAGGCCAGGGCATACTGATCTATGGGGAGGTCCGGAGGGGCTGCGGTGGGGGTGAGTGAGACTGAGGCCTGGGCATACTGATCTATGGGGAGGTCCGGAGGGGCTGCGGTGGGGGCCAGTGAGACTGAGGCCTGGGCATACTGATCTATGGGGAGGTCCGGAGGGGCTGCGGTGGGGGCCAGTGAGACTGAGGCCTGGGCATACTGATCTATGGGGAGGTCCGGAGGGGCTGCGGTGGGGGCCAGTGAGGCTGAGGCCTGGGCATACTGATCTATGGGGAGGTCCGGAGGGGCTGCGGTGGGGGCCAGTGAGGCTGAGGCCTGGGCATACTGATCTATGGGGAGGTCCGGAGGGGCTGCGGTGGGGGCCAGTGAGACTGAGGCCTGGGCATACTGATCTATGGGGAGGTCCGGAGGGGCTGCGGTGGGGGCCAGTGAGACTGAGGCCTGGGCATACTGATCTATGGGGAGGTCCGGAGGGGCTGCGGTGGGGGCCAGTGAGGCTGAGGCCTGGGCATACTGATCTATGGGGAGGTCCGGAGGGGCTGCGGTGGGGGCCAGTGAGACTGAGGCCTGGGCATACTGATCTATGGGGAGGTCCGGAGGGGCTGCGGTGGGGGCCAGTGAGGCTGAGGCCTGGGCATACTGATCTATGGGGAGGTCCGGAGGGGCTGCGGTGGGGGCCAGTGAGGCTGAGGCCTGGGCATACTGATCTATGGGGAGGTCCGGAGGGGCTGTGGTGGGGGCCAGTGAGGCTGAGGCCTGGGCATACTGATCTATGGGGAGGTCCGGAGGGGCTGCGGTGGGGGCCAGTGAGACTGAGGCCTGGGCATACTGATCTATGGGGAGGTCCGGAGGGGCTGCGGTGGGGGCCAGTGAGACTGAGGCCTGGGCATACTGATCTATGGGGAGGTCCGGAGGGGCTGCGGTGGGGGCCAGTGAGGCTGAGGCCTGGGCATACTGATCTATGGGGAGGTCCGGAGGGGCTGCGGTGGGGGCCAGTGAGACTGAGGCCTGGGCATACTGATCTATGGGGAGGTCCGGAGGGGCTGCGGTGGGGGCCAGTGAGGCTGAGGCCTGGGCATACTGATCTATGGGGAGGTCCGGAGGGGCTGCGGTGGGGGCCAGTGAGACTGAGGCCTGGGCATACTGATCTATGGGGAGGTCCGGAGGGGCTGCGGTGGGGGCCAGTGAGGCTGAGGCCTGGGCATACTGATCTATGGGGAGGTCCGGAGGGGCTGTGGTGGGGGTGAGTGAGGCTGAGGCCTGGGCATACTGATCTATGGGAAGGTCCGGAGGGGCTGCGGTGGGGGCCAGTGAGGCTGAGGCCTGGGCATACTGATCTATGGGGAGGTCCGGAGGGGCTGCGGTGGGGGCCAGTGAGACTGAGGCCTGGGCATACTGATCTATGGGGAGGTCCGGAGGGGCTGCGGTGGGGGCCAGTGAGACTGAGGCCTGGGCATACTGATCTATGGGGAGGTCCGGAGGGGCTGCGGTGGGGGCCAGTGAGGCTGAGGCCTGGGCATACTGATCTATGGGAAGGTCCGGAGGGGCTGCGGTGGACGGAGTCCCAGGGATGGATAGTATTCCCTGAGAAGCCAGAGAGGGCGCAGGGAGGGGAGCGCTGAGGCCAGAAATAAGGGCTTGTAGCCAGTGCTCACCTTCCTGTGCCGCTCTCTGCCGCAGGGCCTCCATCAGGGGGTCAGCCATGACAATAGCCTCCATGGGGTCCTCAGGAACAAAAGCTTCTAGGGGGGCAGCCAGAGGGAAAGAGGAAGTCACTGACCCCGGGCACTGAATTTAACCCCTGTAGGTGTGGCTGGACCCCCCTTTCCCTTGTGATCCTGTTGGTCAGCTGGGCATCCCAATTAGTGGCTCACCTAGGGAATGGTGGAAAGAGGGGATATGGGCACGACCCTTGCTTCCTTTAGGATTGGTCAGGGGGGGCTCCACAGTCAGAGGCACGTTCCTTAAGCAGTATCGTGCCTGCCAGGAGAAGTGGTACTGTGCAGTATATATACAGAATAATACAGATACTGAGGATTACACCCAGTATACAGGACAGGAGAAGTGGTACTGTGCAGTGTATATATACAGAATAATACAGGTACTGAGGATTACACCCAGTATACAGGACAGGAGAAGTGGTACTGTGCAGTGTATATATACAGAATAATACAGGTACTGAGGATTACACCCAGTATACAGGACAGGAGAAGTGGTACTGTGCAGTGTATATATACAGAATAATACAGATACTGAGGATTGCACCCAGTATACAGGACAGGAGAAGTGGTACTGTGCAGTGTATATATACAGAATAATACACATACTGAGGATTACACCCAGTATACAGGACAGGAGAAGTGGTACTGTGCAGTATATATACAGAATAATACAGATACTGAGGATTACACCCAGTATACAGGACAGGAGAAGTGGTACTGTGCAGTATATATACAGAATAATACAGATACTGAGGATTACACCCAGTATACAGGACAGGAGAAGTGGTACTGTGCAGTGTATATATACAGAATAATACAGATACTGAGGATTGCACCCAGTATACAGGACAGGAGAAGTGGTACTGTGCAGTGTGTATATACAGAATAATACACATACTGAGGATTACACCCAGTATACAGGACAGGAGAAGTGGTACTGTGCAGTGTATATATACAAAATAATACAGGTACTGAGGATTACACCCAGTATACAGGACAGGAGAAGTGGTACTGTGCAGTGTATATATACAGAATAATACAGATACTGAGGATTACACCCAGTATACAGGACAGGAGAAGTGGTACTGTACAGTGTATATATACAGAATAATACAGATACTGAGGATTACACCCAGTATACAGGACAGGAGAAGTGGTACTGTGCAGTGTATATATACAGAATAATACAGGTACTGAGGATTGCACCCAGTATACAGGACAGGAGAAGTGGTACTGTTCAGTGTATATATACAGAATAATACAGGTACTGAGGATTACACCCAGTATACAGGACAGGAGAAGTGGCACTGTGCAGTGTATATATACAGAATAATACAGATACTGAGGATTACATCCAGTATACAGGACAGAAGTGGTACTGTGCAGTGTATATATACACAGAATAATACAGATACTGAGGATTACACCCAGTATACAGGACAGGAGAAGTGGTACTGTGCAGTATATATACAGAATAATACAGATACTGAGGATTACACCCAGTATACAGGACAGGAGAAGTGGTACTGTGCAGTGTATATATACAGAATAATACAGGTACTGAGGATTATATCCAGTATACAGGACAGGAGAAGTGGTACTGTGCAGTGTATATACACAGAATAATACAGATACTGAGGATTACACCCAGTATACAGGACAGGAGAAGTGGTACTGTGCAGTATATATACAGAATAATACAGATACTGAGGATTACACCCAGTATACAGGACAGGAGAAGTGGTACTGTGCAGTGTATATATACAGAATAATACAGATACTGAGGATTGCACCCAGTATACAGGACAGGAGGAGTGGTACTGTGCAGTATATATACAGAATAATACAGATACTGAGGATTACACCCAGAATACAGGACAGGAGAAGTGGTACTGTGCAGTGTATATACAGAATAATACAGATACTGAGGATTACACCCAGTATACAGGACAGTAGAAGTGGTACTGTGCAGTGTATATATACAGGATAATACAGGTACTGAGGATTACACCCAGTATAAAGGACAGGAGGAGTGGTACTGTGCAGTGTATATATACAGAATAATACAGAGACTGAGGATTACACCCAGTATACAGGACAGGAGAAGTGGTACTGTGCAGTGTATATATACAGGATAATACAGGTACTGAGGATTACACCCAGTATAAAGGACAGGAGAAGTGGTACTGTGCAGTGTATATATACAGAATAATACAGATACTGAGGATTACACCCAGCATACAGGACAGGAGAAGTGGTACTGTGCAGTGTATATACAGAATAATACAGATACTGAGGATTACACCCAGTATACAGGACAGGAGAAGTGGTACTGTGCAGTGTATATATACAGGATAATACAGGTACTGAGGATTACACCCAGTATACAGGACAGGAGGAGTGGTACTGTGCAGTGTATATATACAGAATAATACAGAGACTGAGGATTACACCCAGTATACAGGACAGGAGAAGTGGTACTGTGCAGTGTATATATACAGAATAATACAGATACTGAGGATTACACCCAGCATACAGGACAGTAGAAGTGGTACTGTGCAGTGTATATACAGAATAATACAGATACTGAGGATTACACCCAGTATACAGGACAGGAGAAGTGGTACTGTGCAGTGTATATATACAGGATAATACAGGTACTGAGGATTACACCCAGTATAAAGGACAGGAGAAGTGGTACTGTGCAGTGTATATATACAGAATAATACAGATACTGAGGATTACACCCAGCATACAGGACAGGAGAAGTGGTACTGTGCAGTGTGTTTATACAGAATAATACACATACTGAGGATAACACCCAGTATACAGGACAGGAGAAGTGGTACTGTGCAGTGTATATATACAGAATAATACAGACACTGAGGATTACACCCAGTATACAGGACAGGAGGAGTGGTACTGTGCAGTGTATATATACAGAATAATACAGATACTGAGGATTACACCCAGTATACAGGACAGGAGGAGTGGTACTGTGCAGTGTATATATACAGAATAATACAGACACTGAGGATTACACCCAGCATACAGGACAGGAGAAGAGGCACTGTGCAGTGTATATATACAGAATAATACAGATACTGAGGATTACACCCAGTATACAGGACAGGAGAAGTGGTACTGTGCAGTGTATATGTACAGAATAATACACATACTGAGGATTACACTCAGTATACAGGACAGGAGAAGTGGTACTGTGCAGTATATATACAGAATAATACAGATACTGAGGATTACACCCAGTATACAGGACAGGAGAAGTGGTACTGTGCAGTGTATATATACAGAATAATACACATACTGAGGATTACACCCAGTATACAGGACAGGAGAAGTGGTACTGTGCAGTGTATATACAGAATAATACAGATACTGAGGATTACACCCAGTATACAGGACAGGAGAAGTGGTACTGTGCAGTGTATATACAGAATAATACAGATACTGAGGATTACACCCAGTATACAGGACAGGAGAAGTGGTACTGTGCAGTGTATATATACAGAATAATACAGGTACTGAGGATTACACCCAGTATACAGGACAGGAGAAGAGGCACTGTGCAGTGTATATATACAGAATAATACAGATACTGAGGATTACACCCAGTATACAGGACAGGAGAAGTGGTACTGTGCAGTGTATATATACAGAATAATACAGATACTGAGGATTACACCCAGTATACAGGACAGGAGAAGTGGTACTGTGCAGTATATATACAGAATAATACAGATACTGAGGATTACACCCAGTATACAGGACAGGAGAAGTGGTACTGTGCAGTGTATATATACAGAATAATACACATACTGAGGATTACACCCAGTATACAGGACAGGAGAAGTGGTACTGTGCAGTGTATACAGAATAATACACATACTGAGGATTACACCCAGTATACAGGACAGGAGAAGTGGTACTGTGCAGTGTATATATACAGAATAATACACATACTGAGGATTACACCCAGTATACAGGACAGGAGAAGTGGTACTGTGCAGTGTATATATACAGAATAATACAGACACTGAGGATTACACCCAGTATACAGGACAGGAGAAGTGGTACTGTGCAGTGTATATATACAGAATAATACAGATACTGAGGATTACACCCAGCATACAGGACAGGAGAAGTGGTACTGTGCAGTGTGTTTATACAGAATAATACACATACTGAGGATAACACCCAGTATACAGGACAGGAGAAGTGGTACTGTGCAGTGTATATATACAGAATAATACAGACACTGAGGATTACACCCAGTATACAGGACAGGAGGAGTGGTACTGTGCAGTGTATATATACAGAATAATACAGATACTGAGGATTACACCCAGTATACAGGACAGGAGGAGTGGTACTGTGCAGTGTATATATACAGAATAATACAGACACTGAGGATTACACCCAGCATACAGGACAGGAGAAGAGGCACTGTGCAGTGTATATGTACAGAATAATACACATACTGAGGATTACACTCAGTATACAGGACAGGAGAAGTGGTACTGTGCAGTATATATACAGAATAATACAGATACTGAGGATTACACCCAGTATACAGGACAGGAGAAGTGGTACTGTGCAGTGTATATATACAGAATAATACACATACTGAGGATTACACCCAGTATACAGGACAGGAGAAGTGGTACTGTGCAGTGTATATACAGAATAATACAGATACTGAGGATTACACCCAGTATACAGGACAGGAGGAGTGGTACTGTGCAGTGTATATATACAGAATAATACAGATACTGAGGATTACACCCAGTATACAGGACAGGAGGAGTGGTACTGTGCAGTGTATATATACAGAATAATACAGACACTGAGGATTACACCCAGCATACAGGACAGGAGAAGAGGCACTGTGCAGTGTATATATACAGAATAATACAGATACTGAGGATTACACCCAGTATACAGGACAGGAGAAGTGGTACTGTGCAGTGTATATGTACAGAATAATACACATACTGAGGATTACACTCAGTATACAGGACAGGAGAAGTGGTACTGTGCAGTGTATATATACAGAATAATACAGATACTGAGGATTACACCCAGTATACAGGACAGGAGAAGTGGTACTGTGCAGTATATATACAGAATAATACAGATACTGAGGATTACACCCAGTATACAGGACAGGAGAAGTGGTACTGTGCAGTGTATATATACAGAATAATACACATACTGAGGATTACACCCAGTATACAGGACAGGAGAAGTGGTACTGTGCAGTGTATATATACAGAATAATACACATACTGAGGATTACACCCAGTATACAGGACAGGAGAAGTGGTACTGTGCAGTGTATATACAGAATAATACAGATACTGAGGATTACACCCAGTATACAGGACAGGAGAAGTGGTACTGTGCAGTGTATATATACAGAATAATACAGACACTGAGGATTACACCCAGCATACAGGACAGGAGAAGAGGCACTGTGCAGTGTATATATACAGAATAATACAGATACTGAGGATTACACCCAGTATACAGGACAGGAGAAGTGGTACTGTGCAGTGTATATGTACAGAATAATACACATACTGAGGATTACACTCAGTATACAGGACAGGAGAAGTGGTACTGTGCAGTATATATACAGAATAATACAGATACTGAGGATTACACCCAGTATACAGGACAGGAGAAGTGGTACTGTGCAGTGTATATATACAGAATAATACACATACTGAGGATTACACCCAGTATACAGGACAGGAGAAGTGGTACTGTGCAGTGTATATACAGAATAATACAGATACTGAGGATTACACCCAGTATACAGGACAGGAGAAGTGGTACTGTGCAGTGTATATACAGAATAATACAGATACTGAGGATTACACCCAGTATACAGGACAGGAGAAGTGGTACTGTGCAGTGTATATATACAGAATAATACAGGTACTGAGGATTACACCCAGTATACAGGACAGGAGAAGAGGCACTGTGCAGTGTATATATACAGAATAATACAGATACTGAGGATTACACCCAGTATACAGGACAGGAGAAGTGGTACTGTGCAGTGTATATAAACAGAATAATACAGATACTGAGGATTACACCCAGTATACAGGACAGGAGGAGTGGTACTGTGCAGTGTATATATACAGAATAATACACATACTGAGGATTACACCCAGTATACAGGACAGGAGAAGTGGTACTGTGCAGTGTATATATACAGAATAATACAGATACTGAGGATTACACCCAGTATACAGGACAGGAGAAGTGGTACTGTGCAGTATATATACAGAATAATACAGATACTGAGGATTACACCCAGTATACAGGACAGGAGAAGTGGTACTGTGCAGTGTATATATACAGAATAATACACATACTGAGGATTACACCCAGTATACAGGACAGGAGAAGTGGTACTGTGCAGTGTATACAGAATAATACACATACTGAGGATTACACCCAGTATACAGGACAGGAGAAGTGGTACTGTGCAGTGTATATATACAGAATAATACACATACTGAGGATTACACCCAGTATACAGGACAGGAGAAGTGGTACTGTGCAGTGTATATATACAGAATAATACAGACACTGAGGATTACACCCAGTATACAGGACAGGAGAAGTGGTACTGTGCAGTGTATATATACAGAATAATACAGATACTGAGGATTACACCCAGCATACAGGACAGGAGAAGTGGTACTGTGCAGTGTGTTTATACAGAATAATACACATACTGAGGATAACACCCAGTATACAGGACAGGAGAAGTGGTACTGTGCAGTGTATATATACAGAATAATACAGACACTGAGGATTACACCCAGTATACAGGACAGGAGGAGTGGTACTGTGCAGTGTATATATACAGAATAATACAGATACTGAGGATTACACCCAGTATACAGGACAGGAGGAGTGGTACTGTGCAGTGTATATATACAGAATAATACAGACACTGAGGATTACACCCAGCATACAGGACAGGAGAAGAGGCACTGTGCAGTGTATATGTACAGAATAATACACATACTGAGGATTACACTCAGTATACAGGACAGGAGAAGTGGTACTGTGCAGTATATATACAGAATAATACAGATACTGAGGATTACACCCAGTATACAGGACAGGAGAAGTGGTACTGTGCAGTGTATATATACAGAATAATACACATACTGAGGATTACACCCAGTATACAGGACAGGAGAAGTGGTACTGTGCAGTGTATATATACAGAATAATACACATACTGAGGATTACACCCAGTATACAGGACAGGAGAAGTGGTACTGTGCAGTGTATATACAGAATAATACAGATACTGAGGATTACACCCAGTATACAGGACAGGAGAAGTGGTACTGTGCAGTGTATATATACAGAATAATACAGACACTGAGGATTACACCCAGCATACAGGACAGGAGAAGAGGCACTGTGCAGTGTATATATACAGAATAATACAGATACTGAGGATTACACCCAGTATACAGGACAGGAGAAGTGGTACTGTGCAGTGTATATGTACAGAATAATACACATACTGAGGATTACACTCAGTATACAGGACAGGAGAAGTGGTACTGTGCAGTATATATACAGAATAATACAGATACTGAGGATTACACCCAGTATACAGGACAGGAGAAGTGGTACTGTGCAGTGTATATATACAGAATAATACACATACTGAGGATTACACCCAGTATACAGGACAGGAGAAGTGGTACTGTGCAGTGTATATACAGAATAATACAGATACTGAGGATTACACCCAGTATACAGGACAGGAGAAGTGGTACTGTGCAGTGTATATACAGAATAATACAGATACTGAGGATTACACCCAGTATACAGGACAGGAGAAGTGGTACTGTGCAGTGTATATATACAGAATAATACAGGTACTGAGGATTACACCCAGTATACAGGACAGGAGAAGAGGCACTGTGCAGTGTATATATACAGAATAATACAGATACTGAGGATTACACCCAGTATACAGGACAGGAGAAGTGGTACTGTGCAGTGTATATATACAGAATAATACAGATACTGAGGATTACACCCAGTATACAGGACAGGAGAAGTGGTACTGTGCAGTATATATACAGAATAATACAGATACTGAGGATTACACCCAGTATACAGGACAGGAGAAGTGGTACTGTGCAGTGTATATATACAGAATAATACACATACTGAGGATTACACCCAGTATACAGGACAGGAGAAGTGGTACTGTGCAGTGTATACAGAATAATACACATACTGAGGATTACACCCAGTATACAGGACAGGAGAAGTGGTACTGTGCAGTGTATATATACAGAATAATACACATACTGAGGATTACACCCAGTATACAGGACAGGAGAAGTGGTACTGTGCAGTGTATATATACAGAATAATACAGACACTGAGGATTACACCCAGTATACAGGACAGGAGAAGTGGTACTGTGCAGTGTATATATACAGAATAATACAGATACTGAGGATTACACCCAGCATACAGGACAGGAGAAGTGGTACTGTGCAGTGTGTTTATACAGAATAATACACATACTGAGGATAACACCCAGTATACAGGACAGGAGAAGTGGTACTGTGCAGTGTATATATACAGAATAATACAGACACTGAGGATTACACCCAGTATACAGGACAGGAGGAGTGGTACTGTGCAGTGTATATATACAGAATAATACAGATACTGAGGATTACACCCAGTATACAGGACAGGAGGAGTGGTACTGTGCAGTGTATATATACAGAATAATACAGACACTGAGGATTACACCCAGCATACAGGACAGGAGAAGAGGCACTGTGCAGTGTATATGTACAGAATAATACACATACTGAGGATTACACTCAGTATACAGGACAGGAGAAGTGGTACTGTGCAGTATATATACAGAATAATACAGATACTGAGGATTACACCCAGTATACAGGACAGGAGAAGTGGTACTGTGCAGTGTATATATACAGAATAATACACATACTGAGGATTACACCCAGTATACAGGACAGGAGAAGTGGTACTGTGCAGTGTATATACAGAATAATACAGATACTGAGGATTACACCCAGTATACAGGACAGGAGAAGTGGTACTGTGCAGTGTATATACAGAATAATACAGATACTGAGGATTACACCCAGTATACAGGACAGGAGGAGTGGTACTGTGCAGTGTATATATACAGAATAATACAGATACTGAGGATTACACCCAGTATACAGGACAGGAGGAGTGGTACTGTGCAGTGTATATATACAGAATAATACAGACACTGAGGATTACACCCAGCATACAGGACAGGAGAAGAGGCACTGTGCAGTGTGTATATATACAGAATAATACAGATACTGAGGATTACACCCAGTATACAGGACAGGAGAAGTGGTACTGTGCAGTGTATATGTACAGAATAATACACATACTGAGGATTACACTCAGTATACAGGACAGGAGAAGTGGTACTGTGCAGTATATATACAGAATAATACAGATACTGAGGATTACACCCAGTATACAGGACAGGAGAAGTGGTACTGTGCAGTGTATATATACAGAATAATACACATACTGAGGATTACACCCAGTATACAGGACAGGAGAAGTGGTACTGTGCAGTGTATATACAGAATAATACAGATACTGAGGATTACACCCAGTATACAGGACAGGAGAAGTGGTACTGTGCAGTGTATATACAGAATAATACAGATACTGAGGATTACACCCAGTATACAGGACAGGAGAAGTGGTACTGTGCAGTGTATATATACAGAATAATACAGGTACTGAGGATTACACCCAGTATACAGGACAGGAGAAGAGGCACTGTGCAGTGTATATATACAGAATAATACAGATACTGAGGATTACACCCAGTATACAGGACAGGAGAAGTGGTACTGTGCAGTGTATATATACAGAATAATACAGATACTGAGGATTACACCCAGTATACAGGACAGGAGAAGTGGTACTGTGCAGTATATATACAGAATAATACAGATACTGAGGATTACACCCAGTATACAGGACAGGAGAAGTGGTACTGTGCAGTGTATATATACAGAATAATACACATACTGAGGATTACACCCAGTATACAGGACAGGAGAAGTGGTACTGTGCAGTGTATACAGAATAATACACATACTGAGGATTACACCCAGTATACAGGACAGGAGAAGTGGTACTGTGCAGTGTATATATACAGAATAATACACATACTGAGGATTACACCCAGTATACAGGACAGGAGAAGTGGTACTGTGCAGTGTATATATACAGAATAATACAGACACTGAGGATTACACCCAGTATACAGGACAGGAGGAGTGGTACTGTGCAGTGTATATATACAGAATAATACACATACTGAGGATTACACCCAGTATACAGGACAGGAGAAGTGGTACTGTGCAGTGTATATATACAGAATACAGATACTGAGGATTACACCCAGTATACAGGACAGGGGAAGTGGTACTGTGCAGTGTGTTTATACAGAATAATACAGATACTGAGGATTACACCCAGTATACAGGACAGGGGAAGTGGTACTGTGCAGTGTATATATACAGAATAATACAGAAACTGAGGATTACACCCAGTATACAGGACAGGAGAAGTGGTACTGTGCAGTGTATATATACAGAATAATACACATACTGAGGATTACACCCAGTATACAGGACAGGAGGAGTAGTACTATGCAGTATATATACAGAATAATACAGATACTGAGGATTACACCCAGTATACAGGACAGGAGAAGTGGTACTGTGCAGTGTATATATACAGAATAATACAGGTACTGAGGATTGCACCCAGTATACAGGACAGGAGAAGTGGTACTGTGCAGTGTATATATACAGAATAATACAGACACTGAGGATTACACCCAGTATACAGGACAGGAGGGATGGTACTGTGCAGTGTATATATACAGAATAATACAGACACTGAGGATTACACCCAGTATACAGGACAGGAGAAGTGGTACTGTGCAGTGTATATATACAGAATAATACAGATACTGAGGATTACACCCAGTATACAGGACAGGAGAAGTGGTACTGTGCAGTGTATATATACAGAATAATACAGATACTGAGGATTACACCCAGTATATAGGACAGGAGAAGTGGTACTGTGCAGTATATGTACAGAATAATCCAGATACTGAGGATTACACCCAGTATACAGGACAGGAGAAGTGGTACTGTGCAGTGTATATATACAGAATAATACAGATACTGAGGATTACACCCAGTATACAGGACAGGAGAAGTGGTACTGTGCAGTGTATATATACAGAATAATACAGATACTGAGGATTACACCCAGTATACAGGACAGGAGAAGTGGTACTGTGCAGTGTATATATACAGAATAATCCAGATACTGAGGATTACACCCAGTATACAGGACAGGAGAAGTGGTACTGTGCAGTGTATATATACAGAATAATCCAGATACTGAGGATTGCACCCAGTATACAGGACAGGAGAAGTGGTACTGTGCAGTGTATATATATATAATAATACAGGTACTGAGGATTACACCCAGTATACAGGACAGGAGAAGTGGTACTGTGCAGTGTATATATACAGAATAATACAGATACTGAGGATTGCACCCAGTATACAGGACAGGAGAAGTGGTACTGTGCAGTGTATATATATAGAATAATACAGGTACTGAGGATTACACCCAGTATACAGGACAGGAGGAGTGGTACTGTGCAGTGTATACATACAGAATAATACAGATACTGAGGATTGCACCCAGTATACAGGACAGGAGAAGTGGTACTGTGCAGTGTATATATACAGAATAATCCAGATACTGAGGATTACACCCAGTATACAGGACAGAAGAAGTGGTACTGTGCAGTGTATATATACAGAATAATACAGACACTGAGGATTACACCCAGTATACAGGACAGGAGGAGTGGTACTGTGCAGTGTATATATACAGAATAATACAGATACTGAGGATTACACCCAGTATACAGGACAGGAGAAGTGGTACTGTGCAGTGTATATATACAGAATAATACAGACACTGAGGATTACACCCAGTATACAGGACAGGAGAAGTGGTACTGTGCAGTGTATATATACAGAATAATACAGATACTGAGGATTACACCCAGTATACAGGACAGGAGAAGTGGTACTGTGCAGTGTATATATACAGAATAATACAGATACTGAGGATTACACCCGATATACAGGACAGGAGAAGTGGTACTGTGCAGTGTATATATACAGAATAATACAGATACTGAGGATTACACCCAGTATACAGGACAGAAGAAGTGGTACTGTGCAGTGTATACATACAGAATAATACAGACACTGAGGATTACACCCAGTATACAGGACAGGAGAAGTGGTACTGTGCAGTGTATATATACAGAATAATACAGATACTGAGGATTACACCCAGTATACAGGACAGGAGAAGTGGTACTGTGCAGTGTATATATACAGAATAATACAGATACTGAGGATTACACCCGATATACAGGACAGGAGAAGTGGTACTGTGCAGTGTATATGGGGAACTGGCAGACAGGTCATGAGTCCCCTCGTTCTGTAGCTAAATTCATAACTGTCACAATGAGAGCATTGGCGATGTCACAAACCACCGGGGGGTCACTCAGAAATCCCCCGCGCTGGCTACCAGTACGTCACAATCGGGGGGTAACAAGTGGGGGGTCACCCCTCCTTTATACCTCCCGACCGACAGAGCACGTGATGCGCTCTCTAGCGCCCCTCTTATAGTCAGGCCAATTATGGAATTGCCCGACAATAAGCAAGGAGGCCGCTATACTACTTATGCCGATTATTGAAGGGTCCCCGGTGAGAGTAGGGTATATATTCCCCCGACCTCCGCGGGCGGAATATATAAAATCTCCCCGAATCTCACTGGCCTCCCCACAATAATCCTTGGCACAAACTCGCTGCCACCAACCGCTTCACGGTAACTATTAGCCGAACACACAGACGTGGGATTCAAGATCGAGATAACAGAACAGCCCAAGATTAATTATATAATTTAATCAGCCTAAAGCACACTAGAACTACAATATATACAATAGGGAATCTACAGAATATACATATGTCAGAGTACAGTTACAGATAAAGCATGGTTTACAAACAGGCATACACAGTTCCAGCAGTTACCTTGTGCGTCTGGCCACAGGGGGGCGCTGTAGACCAGGTTTCCAGGAACTCCCACAGATGTTTCCTGCACGTGCCCCCAGCGAGAAGAACCTTGGAAAATGGCCGAAGTAGGGTTATCAACCTGGGCCAATCCAGGTCCCCTCCTACCTTCGTGACCTCACAGGGAGCACTGCTCCACCCCTGGCTGGAGTTATGGACAAAATCCACAACATGGAATATGGCCATAACTTTGCCTGGGAGCGTCGTAGGCGGACGCCAATGCTCTCATTGTGACAGTTATGAATTTAGCTACAGAACGAGGGGACTCATGACCTGTCTGCCAGTTCCCCATTGGCTGATATCACGCTTGGGGCATTTCCCAATGTCCTGCTCCCATAAAAAGGGTGTGCCGGCATCGTCCACATGCGGAGACACCATTTTTATGGTTGCCATATTTATCGGAAATATGGCTTGCGAGATATGAACCATTTTTTACTGGAGTCGTTCTGTCTGGCTATTTCCATAGCCTTGCTAATGAGATACAGCTCTTGTTACAGGGTGACGGCAGGGAGTCATCCTGTGTCCATTGTTCCCACACCACCTCATTTCCATATCACAGGACATGGCCATGGGATTTGTTGCTAAACCAGTTGTGTGAAGGAAAGGGGGGGTGACACCAGGAGAGGGCTTCCTGACATACTTGAATATCATGATTTATCGTCATCTCTCCGGATTTACCTCACACCTCCCCCCTTTTGAGGGCGCTAGGGGGCAGCACACTCCGGTGTTCCCCCGTGCGCCCGTCCGCGACCTCTCCTTGTCGGGACAGCCCGTCTGCGTTACCGTGGTCACGGCCCCTTTTGTGGCGAATGGTGAAGTTGTATTGCTGGAGCGCAAGGCTCCATCGCAACAATCGCCCATTCGTCCCAGAGACGGTGTGCAACCAGCTGAGGGGATTGTGGTCCGTCTCCACGATGAAGTGGCGCCCGTATAGATAGGGTTGCAGACGCTGCAGGGCCCACACTATGGCCAGGCACTCCTTCTCCATCGTGGAATAGGCAACTTCCCTTGGTAACAGCTTCCTGCTCAGGTACAAGACTGGGTGCTCTTGGCTCGCAGAGTCCACCTGGCTGAGCACCGCACCGAGGCCGAAGTCACTGGCGTCGGTCTGTACTACAAACGGCCGCGTGAAGTCGGCTGCCTGTAGCACGGGCGGGCTGGACAGGGCGTCCTTTAGGGCCCGGAAGGCTGTCTCGCAGTCCATTGTCCAATCGACTGCAGAGGGCAGCTTCTTCTTGGTGAGGTCCGTCAAGGGCTTTGCCAGGCTACTATAGCATGGAACAAACCTCCTATAGTACCCAGCGGTCCCCAAGAAGGACATCACCTGCTTCTTGGTCCTGGGGGTGGGCCAGGATGCGATGGCTTCCACTTTCTCAGGCTCGGGCTTCAGTGTTCTCCCGCCTACCCGGTGACCGAGGTACTGGACCTCGCTCATGGCCAGCTGACACTTTCCCGGCTTGATGGTCAAACCTGCCCGGTGGATCCGCCTGAGCACCTGTGCTAGATGCTCTAGGTGGTCCTCCCAGGTGGGACTGAAGACGGCAATGTCATCTAGGTACGCGGCCGCGTACCCTTCAAGTCCCTTGAGCAGGGTGTTGACCATCCGCTGGAAAGTGGCAGGGGCATTCCTCATCCCGAATGGCATCACCGTGGACTCGTACAGTCCAAATGGGGTAATAAAGGCAGAGCGTTCCCTGGCCTTGCGAGTCAGGGGGATCTGCCAATATCCCCGGCTCAGATCCATGATGGTCAGGTACTGAGCCCCGGCCAACTGATCGAGCAGGTCATCGATGCGTGGCATTGGGTACGCATCGGCGACCGTGACCGCATTGAGCCCCCTGTAGTCCACGCAGAACCGAGTGGTTCGGTCCTTCTTAGGGACGAGGACTACAGGCGAGGCCCAAGCGCTGTTGGATGCCTGGATCACCCCCAGCTTCAGCATCTCGTCAATCTCCTGGCGCATGTGTTGCTGCACCTCCAGGGAGACCCGATATGCTGAACGCCGGATCGGGGGATGATCCCCAGTGTCCACGTGATGGACAGCCAAGTCAGTCCTTCCGGGCTGGTTGGTAAACAACCCCCGGAAGGGGTGTAGGGTGGCCCACAGCTGGGACCGTTGGTCCTCCAAGAGCTGGTGGCCAACCTCCACATCCTCAATGGATCCGCCTGCCCTAACCTGGGCTAGCATATCCAAGAGGGTTTCCGCTTCTCCCTCCTCGGGCAGGTTGCACACGGGGAGCGCACATGCCTCCCGCTCATGATGTGCCTTCATCATGTTCACATGGAAGGGCTTCCGCCTTCCACGGGCAGGGTCCAGGGTGACCAGGTACGTCACAGGGTTGAGCTGCTGGTACACGAGGTATGGGCCTTCCCAGGCTGCCTGAAGCTTGTCCTGTGGTACGGGGACCAGTACCCACACCTTTTGACCCACTTGGTAGGTCCTCTCACAAGCGTTCTGGTCGTACCAATGCTTCTGATCGGCCTGGGCTTGAGCCATATTGTCGTGTACCAGTTGCGTCAAGGCCTGCATTTTGTCCCGGAAGCGCATGACATACTCGATAACCGACACTCCAGGGGTGGCCAAATCCCCTTCCCAAGCCTCTTTCACCAGAGCCAGGGGGCCCCGCACACGTCGCCCGTACAGGAGCTCAAACGGTGAGAATCCTGTTGAGGCCTGTGGAACCTCCCGGTAAGCAAATAACAGGTGTGGGAGATACCGCTCCCAGTCACGCCCATGGGAGTCGACCAACATCTTAAGCATCTGCTTTAAGGTGCCATTGAACCGCTCGCACAGGCCATTAGTCTGTGGATGGTACGGGCTGGCCACCAGATGTCGCACCTGGACTTGCTTACAGAGGGCCTCCATCAGCTGGGACATGAATTGGGTCCCCCGGTCAGTGAGCATTTCCTGGGGAAAACCCACTCGGGAGAAAATCTCCAGCAATGCGGTGGCCACCTTGTCAGCCCGAATGGACGACAAGGCCACTGCTTCTGGGTACCGGGTGGCATAGTCCACTACCGTCAGTATGAAGCGTTTCCCGGAGCTGCTGGGGATGGCCAGCGGGCCGACCAGATCCACAGCCACCCTCCTGAAAGGCTCATCGATGATTGGCAGAGATACTAGTGGGGCTTTGGGGTGTGGCCCCGCCTTCCCCACTCTCTGACAGGTTTCACACGAACGGCAGTAGGCAGCCACATCGGCCCCCATTTTTGGCCAGTAGAAATGCTGGTTTAACCTGGCCTTGGTCTTAGCGATCCCTAGGTGTCCGGCCATCGGAATCTCATGTGCGATCCGCAACAACTCCGTCCGGAACGGATAGGGTACCACCAACTGTCGGTCCCTGGGCCACGCCTCCGGTGAACCCTGCTGGACCGTGGCCCGGTACAGCCGTCCTTGGTCCCAGACCACTCGCTCCGGGTCCGAGTCCGAGGGAGGCTGTGCTGCCTGCTCCTTAAGAGCTTTCAGGCTGTCGTCAGCTTCTAACGCTGCCTGAAACCCCTGACTAGATGTGGCCAGAATCGACGAGACTGTCACATCTTCAGTCAGTACCCCGGGACCTGTGTCCTGGCCTCCACCTGACTCGGCTGCCACTTGGTCAGAAGGGGAAGAGCTATCGGACCTCCGGGAGGCCCCTTGGCTTCCAGCACTCCCACTGCGGGTGACAGCGGCCACAGCCGCTGCGACCGTGGGTCGTGCCTGCTCCTCCTCCGTTCCTGACCAAGTCGCCGGTTCAGGCAGACCTACCTGGCTTCCTGACACCCCGGTTGTGGGGGAACCATGCACCGAGATCTTACCTGGGAGCACTTCCGCTCCTGGACCGGCCCCAATCTCACCTGCCTGTTCCCCTCCTGCAGCAACAGAACCCCGCTGTGAAATCTCTGGGGACCCCACATTTGCTGTGGTAGCCCCCACCCCACACACTGGTCCTCCCCCTGCAGCACCCTGCTCTCTGCTTATCCCTGCAGAGGGCAGCAGATCCCAGCTCACAGGCTGGTTACTTGTAGAGGCATTGTCACACCTTTCTCTGACCCCCTCCCCTCCTGTCACAGCTGCAGCTGCGTGTGTGTCTATGGTGTCTGTGCAAGCAGAAATATCAGAGTTCACTCCCTCCTCCCTTACATCATTCATAGATAACACATTAACATTGTCAGGAGTCATGTCAGTACTGGCTGAAGGTTCAGCCCTTGGGGGGGGCCCAAACTGGGGGGTTATCTGCCCCAAATCTGTCCCAAGTAGCACGTTTGCAGGGATCCGATCAGTTACCCCCACCTCCCTCACCCCTCGCCCTGCGCCCCAGTCCACATAAATGTCAGCAACAGGCAGCGCCGGGTCAATGCCTCCAATCCCGGAGACAGCGAGGGTTTTTCCAGGGATCAAGTCTTGGGGGGACACCATCTCAGGCCGCACCAGAGTCACCTCCGAGGCGCTGTCTCGCAGTCCTATGGTCACAGACCGGCCGACGGTGACAGGTTGGAAGCTGTCCAGGGACCTACCACCACCCCCACCCACACAATACACCTTGGGCGGCCCTTGGGACGGGGACGGAGCCGGGGCCTTGGGACGCTGAGGGCACATGGCCTTGAAGTGTCCAGGTAGGTTGCACTGGTGGCACCGTCTTGGTTCCGCCACGGGCCTGGAGAGGGGAGTTGAGGGGGACACCCCCTGCAGTCTAGGGGCAGGTGGGGCAGTCGCAGAATTCATCTTACCCCCTCTCCAGGTGCTGCTGGTGGCCGCTCTCCTGGCCTCAGAGGCCCGGTTGTTGGTGTAGTCATCGGCAAGGGCAGCTGTAGCCGTGGACCCCTTTGGCTTCTGGTCTCGGATGAACTGGCGGAGATCCTCAGGGCAGTTCCACAAGAGTTGCTCCGTGATGACCAAGTCCAGGATCTCCGGTCCGGTGGAAAGCTGCAGGCCTTGGGTCCAGTGGTCGGCAGCTCGGGCAAGTGCCCGCCGGTGGTCAGCCCAGGAGTCCTTTGGTCCCTTCTGTAGGCTCCGGAACTTCTTGCGGTAGGACTCTGGAGTGAGGTTGTACTGTTGGATCAGGGCCCGCTTGATGGTGTCGTAGCCCTGATCTGCCTCAGCAGGCAAGTCCCCAAGGATATCCAGGGCCTTACCCCTTAAACGGGGGGTCAGGTATTTGGCCCACTGGTCCTTGTCCAGATGGTGCTGCAAGCAAGTCCGTTCAAAAGCAGTCAAGAAAGAGTCCAAGTCTCCATCCTTCTCCAGCACTGGGAAGTCCTCAACACGGACCTTTGGAAGTTTGGTGTCTCGAAGGTCACATGTGGCTGATGAGGGCCGGAGCTGAGCTAGCTGCAGCTGGTAGTCACGGTCTGCCTGTCGCTCTCGCTCTTCACGCGCTGCCTGCCGCTCTCGCTCCGCAGCCTCACGCTCTGCGTGCCGCTCTGCCCTGCGCTCTGCCAGGAGTTCCTTGTAGCCCTTCTGGTCTCCAGCCTGGAGAAGGGCCATAGCCATTTGAAGAAGGCTATCCGAGCCTCCCAGGCTCGGTGGAATGGCACGTGGTGATCTGCGGCACGCTGCGGAGCCTGGTGATTCACTGTCCCTTTCAGAGCGGAGGGCTGGCATCTGGCTCGTTGAGGAACCTTGGGTGAGCTCCTCCTCATCTTGTCCAGCAGTGCCAGGTTGCGCAATGTCCTCGGCAGAACGGTTTTCTGGCGTCGAGCTCCTGGAGGACTCGTGGGCAACCTCCTCATTGCTGCCCACAGCACCGTCCTCCCTCTCTTCGGCTCCTGCCTTAGCATTGGCCAGTTGCATAGCTCTGCTCCTGGTGCCATCAGCCATTCTTGCAGACTTTTGGTCACTGACACAGAACTGACACCTGATGCCTCCACACACCTTACAGTATCTGCACTCTGACACTCTAGTGTTGAGCTAGTCTGAAGACCCCAGCAGCCACAGCTGCTGCAGGCAGTCTTTAGTGTCTGGGAGTATGGGTCTCACACTCACACACACTATTATCTCGATCCCACCGCTATGCCACCAATATGTCACAAACCACCGGGGGGTCACTCAGAAATCCCCCGCGCTGGCTACCAGTACGTCACAATCGGGGGGTAACAAGTGGGGGGTCACCCCTCCTTTATACCTCCCGACCGACAGAGCACGTGATGCGCTCTCTAGCGCCCCTCTTATAGTCAGGCCAATTATGGAATTGCCCGACAATAAGCAAGGAGGCCGCTATACTACTTATGCCGATTATTGAAGGGTCCCCGGTGAGAGTAGGGTATATATTCCCCCGACCTCCGCGGGCGGAATATATAAAATCTCCCCGAATCTCACTGGCCTCCCCACAATAATCCTTGGCACAAACTCGCTGCCACCAACCGCTTCACGGTAACTATTAGCCGAACACACAGACGTGGGATTCAAGATCGAGATAACAGAACAGCCCAAGATTAATTATATAATTTAATCAGCCTAAAGCACACTAGAACTACAATATATACAATAGGGAATCTACAGAATATACATATGTCAGAGTACAGTTACAGATAAAGCATGGTTTACAAACAGGCATACACAGTTCCAGCAGTTACCTTGTTGCGTCTGGCCACAGGGGGGCGCTGTAGACCAGGTTTCCAGGAACTCCCACAGATGTTTCCTGCACGTGCCCCCAGCGAGAAGAACCTTGGAAAATGGCCGAAGTAGGGTTATCAACCTGGGCCAATCCAGGTCCCCTCCTACCTTCGTGACCTCACAGGGAGCACTGCTCCACCCCTGGCTGGAGTTATGGACAAAATCCACAACATGGAATATGGCCCTAACTTTGCCTGGGAGCGTCGTAGGCGGACGCCAATGCTCTCATTGTGACAGTTATGAATTTAGCTACAGAACGAGGGGACTCATGACCTGTCTGCCAGTTCCCCATTGGCTGATATCACGCTTGGGGCATTTCCCAATGTCCTGCTCCCATAAAAAGGGTGTGCCGGCATCGTCCACATGCGGAGACACCATTTTTATGGTTGCCATATTTATCGGAAATATGGCTTGCGAGATATGAACCATTTTTTACTGGAGTCGTTCTGTCTGGCTATTTCCATAGCCTTGCTAATGAGATACAGCTCTTGTTACAGGGTGACGGCAGGGAGTCATCCTGTGTCCATTGTTCCCACACCACCTCATTTCCATATCACAGGACATGGCCATGGGATTTGTTGCTAAACCAGTTGTGTGAAGGAAAGGGGGGGTGACACCAGGAGAGGGCTTCCTGACATACTTGAATATCATGATTTATCGTCATCTCTCCGGATTTACCTCACAACTGAGGATTACACCCAGTATACAGGACAGGAGAAGTGGTACTGTGCAGTGTATATATACAGAATAATACAGACGCTGAGGATTACACCCAGTATACAGGACAGGAGAAGTGGTACTGTGCAGTGTATATATACAGAATAATACAGATACTGAGGATTACACCCAGTATACAGGACAGGAGAAGTGGTACTGTGCAGTGTATATATACAGAATAATACAGATACTGAGGATTACACCCGATATACAGGACAGGAGAAGTGGTACTGTGCAGTGTATATATACAGAATAATACAGATACTGAGGATTACACCCAGTATACAGGACAGAAGAAGTGGTACTGTGCAGTGTATACATACAGAATAATACAGACACTGAGGATTACACCCAGTATACAGGACAGGAGAAGTGGTACTGTGCAGTGTATATATACAGAATAATACAGATACTGAGGATTACACCCAGTATACAGGACAGGAGAAGTGGTACTGTGCAGTGTATATATACAGAATAATACAGATACTGAGGATTACACCCGATATACAGGACAGGAGAAGTGGTACTGTGCAGTGTATATATACAGAATAATACAGATACTGAGGATTACACCCAGTATACAGGACAGAAGAAGTGGTACTGTGCAGTGTATATATACAGAATAATACAGACACTGAGGATTACACCCAGTATACAGGACAGGAGAAGTGGCACTGTGCAGTGTATATATACAGAATAATACAGACACTGAGGATTACACCCAGTATACAGGACAGGAGGAGTGGTACTGTGCAGTGTATATATACAGAATAATACAGGTACTGAGGATTACACCCAGTATACAGGACAGGAGAAGTGGCACTGTGCAGTGTATATATACAGAATAATACAGATACTGAGGATTACACCCAGTATACAGGACAGGAGAAGTGGTACTGTGCAGTATATATACAGAATACAGATACTGAGGATTACACCCAGTATACAGGACAGGACAAGTGGTACTGTGCAGTGTATATATACAGAATAATACAGGCACTGAGGATTACACCCAGTATACAGGACAGGAGAAGTGGCACTGTGCAGTGTATATATACAGAATAATACAGACACTGAGGATTACACCCAGTATACAGGACAGAAGAAGTGGTACTGTGCAGTGTATATATACAGAATAATACAGACACTGAGGATTACACCCAGTATACAGGACAGGAGAAGTGGTACTGTGCAGTATATATACAGAATACAGATACTGAGGAATACACCCAGTATACAGGACAGGAGAAGTGGTACTGTGCAGTGTATATGCAGAATACAGATACTACGATGGCTCCGGTTACCTGCAGTCTCTGTAGAAGTATCTGGGGCCTCATTTATGAGAATTTCCTCACAGTAGGATCGTTTGTTGCCTATAGCAATGAGTGCAGCTTTCAGCATTGAGGCTGCTGAGGTAAAGTGAAAGCTGAGCTCTGATTGGTCGCTATGGACACTAGACCGTTGTGAAGTGTTAGCAGTAACCTTCCATCTGTTCGCTATATAGCGGTGTCCGCGTCCTCGTGTGCGCAGCCGTCACCTCCGCAGGGTCGCACGCAGCGGCCATAGGGATAATGGTGGAGGCTGCGGCCCGAAATGTAAATAAAGGGGAGAAAGAGATAAAGAAGACCGCGACCACAAAGTGCGGCACCAACAAGGCAATTTAACCCTTAACACGTCATGAGGTGACCGCTCCGGAGCTTCAGCGAATCCCGGTGATTCTCAGGGGCCATTTTTTTAGGGCCCACATCACATGTGAAGTGACGTTGAGAGGCCGAGGTGACAGAAAGTACCTAAAAGTGACCCCATTCTAAACACTGCCCCCCTCACACTCCTCAACACCCCATCCAAGAAGATTATTAACCCTTCAGGTGCTTCCCAGCAGCTAAGGTAATGTGGAAAGAATGAACATTTACATTTTACCTAAAAATGTTCCTTCAGCCCCAATTTATTCATTTTTCCAAAAAATAGCCCAACAAAATGGAACCTAATATTCGTTGCCCCCCAGCCTGGTACTTAGAACACAGATTCCATTATAGATTGTAACCTCCATTAGCCCCTGAGGCACCAGATCAGCGAAACCCCACAAGTGACCCCATAGTGGAAACGTCACTGCATTAGGAATTCACCTAGGGGGGCAGTGAGTATTGGGAAACCTCAAGGGCTAACACTGGGAAGTGGAAAGACACAATTTTAATGGTAAAAATGTATTTTTTTTTTATTAGTTGCACGGTTGTCAGTTACACAAGGGTTAAAAGATGAAAATGGACCCCACAATTTATTGCACAATTTCTCCTGAACGCGGTGATGCCCTCTATGTCATCAGGCATCACTGTGTGACCACACGGCCCGGCTGAGAAGGACGGAGATATTCAGCTTTTACAGCACTGATCTTATTGGAATAGTTTGTGGGTAACATGTGAGGAGCCCCTAAGGGGCCAGAACAGCAGAAACCCCCAAAACTGACCCCAATGTAGAAATTACACCTCTCAAATAATTTTCTACGGCTATAGTGACTATTTTGCAGCATCCACGCCCCACTATTTGTCTGGAGAATGACAAATATGCCAGTTTAGTGCCCAAACGTTGTGGCCCCATATAATGTAGAGCCCCCATACATTGTGCCCCCATATAATTTACCTCCCCATACATTGTGCCTCCATACATTGCAGCGCTCCATACATTGTGCCTCCATATATTGCAGCGCCCTATACATTGTGCCACCATATATTATAGCACCAACATACATTGTGCTCCCATATATTGTAGCGCCCCCATACATTGTGCCCTCATATATTGTAGCACCCTATACATTGTGCTCCCATATAGTATAGCACCCCCATACATTGTGCCCTCTTATCTTGTAGCGCCCCTATATATTGTAGCGCCCCATACATTTTAGCACCCCCATACATTGTAGTATCCAACACATTGTGCCCCCATATATTGTAGCGCCCCCATGCATTGTGCCCCCACATATTGTAGTGCAGCTTGTGTTTCTGGAGTCACACACCCCGTAAATTATGTGCATTTTTCCTACTGCAATAATGCGATACATGTGGCTGCTTACTGGGGTTTAGGCATAGAGGACTCAGAAGGAGGGGGGGGCATTTTGATTTGTAAGCGCAGATGTCACTGGGTTTTATTTGGGGGGTGGGAGCCATTGCTTTTCCAGTGTCTTTGTTCTGCCAGTAACATGGGAGCCCCCAATAATTCGGGTGACAGATCACGGACCTGAGTGGGGGCTGGGTTTGTGTGGGATAAGTTAGGGGTTATTGGTAAGATTTTGGGGTACAGAACATGCCTTAAACAATAAACAATTACATCTTTGGCGTTCACGAGGGCTTTTAACCCTATTTAACCACTTAGATACCACTGTCGTGATTGACAACAGTAAGGGGTTAATCTGCCCCAATCTGTTCCAAAACTGGTCGGGGCTGATGCCCGTGGGTGTCAGCGGTCATGTACAACTGACACCAGCGTTATTTCCTTGCTTGGAGCCGCACTATACATTTATTCCTCAGTGTTGTTAAACTGCATATCTGCGGTTGTTAAAGGGTTAAAGAAAGACCACCGTGTTTACATCAAAAATGTGGTTTACAGAGACGTGTTTGCACAATAAATACATTTTGTTTTCAGCCCAACTTTTTGGAATTGCGAGTGTAGTTGGGGTGCTGTATTCATGTCCTGATGGTGGTTTGGGTGATGTTTCCTGTACTGGTGCTGTATTCATGTATTGATGGTTGTCCTTGTGATGCATTCATGTACTATTGATGGTTGTTCTAGTGAAGTATTTATGTACTGATGTTGGTTCGGGTGCTGCAGTCATGTACTGATGGTGGCTCTGGTGCTGTATTTATGTACTAATTGTGACTATGATGCTGCATTATTTTACAGATGATGGCTCTGATGTTGTATTTATGTACAGATGGTTGTTCTGGTGCTATATTCATGTAACTATGGTGGTTTGCACAATAAATACATTTTGTTTTCAGCTAATGTATCAATAAAATTTAAAATGTGCCAAAAAAATTCTCATCACTCAGGCGTAGAAGAGTTCACTTCTAGTAATAATATGAAAAGAAATAAGAGAATGAATGTTAAAGTGTCGACACTTAATAAAATTAAGTACTTTGACATTTCCCCTTTCTTTTCAGTTTTTTTTTTTTGTGCTGTTATTCGGCTTCTTCCTTTCACTTATATTTGTGGATTGATCGGTGACCTGTGATTTCTGGGTTATTCCTGAGCCCCAGCAGTGATTCATGCCTATATAATACAGTGCTGCATTGGAGGTCCACGGATCACAAGCCTCCAATACTGAGCGTCGATCTCCTCCCTCGTCTCTTGTCCGAATCCTCCCGTCTCTTGTGCGGATCCTCGCGTCTCTTGTGCGGATCCTCGCGTCTCTTGTGCGGATCCTCGCGTCTCTTGTGCGGATCCTCCCGTCTCTTGTGTGGATCCTCTCGTCTTGTCTCTTGTCCGAATCCTCCCGTCTCTTGTGCGGATCCTCGCGTCTCTTGTGCGGATCCTCGCGTCTCTTGTGCGGATCCTCCCGTCTCTTGTGTGGATCCTCTCGTCTTGTCTCTTGTGCGGATCCTCCCGTCTCTTGTGTGGATCCTCTCGTCTCTTGTGCTGTGCGGATCCTCGCGTCTCTTGTGCGGATCCTCGCGTCTCTTGTGTGGATCCTCTTGTCTCGTCTCTTGTGCGGATCCTCGCGTCTCTTGTGTGGATCCTCTCGTCTCGTCTCTTGTGCGGATCCTCGCGTCTCTTGTGTGGATCCTCTCATCTCGTCTCTTGTGCGGATCCTCGCGTCTCTTGTGTGGATCCTCTCATCTCGTCTCTTGTGCGGATCCTCGCGTCTCTTGTGCGGATCCTCTCGTCTCGTCTCTTGTACAGATCCTCCCGTCTTTTGTGCGGATCCTCGCGTCTCTTGTGCGGATCCTCGCGTCTCTTGTGCGGATCCTCGCGTCTCTTGTGCGGATCCTCGCGTCTCTTGTGCGGATCCTCGCGTCTCTTGTGCGGATCCTCTCGTCTCGTCTCTTGTGCGGATCCTCGCGTCTCTTGTGTGGATCCTCTTGTCTCGTCTCTTGTGCGGATCCTCGCGTCTCTTGTGTGGATCCTCTCGTCTCGTCTCTTGTGCGGATCCTCGCGTCTCTTGTGCGGATCCTCTCGTCTCGTCTCTTGTGCGGATCCTCGCGTCTCTTGTGCGGATCCTCTCGTCTCGTCTCTTGTGCGGATCCTCGCGTCTCTTGTGTGGATCCTCTCGCCTCGTCTCTTGTGCGGATCCTCGCGTCTCTTGTGCGGATCCTCTCGTCTCGTCTCTTGTACGGATCCTCCCGTCTTTTGTGCGGATTCTCCCGTCTCTTGTGCGGATCCTCGCGTCTCTTGTGCGGATCCTCGCGTCTCTTGTGTGGATCCTCTCGTCTCGTCTCTTGTACGGATCCTCCCGTCTTTTGTGCGGATTCTCCTGTCTCTTGTGCGGATCCTCGCGTCTCTTGTGCGGATCCTCGCGTCTCTTGTGCAGATCCTTCTGTATCTTGTGCGGATCCTTCTTTCCTTTGTTACCCGCATCCGATGTGGCCCCTTTGATCTCAGTACTCGGTGAGACCCCTTCGCTTCCCCCATCTGGTATGACCCCTTTACTCCCAGTATTCGGTGAGACTCCTTCACTCTCAGTATCTGGTGTGGCCTCTTTGCTCCCCACGTTCTTTCTGAGTATTTGATGCAACCGTTCCGCTCCCCGCGTCCAATGCGACTCCCTCTTCGCTCCTCAGGTCCTTCATGACCCATTCGCTCCCTGTGTCTGGTGTGACCTCTTCACTCCCCGAGTGTGGTGTGACCTCTTCGCACCCCATGTCCGGTACATCCTTTTCGCTACCTGCGTCCGGTGTAACCCTTTCACTACCTGCGTCCGGGGCATCTCCTTTCATTCCCCGCGTCCAGTGTCACCTCTTCGCTCCCCGCGTCCAGTGTCACCTCTTCGCTCCCCGCGTCCAGTGTGACCTCTTCGCTCCCCGTGTCCAGTGTGACCTCTTCACTCCCCGTGTCCAGTGTGACCTCTTCACTCCCCGTGTCCAGTGTGACCTCTTCGCTCCCCGTGTCCAGTGTGACCTCTTCGCACCCAGTGTCTGGTGTGACCTCTTTGCTCCCAGTGTACAGTACGACCTCTTTGCACCCCAACTCCGGTAGGACCTCTTCACTCCCCGCGTCTGGTGTGACTTCTTTGCTCCCCGCGGCCGGTGTGACTTCTTCACTCCCCGCGGCCGGTGTGACCCCTTCACTCCCCGCGTCTGGTGTGACTTCTTTGCTCCCCGCGGCCGGTGTGACCTCTTCGCTTCCCGCGTCTGGTGTGACCTCTTCACTCCCCGCGTCTGGTGTGACTTCTTCACTCCCCACGGCCGGTGTGACCCCTTCACTCCCCGCGTCTGGTGTGACCCCTTCACTCCCCGCGTCTGGTGTGACTTCTTTGCTCCCCGCGGCCGGTGTGACCTCTTCGCTTCCCGCGTCTGGTGTGACCTCTTCACTCCCCGCGTCTGGTGTGACTTCTTCACTCCCCACGTCTGGTGTGACTTCTTCACTCCCCGCGTCTGGTGTGACCTCTTCGCTCCCTGCAGCCGGTGTGACCTCTTCACTCTCCGTGTCTGGTGTGACTTCTTCGCTCCCCGCGGCCGGTGTGACCTCTTCACTCCCCGCGTCTGGTGTGACTTCTTCACTCCCCGCGTCTGGTGTGACCTCTTCGCTCCCTGCAGCCGGTGTGACCTCTTCACTCTCCGTGTCTGGTGTGACTTCTTCGCTCCCCGCGGCCGGTGTGACCTCTTCACTCCCCGCGTCTGGTGTGACTTCTTCACTCCCCGCGGCCGGTGTGACTTCTTCACTCCCCACGTCCGGTGTGACTTCTTCACTCCCCGCGTCCGGTGTGACCCCTTCACTCCCCGCGTCTGGTGTGACTTCTTCACTCCCCGCGTCCGGTGTGACCCCTTCACTCCCCGCGTCTGGTGTGACTTCTTCACTCCCCGCGTCTGGTGTGACCTCTTCGCTCCCTGCGTCTGGTGTGACTTCTTCGCTCTCCGTGTCTGGTGTGACTTCTTTGCTCCTTGCGTCTGGTGTGACCTCTTCGCTCCCCGCGTCTGGTGTGACTTCTTTGCTCCCCGCGGCCGGTGTGACCTCTTCACTCTCCGTGTCTGGTGTGACTTCTTTGCTCCCCGTGGCCGGTGTGACTTCTTCACTCCCCGCGTCCAGTGTGACCCCTTCACTCCCCGCGTCTGGTGTGACTTCTTCACTCCCCGCGTCTGGTGTGACTTCTTCACTCCCCGCCGCCGGTGTGACCTCTTCACTCTCCGTGTCTGGTGTGACTTCTTTGCTCCCCGCGGCCGGTGTGACCCCCTTCACTCTCCGTGTCTGGTGTGACTTCTTTGCTCCCCGCGGCCGGTGTGACCCCCTTCACTCTCCGTGTCTGGTGTGACTTCTTTGCTCCCCGCGGCCGGTGTGACCTCTTCACTCTCCGTGTCTGGTGTGACTTCTTTGCTCCTCGCGTCCGGTGTGACCTCTTCACTCCCCGCGTCCGGTGTGACCCCCTTCACTCTCCGCGGCCGGTGTGACCCCCTTCACTCTCCGTGTCTGGTGTGACCCCTTCACTCCCCGCGGCCGGTGTGACCCCCTTCACTCTCCGTGTCTGGTGTGACCCCTTCACTCCCCGCGGCCGGTGTGACCCCCTTCACTCTCCGTGTCTGGTGTGACTTCTTTGCTCCCCGCGGCCGGTGTGACCTCTTCACTCTCCGTGTCTGGTGTGACTTCTTTGCTCCCCGCGGCCGGTGTGACCTCTTCACTCTCCGTGTCTGGTGTGACTTCTTTGCTCCTCGCGTCTGGTGTGACCTCTTCACTCTCCGTGTCTGGTGTGACTTCTTTGCTCCTCGCGTCTGTGTGACCTCTTCACTCTCCGTGTCTGGTGTGACTTCTTTGCTCCTCGCGTCTGGTGTGACCTCTTCACTCTCCGTGTCTGGTGTGACTTCTTTGCTCCTCGCGTCTGGTGTGACCTCTTCACTCTCCGTGTCTGGTGTGACCCCCTTCACTCTCCGTGTCTGGTGTGACTTCTTTGCTCCCCGCGGCCGGTGTGACCTCTTCACTCTCCGTGTCTGGTGTGACTTCTTTGCTCCTCGCGTCTGGTGTGACCTCTTCACTCTCCGTGTCTGGTGTGACTTCTTTGCTCCTCGCGTCTGTGTGACCTCTTCACTCTCCGTGTCTGGTGTGACTTCTTTGCTCCTCGCGTCTGGTGTGACCTCTTCACTCTCAGTGTCTGGTGTGACCCCTTCACTCCCCTTGGCTGGTGTGACCTCTTCGCTCCCCGCGGCCGGTGTGACCCCTTCACTCCCCGCGGCCGGTGTGACTTCTTCACTCCCTGCGGCCGGTGTGACCCCTTCACTCCCCGCGGCCGGTGTGACCCCTTCACTCCCCGTGGCTGGTGTGACCTCTTCGCTCCCTGCGGCCGGTGTGACCCCTTTGCGCCCTGTGTCCTTGTGCAGCAATAACTGCATCTGAACGTCTCCGCTCATCGCTGATTATTATTTAGCCCCTTCCCCCTCCAAATCAGCTTCTCCTCTGTGATGTTGGTGGTTTCTCCCGTCAGCTCCGGATATACCATTTCTATAAGATGGAGGTTCGGACGTCACTCGGCTGCTGCAGAACTTCACCTTTATTCTTCTCTCTTCTGTTGAGCATCTTCTGTCTTTGGATCAGTGTCTTCCTGCAGGACCTTTCTCCTGAGCTTTGGCTCATGGACAGCCAGACATTTTCCTTTAGAATTTGCTCAGAATTGATTGTCCCATCAATGCCCTGCGCTTGCGTGTGCACGTGTATATATGATGTACAGGGGGCTTCCTCTATAGATGGATTCCCAGGGTAAGTTGCCGGTGTGCCCCCTCTGTTGCCGGCCCTGCGTCAGTGATGGTGGCCGTCCTGGCCCTGATGCAGCAGAACAGGCCCAGACCTGGATACGACCAGGCTTCTGTGACATAATTCAGGGGGTTTTTTTCTCCAGACATAAGACTTTTATACTAAAAAAACCCTGTATTCTAGTCTCATACGTCCACAGAAGGCAACGTTCCAGCACCTTCTGGCTTGTCCCGGTGATGTTCTTTCTGGAGATCAGGGTTTTTTTTTTCCGTGCAGCCTGGCCATACTCACCATTGTTGTTCAGTGTCCAGATGTTGGACTTCTCATCATTAACACCAGCTAATGTGTGAGGCCTTTGGTTGCTTAGAGGTGACCTTGGGTTCCTTTGTAACCTCAGACTATTCTACATCTATTGATCTTCACTGATCGGCCGCTCCTCGGGAGACTAATAATGAATCTGGGTTGTGGGTTGGTGGAGTCCACACTCTTTACCAAGGGAACTGCTCCATTTAAACACAGCTGTGTGAGATTGACAGCAGCATCTAAATGGTTAACAGCAGCGATCGGAGTTCAGCTCCTGAGCCTCTTCACACCCCGTCTACTTTTAGGAGTTATGTGAAAACCTGATCCATCTTTAGGGTAAAGTTATATAAAATATGGAAAATTCTGAAGCTTCCTAAACATTACGTATCGCTGCCGACTATTCCGCCTTCTGTCCATCAGGTCCTGTTATGGGGGGTTCTTCCTCTATCCCCTCCCTGGAGGTCGGGGCTCCCCTTTACCGCCGTGCATCACTCGGGGCCCTTCCTTCGCGGTGACCCAGTGATATCAGTTGTTCGGCCGCTGTGATTGTTCTCTAATCTACAGTCAATATTTCTTCTGGCAGCCTCACGATGGTGGCGGGGGCAGCGGCGGTGGCAGTGATGGCGGCGGGGGCTGTGGCAGGGGACCGCGCTGAGCTGCTTTTCCACCTGCAGTTTTATTGTTTTGTTATTTTGCACTTAGAGGATTATTTAATTAAAAGCGTCTCAGTCGTTCTGGAAATTCACCGTCTGGAGATTCATCTGGGGTCAGCGCCGCAGCGGCTGTGAACGGACCGCGCCGGCCGAGCACCATGGGCCTGCAGGACGCAGAGCTGCATGCAATGGCTGCATCTACTCCAGTCACAGGCAGAGCTGCATTTACACTTCTGCGCTCAGGATCTCAAACCAATAAGCTCCTTTACTTCCCTCCACCAGATCCACAGAGCAGGACGCTGCGGAGGAGAATGGAGGAAATATATATCCTACAACATCACATGGAGAAGCTTGTTACTGTGCACCTCCTACACTCCATCCACATCCAGAGCTGCACTCACTATCTGTTCTAAGCTGTCACATGGCTGCATCCTACTTGTCCATCACCCATCATGTAATGCAGCATAATGTACAGTGAATGATGGTCTTTCTGCTGTTAGGTTATAACCAGGGCCCTGAGGTTCCCCAGGACCAGACTGCAGCTCTGGCCGCAACTGGAGTAATGGCTGTGACTGCAGCTCTGGCTGCAACTGGAGCAATGGCCGCGACTGGAGCAATGGCCGCGACTGCAGCTCCGGCCGAGACTGGAGCAATGGCCGCGACTGCAGCTCCGGCCGAGACTGGAGCAATGGCCGCGACTGCAGCTCCGGCCGAGACTGGAGCAATGGCCGCGACTGCAGCTCCGGCCGAGACTGGAGCAATGGCCGCGACTGCAGCTCCGGCCGAGACTGGAGCAATGGCCGCGACTGCAGCTCCGGCCGAGACTGGAGCAATGGCCGCGACTGCAGCTCCGGCCGAGACTGGAGCAATGGCCGCGACTGCAGCTCCGGCCGAGACTGGAGCAATGGCCGCGACTGCAGCTCCGGCCGAGACTGGAGCAATGGCCGCGACTGCAGCTCCGGCCGAGACTGGAGCAATGGCCGCGACTGCAGCTCCGGCCGAGACTGGAGCAATGGCCGCGACTGCAGCTCCGGCCGAGACTGGAGCAATGGCCGCGACTGCAGCTCCGGCCGAGACTGGAGCAATGGCCGCGACTGCAGCTCCGGCCGAGACTGGAGCAATGGCCGCGACTGCAGCTCCGGCCGAGACTGGAGCAATGGCCGCGACTGCAGCTCCGGCCGAGACTGGAGCAATGGCCGCGACTGCAGCTCCGGCCGAGACTGGAGCAATGGCCGCGACTGCAGCTCCGGCCGAGACTGGAGCAATGGCCGCGACTGCAGCTCCGGCCGAGACTGGAGCAATGGCCGCGACTGCAGCTCCGGCCGAGACTGGAGCAATGGCCGCGACTGCAGCTCCGGCCGAGACTGGAGCAATGGCCGCGACTGCAGCTCCGGCCGAGACTGGAGCAATGGCCGCGACTGCAGCTCCGGCCGAGACTGGAGCAATGGCCGCGACTGCAGCTCCGGCCGAGACTGGAGCAATGGCCGCGACTGCAGCTCCGGCCGAGACTGGAGCAATGGCCGCGACTGCAGCTCCGGCCGAGACTGGAGCAATGGCCGCGACTGCATTATGTGCTGCCAGTCCCGGTGTCGTCGTCACTCCCGCCGGCGCTGGCACAGAGGCACACGTTCTGTGCTGCTGAACGCCATCGGAAAGTCTGAGCCATCACATAATCCTGTGGATGTGAAGTTCAGCCAAGACCACAAATAAACGATTGCCTGCAGCGGTGCCCGGGGCAGGACATTCACGGAGGTGACGTGTGTCCCAGCACATCGTGAATGGCAGAAACACAGGGAAGAAAGGGAAGAAAGGGAGCGTGCACCGGGGCCACGTGTCCCGCAATCATCCGTGAGAATGGAGCCAGCAGCAGGCGGCCAACAAAGAGGTTCTGCAGAGGCCGCGCTGGTCTGCAGGAGGAGGAAAATAAAGCTTCATCTGGACGGGGTTTGTTTTTTTATAAACATTGAAGTTTATGGGAGGTTCTGCACCAGAAAACTTCTCATAAGAAAAGAAAAAACAAAATACAAATACAGCCACGCATTAAAATTAAAGAATGAGCCATTTTTTTTTAAACTGCCTCAACACCGCGCGGAAAAAGTGTACACCGCCATGTGGTGTCCTGTACCCTCTGCAGCCAGTGCCAAATACAGACCGCCTCCCCTAGAAATGATCCCTCCCGGGCTGCCGTCACATCGGGTCTTCTCCTCCAGAGCTGCACTCACTATTCTGCCGTCACATCGGGTCTTCTCCAGAGCTGCACTCACTAGTCTGCTGTCACATCGGGTCTTTCCTCCAGAGCTGCACTCACTATTCTGCAGTCACATCATGCCTCATCCTCCAGAGCTGCACTCACTATTCTGCTGTCGCATCATATCCTCTCCTCCAGAGCTACACTCGCTATTCTGCCATCACATCATGCCTCATCCTCCAGAGCTGCACTCGCTATTCTGCCATCACATCGTGTCCTATCCTCCAGAGCTGCACTCGCTATTCTGCCGTCACATCGTGTCCTATCCTCCAGAGCTGCACTCGCTATTCTGCCGTCACATCGTGTCTTATCCTCCAGCTGCATTGCCAGTAGAACCTTCCTACTTAATACTGCGTTCTGAGTAGACACACACATGGCCGCCTTCTTCCAGGAATCGCACCGCAGCCTGGCACAAACCACATTTGTTAAAGCAGCCGTGTACTTTTACGGAGACATTCTGCATTACAGGACGCAGCACCGCGCCAGAACGGTCCCCACCACACACTGCGTCCTGTGCAAGACGAAGACACACACGAAGAGAGTAGACAGCACAATATAGCAGAATAGTGAACGAAGCTCTGGAGGTGACGCTGAGCTTACACAGCACTTTACAATAGCCTGCACTACAAGTCCCAGGCTGCCCCCTCGGCTGTTTGCTGCTGCTCTGGACACGGATGGTGCAAAGTCCCCGCAGCATAATACACAGTGGCTCGTGGCCAGCGCTGGCAGCGGAGCCCGGGTCACCATACCCTGACATCAGGCAGTGACCGGTCAGCGGGATTCATGGAGGTGCCACACGCCGGTGTATGGCGGGGGCGAGCGGCAGTCAGTGCAGCCTGTGCACTCTCCTGTAAAGTCACCCAGCTTTCCCGGTGTCCTGCAGAAGCATCCACTGGAGCACAGCCACATTCCTGCCACCGCGGCCCTGTCATCAGCCTCCATGGTGAATGAGCAGACTCCAGAGAAACTGACCCCAAAACCTCGCTGCAGCCAAAGCCCCCGGGGCTCATCTGGACGCCAATCAGGGGCCCGGTCCCCGCTGCTTTACTGGGACCGTCTACCAATCTATAGAGGCTATAGCCCCAAGGAGAAAAGGCACAGCCTGATATAGAGGCAGAACCGGGCACGGTGCACCTGGTGAGAGCAGTGATGGCCGCCATGCAGGGGGTAGTACCGGGCACGGTGCACCTGGTGAGGGCAGTGATGGCCGCCATGCAGGGGGTAGTACCGGGCACGGTGCGCCTGGTGAGGGCAGTGATGGCCGCCATGCAGGGGGTAGTACCGGGCACGGTGCGCCTGGTGAGGGCAGTGATGGCCGCCATGCAGGGGGTAGTACCGGGCACGGTGCGCCTGGTGAGAGCAGTGATGGCCGCCATGCCGGGGGTAGTACCGGGCACGGTGCGCCTGGTGAGAGCAGTGATGGCCGCCATGCCGGGAGTAGTACCGGGCACGGTGCGCCTGGTGAGAGCAGTGATGGCCGCCATGCAGGGGATAGTACTGGATACGGTGCTCCTGGTGAGGGCAGTGATGGCCGCCATGCAGGGGGTAGTACTGGGCACGGTGCTCCTGGTGAGGGCAGTGATGGCCGCCATGCAGGGGGTAGTACTGGGCACGGTGCTCCTGGTGAGGGCAGTGATGGCCGCCATGCAGGGGGTAGTACTGGGCACTGTGCACCTGGTGAGGGCAGTGATGGCTGCCATGCAGGGGGTAGTACTGGGCACGGTGCTCCTGGTGAGAGCAGTGATGGCCGCTATGTAGGGAGTAGTACTGGGCACGGTGCTCCTGGTGAGAGCAGTGATGGCCGCTATGTAGGGAGTAGTACTGGGCACGGTGCTCCTGGTGAGGGCAGTGATGGCTGCCATGCAGGGGGTAGTACTGGGCACGGCGCACCTGGTGAGGGCAGTGATGGCCGCTATGCCAGGGGCAGATGGCAGGAGGCGCAGTGCCATGGCAGACATTGTATCCCCAGATTTGAACCTGGGACGCTCGTTTCATGACTACCAGCGGCGCTCGTCACCTCCGGAGCTGCACTCCTGGACCTGCAGCAGGTGGAGCGCAGCTCCGTGTGGATGACCTCCAGATTTGTGCGGTCGGGTCGCTGGTTTTCCGCACGCGCCGCCAACATCTGGGCAAACACCGCCCTGACAAGAGATTTGCTTTTCCACAGCTCGGCGAGATACAGATTAACCCCTCCGGTGCCGGCGGATTCCAGGACAGAGCAGAGACTGCAGAGGAACGTCAAGAAGCTTTATTTCATTACACAAATGACAATTACCTGAGCAGTAAAGACCGGCGGCCATGACAGTACGAGAGGCGGGCGCTGCGGGGGCATCGGGGGGCTGCAGAATAAGGCACATCACCCCCAACCCCCGGGGGCGAGAAGGAAGATCAGCAGCCGCCATCGAGGGGGCACCGGACCCTCTACAGCACCCAGAGCCGCAGGGCATTGTGGGATCGATACTGAACTGCAGCTCCCACAATGCCCTGCAGAAACGCTGAGCATCATGGGTGGTGACTGGAGGGGACCAGACTGAGAAGACCCTGGAGAGAGACACCCCCCCACCCCCCACCCCCCCCGTGCACCGCTCCCCGGCCGCCGCCCCCCCCGTGCACCGCTCCCCGGCCGCCGCTCCTCGACGTCTGTGGCTTTTCTATAGTCTGAACCTGCAGTAAGTGGACGGGGGAAAATATTCCAAAAACCCCCAAAAAAATAAAGTAACTGCAGTCTGAAATCCAAAAATAAAAAAAAAAAAAAAAAAAAATAATTATCCCACAACCCCCACCCCTCTGCGCCCGTGCGGGGGCGAGGAGCCGCGGCGCAGCCCGACAAGGCACGGTCGCCCGGCTCATACACGTCCCATCCAGAAAACACCCGCTCCCAACAAGAAACACTTTTTTTTACATTTTTTTTTTTACATTTTCTCCTATTTTTGGATTTTTTTGGCTTTTACAATAAATAAACACAAAATATTCACTTTTTGGTAATTTCCATTTTAAGTTTTTTTTTTTCCTTTTTCCTTTTTTTCTTTGGCTCAGGCCGTCCCTAGACCGAGTCCCAGACGGGAGAAGAGGTGGGGGGGGGGGGGGTCGAGCCGCTCCGGTGATGGAGGACACGACCAAAGAACACTGACCTGTAGACATAAAAAAAACAAAAAACCCCAGGGGCCGGGACCGGCGGGGGCGCCGGGGATCCATCACGGCTCATTGCTGCACACGGTCACAGTATTGGCGGTAAAAGACGGGGGATGGGACCTCTATAATAATTCACATTCAATATTTGGGGGGGGCATATTTTTGGTGTGGAGTGGGCTCCTGGTTGCTCTCCAGTAGTAGCTGAATAGTCAGTCTTTGGGGTCCCGCCGGGGTCTCCTAGCTGCAGGGCAGCCATGTCGGGTAGGACTGGCTGTAGGAGACGGCGGTGTTGGCGATGTAGTAGTTGCTGAAGTTGGCGTCGCTCACGTACGGCGCGGGCTGGTAGTAGCAGGTGACGTTGGTGGCATTGGGGATAATGTTCTGCTCGGCCAGCACCCTCAGCGCCAGCAGCGAGATGAGGTTCAGAGTCTGTCGGCGCTCGTGGCCCATCAGGCACACGGTGCTCTCGTTCACCACCCGGCGGAGGATCATCAGGTAGTCGTACTTGCTCTTCTCCTCCCCGATGAAGTGGTTCTGCAGATAGGACTCCAGCTTACGCTGCTGCTCGAAGATGTCCGAGAAGTCTATGAAGAAGCGGGAGCACATGTAGCGCTCCAGGGACTTGATCTGCTCCTTGTCCGCCGGCTTGAAGTCCCTCACCAGCAGGTTGCTGTACTTCATCAGGCCGCCACCACGGATCTCCTCCGGGTTCTTGGTAGCGATCTGCTTGTTCCGGAGGTGGCCCAAGGAGGCTTCAAAGTCCCCGTACATGCTCTCCCCGATGACGGTGGGGTGGAAGTGCTCCGACATGGGGTTCTCCGAGCAGTCGTAGTAGAAGAGCAGGGAGTCCAGCACAATCTGGAAGGAGTCCACGCTGAACTCGAACTGCCGGCGGATGGAGTGCACGAACTTCAGCTCGATGTTCCTCCCGTCCTTGTTGGAGAGGGAGATGAGGTTCCAGCGGTCCGCGTCCGTGAACACCTTCACCAGCTTCTGCACGTACGCCTCCTTCAGGGTCACCGGGCTGATCCGCTCCTTGTTCACACCCTCCGGTAGGAAGTTGAGGAGTAACCCGATGACCACGTCTTTTACCCGCTGGAAGTCGGCCTCAGAGGAGATGGTCACCCCAAAAATTAAGTCCAGGTCCTTGTAGCCCAGACCGTTGTCCTTCACGAGGACATGACTGGCGGCAGAGCCGTTGAGCCGCACGTCCCGCACTTTAATCCCCACATCCTCCAGGCGGCTGCGGACCATCTGCACAATGTCCTTCAGCGTGATCTTCAGGGTGGGGAAGTTCCCACGTCCGTGGATGGGGACCACCTCTGTAAGGAAGCTGTTCAGTCGCTCCACCTGCTCCCAGGTCAGGACACTGCAGGCTTGGGGGGAGCCGCAGGCTCGGGGGGAGCTGCCCCCATCACTTCCTTGACTCGCCATGATTCTGATATCTGTAGGGAAAAGAACGAGACGGGTCAGGACAATATCAAGGCAGAGGGTCCAATGACAACACTAACCACTCCTGTCACATCCAGAGCTGCAAGCACATGTGGATTCAGGACGGAGGGGAGGGGGAAGACACCAAGTGCAAGCATTGACTAGAAGAATTAGGAATGCAGCTCTGGATGTGACTGGAGAAGAGCACATCATACAGCGTCTATACACCGGAGTATCTGATGTGCTGGACAGCAGGAGGCGCTGCAGCCCCCGATCACAGCTCAAGGCAGAGCCGAGGAGTCAGGCGGGGGGGGGGGGCGCGGGCCGGGAACTGCCCATCAGGTGTAGGGAAACCATAGGTAGGGTGTGGACTTATCCAGCCCGGGGCACCCGACAGCGGTCATCTACATGAGGTGAAGAGGACAACCACCCAGCATGGCACATGGGCACCGCCAGGCTATACAGGGAGGGGGCACCACCCAGCATGGCACATGGGCACCGCCAGGCTATACAGCGAGGGGCACCACCCAGCATGGCACATGGGCACCGCCAGGCTATACAGTGAGGGGGCACCACCCAGCATGGCACAACATGGGCACCGCCAGGCTATACAGCGAGGGGGCACCACCCAGCATGGCACAACATGGGCACCGCCGCTATACAGCGAGGGGGCACCACCCAGCATGGCACAACATGGGCACCGCCAGGCTATACAGTGAGGGGGCACCACCCAGCATGGCACATGGGCACCGCCAGGCTATACAGTGAGGGGGCACCACCCAGCATGGCACAACATGGGCACCACCCAGCATGGCACAACATTGTCACTGCCAGGCTATACAGGGAGGGCACCGCGCCAGCATAGCAAACAAGGGCACCGCCAGGCTATACAGGGAGGGGGCACCACCCAGCATGGCACATGGGCACCGCCAGGCTATACAGGGAGGGGGGCACCACCCAGCATGGCACATGGGCACCGCCAGGCTATACAGGGAGGGGGGCACCACCCAGCATGGCACAACATGGGCACCGCCAGGCTATACAGCGAGGGGGCACCACCCAGCATGGCACAACATGGGCACCGCCGCTATACAGCGAGGGGGCACCACCCAGCATGGCACAACATGGGCACCGCCAGGCTATACAGTGAGGGGGCACCACCCAGCATGGCACATGGGCACCGCCAGGCTATACAGTGAGGGGGCACCACCCAGCATGGCACAACATGGGCACCACCCAGCATGGCACAACATTGTCACTGCCAGGCTATACAGGGAGGGCACCGCGCCAGCATAGCAAACAAGGGCACCGCCAGGCTATACAGGGAGGGGGCACCACCCAGCATGGCACAAGGGCACCGCCAGGCTATACAGGGAGGGGGCACCACCCAGCATGGCACATGGGCACCGCCAGGCTATACAGGGAGGGGGCACCACCCAGCATGGCACATGGGCACTGCCAGGCTATACAGGGAGGGGGCACCACCCAGCATGGCACATGGGCACCGCCAGGCTATACAGGGAGGGGGCACCACCAAGCATGGCACATGGGCACCGCCAGGCTATACAGGGAGGGGGCACCACCCAGCATGGCACATGGGCACCGCCAGGCTATACAGGGAGGGGGCACCACCCAGCATGGCACATGGGCACCGCCAGGCTATACAGCGAGGGGGCACCACCCAGCATGGCACAACATTGTCACTGCCAGGCTATACAGGGAGGGCACCGCGCCAGCATAGCAAACATGGGCACC
The DNA here is from genome assembly GCF_048569485.1 of Anomaloglossus baeobatrachus. Lineage (NCBI taxonomy): Eukaryota > Metazoa > Chordata > Amphibia > Anura > Aromobatidae > Anomaloglossus > Anomaloglossus baeobatrachus. The sequence goes on along the minus strand of NC_134354.1, from coordinate 6,502,815 downwards.
GCCAGGCTATACAGCGAGGGGGCACCACCCAGCATGGCACAACATAAGCACCGCCAGGATATACAGCGAGGGGGCACCACCCAGCATGGCACAACATAAGCACCGCCAGGATATACAGCGAGGGGGCACCACCCAGCATGGCACAACATAAGCACCGCCAGGATATACAGCGAGGGGGCACCACCCAGCATGGCACAACATAAGCACCGCCAGGATATACAGCGAGGGGGCACCACCCAGCATGGCACAACATAAGCACCGCCAGGATATACAGCGAGGGGGCACCACCCAGCATGGCACAACATGGGCACCGCCAGGCTATACAGGGAGGGGGCACCACCCAGCATGGCACAACATGGGCACCACCAGGCTATACAGCGAGGGGGCACCACCCAGCATGGCACAACATGGGCACCGCCAGGCTATACAGCGAGGGGGCACCACCCAGCATGGCACAACATGGGCACCGCCAGGCTATACAGCGAGGGGGCACCACCCAGCATGGCACAACATAAGCACCGCCAGGATATACAGCGAGGGGGCACCACCCAGCATGGCACAACATGGGCACCGCCAGGCTATACAGGGAGGGGGCACCACCCAGCATGGCACAACATGGGCACCGCCAGGCTATACAGCGAGGGGGCACCACCCAGCATGGCACAAC